>NC_056737.1:43475945-43825945 GCF_019279795.1 Protopterus annectens
TAATGGCCTTGATAAGGGAGGAGTACAGGGATGTTATGACCTCCTTGTTCCTGGATGAAATACCCTTACTTATGAGGTGGGCCATGTAGAAAGCCTTCCGTACAACGGAGGCAACGTGGTGGTCAAAAGTCAGGTTGCTACCATAGGTAGTAACTGTTTAGCTTGCAAGGCTGTTGCAGGTATGATGCTACCCCAGTTTCCTCCATGCCAGTCCCAGAAGAGAGTTGGGTTAAGTCTTGGGAAAGCTAATGTGGGTCTGGTACACATGGTGAACAAGTACATGAGTTGGTAGCAGCTGATGGTTAGCTACAGGAGGGAACTCCTGCAAAATATTCAAACATTTTTGTTTTGCTGATGCTATCAAGTTCAAATCAGATCTTCAATATATGCCTGAAGTCATGCATCTATGCAATTTCTGGTTTATCTGTATTAAAAGTCCAGAAAAGAAACTGTATGGTTTGCACCTCAGGGGTTATACCAGCCCTAACTAAAAGTTCCTTTTTAAGTTTACTGCAGTCCAATCAATCAATTTCTTCCATGTTCATATATGTTTTCAATGCCTCTCTTACCTGCTGGGATGATGGGGTTTTTGCCCATTCAGCTAAGCTCCTGTTCTCTGTGGTGGCATACTCACCATATGCCACTAAATAAGACTGCAGATCATTCTCACTGGTTTGGTCACCTTAGGTGGCCCAGTCCTGCAGATGGCATCTACACTGGTTAGGACAACTGAGCTGTAGTAGTTGCAAAAGTTTTCTTAATGATTCCTATCTGGTTGTTGTCACCCATTAACCTCACCAAGAACACAGTAGCCACAGCACTGTACAGAATATGCAACCAAAGTATGGTTTACACTTGGCAACAGGTATTGTGAGGAGATGAAAACTGTCAAGTTTCTAGACAACTTTTTGCATTCTCTGCCAAAGTAAACTGAAGGATTCCCTACCAGAGTAATCTCAAGGAGACACTGGAGGAAGGACATATATAAAACATAGGTTTAGTTTTCCACAATACTGCTTGAAATTCAAAATACATCCAACAGACTTTCAGTTTCTAAACTGGGTAGTATGTCAGTACACTACCTACTTGATTTTCAGTCAAAGAAACTAAACAGTACATTATGGTGCTCTCCATCATATAGTTTTGTGCAGCCTAGATCTAATAGACTACCTTAGGAAGATCTCTGGTGTTGACCTATCCCAGGCCCAGCTTCCAATTTTATACACAGGTATACCCTAAGAGGTAAATTCCACAGGTTTACTGTGATGACGCTGTCCTTCAGATGATCCTCTAGGTGAAGAACAAACTTTCCAGTTATAGTCATCTAGGTTGCTCCCTTTTGCACCATAGTAATTGGCAACAAAGACCTTGTGATCTATCTAATACATGGTAATTTTAGACTACAACTTGGTGAGAATATCCCCACAATATACAATGCAGTCCAACTGAAGGTACATTATCATTTTCCAAACTTAACAATCACCCTTACAGACACACTATATATTAGCTAAAGTAAAAATGTTACTATATGAGTTCATGCCAGTTCCACAAAAAATTATTTTGCTGGAACACACACAGATGTCTCTTCATCAATGGTACATTCCATCAGATACCGAAAGAACTATTAAAATAGGTGATTTTTGCAAGGGAGCTACTCCCTACACCCCCACAAGCTTACAATTCAGTAACTATAACATCTCCTAAAGTGGGGAAAAGGAGGAACCTCCTTAACACCAATGTCATAGTTCTCACCTGACACCCACTTTCAATCACCGATCTAGCAATCACATATAAATACAAACTCACACAAACACAAACTTTTATCCATCATTCATCAGCCAACCACAAACACATGCACATAAACATTTGCTGAACCAGAAGTGATGCGCATAAATACACACAAACACACACCAATCTCACACTCAAGACAGACTTTTGATAAAACAGGAATTAAGGGAAAAAGAAGTTATGTACTCACCATAATGTTCCATCTCAGTAGTTACACTTTATTTTTCTGCAGCTTCTGGGGTATCTGGATCCATATCGGATCTGAGCCGGCAACTTTTCAAGCATCTGCTCCAAGCTCCTCTCCCTTACCCATAACCCATCATCATCTCCTACCTTCTCTCAGATTGAGTCTGCCACTACTCAAACCAATCAGCAACTCAATTGTACAATAAACCTTGAACAGGTTCGGGGGAAGGAGGGTGGGACGGCTGCAGAAAAATGATGTGCAACTACTCAGATGGAACGTTATGGTGAGTACAGAACTTCTTTATCTGAAGTAGTTAACTTCATTTTATCTGCAACCTGTGGGACAGAGTCCCCAGGTACTCAACTCCTGGGAGGCCCTCATGGAAGGATATTCCTGAGCACTGCAGAGCCGAAGGATGCTCTCCCTCTGGAGATCAAATCTAACATAATGAGAAATGAAGGTATGTGACCTTCCCCAAGTTGCTGCCGCACAAATGTCATCCAGTGAAACTCTAGACCAAAAAGCAGCCGAAGTCGCCAAAGATCTGGTAGAATGCGCTTTAACTGGACCAGGTGGGGACAGACCTTTGTCCTTATAAATTTGCAAAATTCATTGTGCAATCCATCTAGCTAAGGAAACTTTGGAGATGGCCTTACCCAGAAAGGGTTCAGAAAAGGACACAAATAACTGGTCAGACTTACGGAAGGGCTTTGTTCTGTGTAAATAGAAATGAAGTTGTCTATGAACATCTAGCAAATGTAGTTTATACTTGCCCTTGTTCTGAAAATTTGGAAAGAAAATAGGCAGGTTAATTGTTTGATTAATGTTTGATTCAGAAGCCACTTTTGGTAAGAAGGAAGGGTTTGTGCAGAGAGAAACCCTGTCTTTATGGAAGATCAAGTAAGGAGGCATGGCAGACAAAGCTTGAATCACAGAAACCCTCCTAGCTGATGTAATGGCCACTAGGAAGGCTGTCTTCCATGATAAGAACTTCAAATCTACTGATGCTGCAGGTTCAAAGGGGGGAGCAACTAAAGCCTGCAGAACCAAGGTAGGTCCCAAGGTGGAACAGAGTCCTTAACTGGAGGACCCAAACGAAAGGTACCTTTAAGAAAGGCCTTACACAGTCTAGAAGAGGCCAGGGCATTCATGTTTTTGCCAATGTGGAAATTTGAGATAGCTGCCAGTTGCACTTTCTCAGTGGAGAAACTAGCCCCTAGCTGAAAAATATAGGCTAAGAAATCCAACACTGCAGGAACAGGGGCTGTAAAAGGATCCAGGTTTCTCTGAGAAGCCCAAATAGAGAATCGTTTCCATTTACTGCGGTAAATCTTCCTACTGGATGTGTTATGGGATGCCACCAGAATAGTTCTTACTGAAGATGAAAGACCGGGAGTCCTGGTAATCCGTCAGCTTGAGGCTGTCCAGGTTGGACAGACATGTGCCTGAGGGGTGGGAAATTAGATCCGGGCAGGGATCCAGAATCAAAGGAGGAACCAGAACATGGGATCAGAGGAAGGGGAACCGCACCTGACGAGGCCAGAACACCCCAGTCGGCAAGCTTTCTGGAGAAACTTTGGAATGAGAGGTAATGGAGAATAAGCGTACAGTAACGGTGGTGAATTTGTCATTTGAACCTTGCCTAAAAAAGGCACTATAGGGGTGGCAAGAGTCTTAGCCAGTATCCGGAATCCTAAGGGCGACAGGTGCAGGCCATCTACGGCAATGCACCGTGGACTGTCGATCATGTCGTCCCAGGCAGACAAATACTGGATCCCTTAGGATTCCGGATACTGGCTAAGACTCTTGCTACCCCTATAGTGCCTTTTTTAGGCAAGGTTCAAATGAAAAATTCACCACCGTAACAGGTACAAGCAAGCAAAATCTGAGGGTAATGCTACTCAATGCTAGAAGTCTAAACCTCAAAATGCACTCACTCGAGGCACTCCTTAAAATGGAGAACATTGACATCTGTGCAGTGACAGAGACCTGGTTCAAAGCTCCAGAGAGCACCCCTGCATTACCAGGCTTCAATTCATACCACACCTTTCGGCCACCTAACCCAGAAAGAAGCACTAAAGGCGGAGGCGTGTCCATATTCATTAAGGATATCCACACCTCCAGGCTAGTTGCACAGCATAATGCATCCGTGATTATCCAAGTGCAACTAACTCTGGGCAAGACCGCAATCCAAATTGTAGCTTGCTACAGACCCCCCCCCCCACCATGCCCCAGGATTCACACTCCTCATTTCTTGATACACTGGAAAGTATTAGGGTACAACCCAACACCCTAATAATGGGCGATTTCAACTACCCCACCATTAACTGGGAAAACTACTCATGTACCAACTCTTTTTTGCTCAAAGTTTTCTAGAATTCATAAATTCCAACGCCTTGGATCAACTTATTCACACCCCCACCAGGGCAGCAATATCCTAGACCTGGTCATTACCAACATGGGAAACCGGTGTTCCACACCAGAGGTCAATTCCTTGTTGGTCAGATCCGACCACAAGCTTATCAGCCTAGACATCCACATCCCACCCCCAGCCCCAATTAGGGAAACCATCGTAAAAAACTTCTCAAAAGCCAACTTCACACTTCTTAAGACAGAAGTGGCAAACTTCATGACACCCATGCAGACGGACAATAGAGGCATGACTGCCGAATCCTACATAAATGCACTTTATAAGCACTTACATGAGTGCATGGATCATGCTATCCCTAATAGAACCGAGATGTTATCCTCCAAAAAAAGGAAGCTCTACAACAGAAGAAAGAAACTGTTGCAAAAAAAAGTAAAATCTCATGACTGGAGGAACTCCCTGGTCAACCTCAGTAAGAAGCTGAGATCCCTGATAAAATCCTCCAAAGCTAGTTACGAAAACAAAATTGCCACTGAATCTAAAGACAACCACAAAGCATTCTATAGCTATGTCAAGAATCTAAATGGGAACACTCAGATCTGCTCTGAGTTACAGCATAATGGCACTAAATATACAGAACCAACTGATATTGCCAACATCCTAGCAGATAGGTTCTGTGCTAACTTTACCCCCCTCTCACCCCCTAGAGGGCCCATCTCTATACCGGAAGAATGCAAAGTTCCTATAATCACGGCTGCACAGGTAAAAAACACACTCTCCAAAGCCAAGAACACAGCATCCATGGGACCTGACAATATCCCAGGCTGCGTTCTACACGAACTACAGAATGAACTGGCACCCTACCTAAGCACCATGTTCAATCATAGCCTCACCTCAGGCTTTGTACCCACTGAATGGCGCACCGTGACAGTTATCCCACTCCACAAAGGGGGAGCCACGACGGACCCCGGGAACTACCGCCCCATTAGCCTGACGAGCCTGGTCTGCAAGGCCATGGTACGTATCATCATGGAACTCATAAACAAAGACATTGGTAATCTCCAAACTCTGGACCCTACTAAGTTTGGATTTGTAAAAGGCAGATCATGTCTCCTAAACCTGATTGACTTCTTTGAAGCAGTCACCAAAGCAATAGATGAGGGTAAAATGGTTCACATATCTTATCTAGATCTCGCCAAGGCTTTCGACACCATCCCCCACTCTGGAATTATAGATAAGCTCACTAAACTAGGTATAAATCCCTATGTCACAAGATGGGTTGCCAACTGGCTCACGGACAGAACCCACACTGTGAAAGTAGCGGATTCCAAATCCGACATCAGACCAGTGACAAGTGGAGTACCACAGGGTTCAGTCCTGGGTCCTCTCCTGTTTGGAATCTACTTCTCTGAAGTGCAGGCCAACACAGAAGGTCTTTGGCTAACAAAGTCTGCAGATGACTGCAAACTAGGAGCCATAATCGAAACTCCTAACGATGTGGACAAACTACAAAAGGGCCTCACTGAGACAGATACCTGGTGTCAAAGCCATGGCCTGAAGCTCAATGCCAAAAAGTGTATTGTCATCCCCTTTGGTAAAAACTCTGTACCCATGAACTACCACATAGCTGGTAGTCTTCTTAATGCCGAAAATGTGATAAGGGACTTTGGGACACAGGTGGACAGTAGTCTCTCCTTTGATAATCACATCGTCACGGTGGTCAGGAAATCCTTCTACGTGGCTCATCTATCACAAAAGGATTCTCATCCAGAAAAAAAGAGGTCATTGTTCCCCTCTACTCATCACTCATTAGACCCATTATAGAGTACAACGCCCCTTTTGGTATGAACCTCACAAGACATCTACAACAACTGCACAGACCACAGAAATACCTCACAAAGATGATTACTGGCCTCAAACAGATGCCCTATGCAGACCGTCTCAAAAAGCTACAGGTTTACTCCATCGCATATCGCCTACTCAGGGGCGATCTCTGCCTAACATACAAAGCTATGTCAAACCCAGAGCTGTTGGACATGCTCCACTTAAAGAAATCCCAATCCCTCCGAGCTACACGCTCTAGGGACCTAAACCTTGTCATCACAATAAACAGAACATGCTGGAGGGATAGATTCCTGTCCCAGAGACTTCCCATACTCTGGAACAGACTACCTATCTATGTCAAACAGAGCTCCTCATTAGCACTCTTCAAGAAAAATCTTGATGATTGGATGGGAAATGGGAAATTCACCCCGGGGATCACTTCTGTGGCTCTGCTCGACAGGGGCACAGGAAAATAATTTTCTTGGGTGGCGAAAGCCAGGGTACATTTTTTGGCTAGGCTTGTATGGGCCCTAGGGCCGATAGCCTTGTACCTACCTATGAACCTATAACCCGGGAGGCCAAGCATGGACTAGAGCATCTCTGGGGGGATCCCCTGTTGAGGGGATCAGAGCGAAGAACTCATTGCACTTCATGTTGGAAGGAGATGTGAAGAGATCGCAGCAAGGCTGACCCCATGCATGGAAGATCTCCTCTGTTATTGATTGTTTCAGAGACCACTCGTATGGCATTAGAATAGCCCGACTCAGTTTGTCCGCTAAAATGTTAGAGCGTCCCGGGATGTGTGTTGCAATCAGAAATTGACTGGTGGAGATCGCCCACTCCCACACTCTCATGGCCTCGTGACACAGAGGCTAAGATCTGATTCCTCCCTGTTTGTTGATGTACCAGACAACCGACATGTTGTCTGACTGAATTGCATTCGTCCCCAGAGGAAGAACAGTGTGGAAGGCCTGCAACGCTTAAAGCATTGCTCTCATCTCTAGAACACTGATATGCAATCTGTTCTCGATCTGGGACCACATGCCTTGGACCGTCTTCCCCAGATAGTGCCCCCCCACCTGAGCTGGGAGGCATCTGTGGTCACTGTGGCTTGGGCTGTGGGTGAAACGAATGGTCATCCCACTAAGATCTCCAGCAATTGGAGCCACCAGAGAAGTGATGCCCTGCAGGCTTTGCTGATTTGAATTGGATGTTCCATGGGGAGATCTAGCCAATACCACTGTACAGCTAGAGTCCATTGGAGAACACGCATGTGAAGATGCACACAGGGGAGGATCAATATTGCTGCAGCCATAGAACCCAGGGCTTTGAGAATGTCGCCAGCTTTTGATAACCTGGGGACAAGAACTACTGATATATGGGCCCATAGGCACTGGACCCTGTCTGGAGTTAGGAAGACTTTCAGTTGAAGGGTGTCCAGCCATGCCCCGATAAATTCCAAGATCTGCACCAGGTCTAAGAGGGACTTGGAAACATTGATAGTAATCCCTAGCCGGACTGCAAGATGAAGGAAGGAATCTCTGGCTAGGCAAAGAAGATGCTTGGTGGAAGCAGCGAGGAGCCAATCGTCTAGGTAAGGGAATACCTGAATTCCCTGAAGCCTCAGGTGAGCCGCTATGACTGCCATTACCTTGGTAAACACCCTGGGGGCTGTGGTGAGACCGAAGGGTAGGGCTCTGAACTGGAAATGACTGGCTCCCAGCCAGAAGCGAAGGAACCTCCTGGAGCTTCTGCAAATCTTGATGTGGTAGTAAGCGTCCTGGAGGTCTATTGAGCACATCCAGTCACATTCTTGAAGATAAGGTAGAATGGACTGTAGGGTGACCATCCGGAATTTCTGCTTGGCAACAGCCAGGTTTAAAGCTGACAGGTCCAAAATGGGCCTGAGGTCCCCTGTCTTTTTTTGGCACTAAAAAGAACATGGAGTAAACGCCTGATCTGGACTGATCGGGGCGGACCAGTTCGATGGCTCATTTGTGAAGTAGCTTGGAAATCTCCAGTGCTGCCATCTCCCTTTGAGTGGGTGGGACATCTGGGAGGCACTTTGGTTGGATGGGAGAGGTAACAAATGGGATGGTGTAGCCTCTGGATATTATCTGAAGCACCCAACGATCTACAGTTATGGACTCCCAAGCCACTGGGTGCAATGATAATCTTCCCCTGGACTCCTTGTCCAGAGGGTGGACCGAGGAACTCTCCTGTGCCAGTTCCCTCTTGGTGGCTGCTACAACCACCATAGCATCCACAAGGGATCCTTTGTACCAGGCCTGCCTGTCTGAGGGTGGAGAGAGAATCCTGTCCGGGAGTTTTGGTATTGGATCTATGGTGTCAGGCTCCTTCCATGCCCATGTGGTGATAAGATCCACTAAGGGATCCACAGGAAGGGACACCCAAGATGTTCATGGGCCCGTGCCAAAAGCCTCCAGGAACACAGATTCATCTGTAGAAGGTTTTGGGGCTGACTAACCTCCCCTCTGGTGGAGGATCTCCATGATGTCTCTAAAGGAGACATCCTTGGGAGGTGACCTGGGGGAACCTTCTCCTTCACCTAAATCAGTGTCTTCTGTCAAGGACTCGGTGGAGTCCAGGTGCCTCCTTTTACACGTGTGCTTATGGGGACCCTCTTCAGTGGGACTCTCTGAAGAGGGCTCGGGAGCCATGGGGGGGGGGTTCCTCCAGGGGAACTGCCTGGGGACCTCTAGCACAGGCTGTCCCTGGGACAAGCTGAAGGGAGTCGTAACTGAATCCAAGGGAGTCTGGGCAGAATCCAAGGAAATTGGCTGGGGTCTCGATCCTTGGGAGAGGCCCTTCTCCACCACATCGAACGTCAATGGAGAGCATACCTCCTTAGCACCCAACAAGGAGGAAGCTCTTCCCGGGTCCAACGTGAGGATCCGGGCCGAGGCCGGAGTAGCCGGAGTGGTGAAGGAATGGCTCTGATCTGACAACGTCATAGCCGAAGACACCTCCATTCCTTTGGATATGACTCCCTGTCCTCGGCCCCGAGAGGTGCTCGGATCCGAACTAGTCGGATCCAAGGAACTCAAGGTAATCGGTGGAGTCGAGGCTGGAGGAACCGTCGGTGCCAAACCCCCAGCTCCAAAGATCCTTGGATCCATAAACCCCAAAACTTCAGGCCGGATCGGGGAAGGAGAAATTGGATGAAAGAAGGGCATGGAGATCCCCCCTCCAGAGGGAGAGGGGCCTGGCAAGACTCCCATCTGGATTTGGGTCTGAATAAATCTCATCATCCTGTCCATATCCAATTTTGATAGACTCTGAATCGAGTGCGAGGAAGCGACTGACTCGGATTTGGGCTGGTCGTTGTGATGACCTAGATGAAGGCCTCGGATCCAAGGGCTCTGTCGGCGCCGGGGAGAACCTCAGGGAGTGGAGCCAAGGAGCTCTGGAGACCGTTTACGGGGCCTATCCCCCCTCGTCACTGTCCTTGTCTTTCTTCCTGTCTTTTCCTTTGGCCTCCCCTTCAACAGTTCTAGTGTGAGGGTGAGTCCCAGCCTGTGGGGGAGGTTGAACAGCAGCTGCAGGAGCCGTGGTCGAGTCTGATGAGTCCAGAGAGGAAACAGGTAGAAGGCCTTTTGCAACCAGTTTGGCCTTCCTTTCTTTCAAGGCCCTGGGGTTAAATCCAGCGCACACACTGCACTGTACAAATAGATGGGGAACACCCAGGCAAACAACACACAGAGTGTGACCATCAGCCGGTGAAAGCTTATGGCCACACTCTGTGCATTTCTTAAAGGTGGGTTTTGGCTGATCAGCCATACTACACACACACACACACACACACACAGCCAACCTACTTAAGACCGACACACTGAACACTCACACCTAAGGGGTAGGGAGGGCCTGCACTAGACTACTTTACAACAAACTTTTTTTTTTTTTAACCGACGAACAAGCGAGTTGGGGGAGGAAAGGGAACTAACTGACAAGCACTCTCACTATCTGGAGAAAAAATGACCAAAAAAAGCACTTACTAATAACCCTACACTTGGAGCTGTGGAGATCACGATGCTGATGCACGAAGCGACAAACGAGATCTGAGGGAAGGTAGGAGATGGTGATGGGATATGGGTAAGGGGGAGGAGCTTGGAGCTCGAAGCAGATGCTTGAAAAGTTGTCGGCTCGGATCCGATATGGATCCGAATACCCCACAATTTGCAGATAAAATGAAGTTAACTACTTCAGATTCATTTGTCAACTTCTGCCTCCTTTTAATGCAATGCATGCAAAACACAGACACACACAAGTACACACATGCACCCGCACAAACACCGATCTTAATTTTTAGCATTAGGTTCCCCAATTTTGTATGATCTCCTTTAGTGGTGTATTCAATGCTCATATGTAGCTACTAGGCATGTTGGACAAAGAGATCATTGTTTTCCAATTGCCCCACATCAATCTATGGTTAAGTGATATGCTCAGAGTCGCACAGCAGGCAAAAAAGAGGGCTCAGGGAATCAAACCATGGACTACAGGCAGTAGCTTATTAATAGCTCATAGCCTTAATCTTCTATGCTAATTGCCAGATTAGGTAAAGGATTTCCAACAGATCCAGAACAGACACTGCCTGTAAGGTGCAGAACAAAGTGACAATTACTGGACCAATTCTCAATAGTTGAAGTTTTTCAAATGTATTATTTTTCTAGTAGAATCACTGTGCTTTTTCAAAATGGACTAAATGCAGCCCTGTATTCAATAATGGGTTAGACCACTGAAGCAGAAAATAGTAGAATGACTTGACATAAGCACTAGAATTGGGTCTACTAAGTATGATTATTGAATATGGTAGATATGGAATGGACAGAGTTTAAATGGTAACCTACATTTTGCTTAGATGTTTAATGACAGTGCCACTTTTATGATCTGGTCATTTATTTTGTAATCATAACCAATAGTGCAAAACAGCAGCAGTCCCATTACAAACTCCTGTAGGATATCACTGGTAACCAGTATGGGGACAGAAAGATAATCTCTCTCTCTGATTTATAGCCATATGGCCAAAAGTTCACAGGTACAAATTAGTACATCAGACTATAGACCATTAAAAGTCTAGCGAATAAACTATCATAACTGTCTGCTGCTTTTCCCCCCGAGGCACAAGGGGCAAAACAAGATATATGAGGGAGAATTTGAAGCTAGTAATTCAGTTATCTAATTTACCTTAAAGCTGGTAATGATGATGCTCTGCTTGACATGCAGTTAAAGTTAATTTCAGAAGTTGGGGATACAGTGGGATATATAGCTATTGTGCCAATGGGTCTTACTTATCTTTGGATTAAGGTTTTTCCGCTTAAACTGAGTACCTGGGGAAACATTTTTTTTTCAAATGAACAGGAAGTCACAGAGTGTTGGATCCTCCATGGTTCCAAATGAAAGACACAGATCACCATAAATGATTCTATATGAGATACCTCTATGTTCTCATCTGTGTCGAGTTTTACACACTGATTTATATAGATCGTTTTTAAAGTGCTTAATTTGTTAATTAATCCCTTATGAGGAATAATGTTGAAAATTTTAACAAGGTCAGCTTAAGCAACCTGCACTACCAGTCCTTCAAGTGCTATTTTTAGCAATTCAAAGAATGGCCACAAGATTAACAAGGTAAGACTTTCCATTAACCACTGTGCTCCATATCTTAACAATACTTGGTCCCCTTCCCCATTCTGCATAAGCTCCACTGAGTATCCTATCATTTATACAGGCTATTGGTCAGACTGATTTGTCCAAAAGTATTTGGGTTTGATATGAGCCCTTATCTGAACTGGTACCAAAGTCAAATGTTAACACTAATGATAGGAGTGCAGCTAGGTTTTCTTTAGCTCCTTAACACCAACAGTGCTGAGCATATTGTTAACTGGGCTTGTAGTGCTCGACAAGCAGGTTGTATTGTCCAGTTCAAGATGACAGTACATGAAAGGCAGACCATACCTAACACTTTTGCTCTATGTGCAATGTAAATGAAATACTGAATGTGTGGTATTCTGTGATTTAAGTATACTGCAAGTGAGGAAAATCACTTCAGCTGAACAAAAACTGCAAAAAGCTGTTTTTATTTCTGTTCAGCTGAAAAGATCTCATAGTTAATATTCTTTCAGAATTAAAGTTCTAGGCAACTGCGATCCAAACTGCCTGCAGTCAGGAAAGTTGTACTTAATTAAATGAAAGCTGGAAGATGTTAATGACTTAATTTGTTTGAGGAATCCCTAGGTACACTGGTCCTTTACGACTCGATTTTTTTTAAAGTTTACTTGTGGCAATTAGTTGTATAAGTAGTTATAAAACAGAGGACATTCTCTGCTTTATAGTACTCTGACATACAGCTATACTTAATTGTGAAGTTTGTACACATTTTTTCTGCAGATGCATGTAATGGCTGTGGGAGTACTTCAGTCATCGTCATAATTGCTATCAATCACATTTTTAACATTTTTTATATGGAGTTAGGGTGTTGCATCAATCATCACTCTCTCTCTCAATTCAATGTCACTCTTTACAATATCATGCCGGTCACAGGTCTTTTCTTACACAAGCCATCCATTTCTTTGCTGGATAGCCTTTTTTCCTCTTGCCTTCTTCCTATCTCTTCCAGATCTTCTTCACAAATTGTCTGTTGCTTTGCTACCCATGTGCCCAAACCACAATAATATGCTCTTTGACCTCTTCTACAACTGGAGATGCTTTGGCTTCTGCTCTGATGTCCTCATTTCTTCATCTGTCCCCACAGAATGCACTGTACTACCAACCTCATGCACTTCATCTCCCTCACTTCTAGCTTACTCAGCTGTTCAGACTTTGCTGCCCTGGTTTCTGTACCATACAAAGTACTGATCATACTACTGTTTTGTACACCTAACATTTCAACTTCTTTGGTATTCTTCTGTTTCTTCCCATCCTGACATTCTGTGCCAGATGGATGGAGCCCCATTTGATTCTAGCTCTGACCGCTTCATCCAAACTTCTCATCTCCTCAACCACTCCTCAGAGATATTTTTAAGCTGTAAACCTGTTCAACTATTTTCCCTTCTATCTCAGTTTTCAGCTTCTTACAATTTTCTCATTTGCTGCCATAACGGCTGTCTTTTCTGCACTCACTTTCATCCAGCGTTCCTAAGCTTTTGCATTCCATTCCCTTATCACTTGCTGAAGTTCTTGTTGAGAGTTTGCCTGTAATGCCACATCATCTACATATAGCAACTATGTTTATCTGTCCCCTCCAATGGGCTTGCTAATGTAGTCCATCAGCAGTATGAACAGCAGTGGGCTCAGAGATGGACCATGGCTGCACACCCACTCTCACTGGGAACTCCTCTGTTGAATCCAAACACTACTCATACTTGTGTCTTTGGGTTCCTGACACTAACTCTACCAATGTTTCTGGGACTTTGAACTTTCTTGGGACCTTATCACAAGCTTTCTCCAAGTCTGGGAATGTCTAGTTGAACTATTTTCTCAACTATCTGTATCATTGCAAACATTGGGTCAGTTATGCTGCATCCTGACCGTAATCCAAACTGTTCTATATATATTCATTTATCATTGTATATTCATTTATCAATCAACATCTCCAGAACATTCATGCAGTGTGACAGGAGTGTGATACCTCTATATTGCCCACATTTGTTAATGACCCCTTTGTTATTGTACACCAGCACTAGTATGCTTGTTTTCCAGCCATCTAGGATATGCATTTTTCTCTGGAGCCATTTCTCTCATAACTTTCCCAACATCTGGATCATATCTGCAGTGACCTCATCTGAGTCTGATGCTTTTCCTGAATTCATTGTTCTTAGTACAGCTCTTTCTTCTTCTAGGGTGAGCTCTTCTTCCTCTATCATTATAAGCTGCATCAAGGGCAATACAGCTTCTGTGGGATTTTCTTCATTCAGAAGCTGCTGGAAGTACTCCTTCCATTTGCCTTTGATATCCTTCGGACTGGTTAGTAGGTTGGTGCTAGCATCCCTTTTGAAGGGTGTCTGATGGCTATCTTCTTTATATTTCTGCCTTTGTCTTGCACCCTGATAATGGTTCTTTGTGCCATCTACTGAGTCACTTTACAGAAACTTGTTGAATGCTGCTCATGCCTTGTTCTTTACTATTATAACTGTTCTCTTCTTTATTAGCCAAACAGTACTCCTTCTTAGCTTCTTCATCTTTTGTAATTTCCACTTTTTCCTGCACGCCTTTCTTTTGACGACTTCCTAGACTTGTATATTCTACCACCAGCTTTCCTTCTGTACCTTATTTCCATACCTGGCTCAGCTGCATATCTGTTCTACAGTCCTCACACATGCTGTTTTGAGGTGCTGTCATTCTTCTTCAACTCCTCCTATTTCCTCTTCTTCCTGTGGTGTTAGAGCTATTAGTATTTCTTTAACTCTTGTGCTTTCGCTCCAGTCAACTTCCAGGTCTTCAGCCTAGTCTCTGTTGACCTTAACAGCATTCTTTGCAGACAATTCTGGCAACCAGTAATTTATACTGAGGGAAGACTGTTTCACTGGGGATGACTTTGCAATCATTCCTTCCATTCCAATGACCTTTTCTTACCAGGATGATGTCTACCTCAGCAACTCTCTCTCTTGGTGAAGAATATGTTGGCCCATTAAGCCACTGTCAGACACAAGTTTACAATGACCTCTCCTTTATTCCTGTTACCCCACCTGTATGGATCCAGAGAGTCCTCATATCCTGTTCTGTCCCAATATGAGGCCCTGTATTATCACCACCAGCTCCTGTTGTCTTGCTTTATCTAGTAGGTTCTTCAAATGCTGCCTGAATGCAGTATTTTCCTCACCATCCAACCTTCCTGAAGGGCACAGGCTTAAATTACAAATACTGCCCTAGCTTTAAAATGGAATATGACTGCCATGATTCTGTCACTAATTCTGATGATATCCTCACTGTCTTCAGATGTTTCTGCCTCACCCTAATTCTCTCACCATTTCTAGCCTGTCTTTCCCCCGAGAAGATGACTCTGGTTCCCGAGCCAAGTGACTTTAAAGCACTGCCCTTACACCTTGTTTCATGGATATCTAGGATGTCCAATCTCATCCTTGTCATCATGACATCCACTTCCAAGGCTGTTCCCATCAATGAACAAATAGTCAGTGTAGCAATTCTCAGTTCATCTGTAGCAGGCAGATTTCTTTTACATCCAGCTTTCACTCAGCACAACTATCTCAGGTAATGGAGGCTGGGCAACTGGATACTAGCCAGTCTGGAGCTTACTAAACCAGGCTTTGGTGCTTTATGGCAGACACACATTGGCCAACAGAGGCATATAGACCCCACTCTCCGTTAGCGTAGGTGTCTGGTTTAGGTCAGAGTAGACTGGTTTGTCAACACACTTATCACTGACAAAGTATAGCTGTGTAGGTTGCACTTCTCATAACAGTAGATGCTCTAATTCCTCACTGCTGCAGTACTCTCTAACTACATGGGTTGTTTCCTGCTCAGGAAACAACCACCAGCAGCCAGTTTCACAAAGCTCTGGCTCCCTCTCAACACTTAAGAGTAAACAAATCTTCAGGATTTTCTTGCTCAGCCAAAGAGAAGAATGTTCTCATCCTGGACCTCCAAAAGACAAACATGAATAAATAACCTGTATCCCGACAACTGACTATATAATGATGTAGGGGGATGGCAGGTTGGTGCAGCTACGTCAGCAGTGAGGAGTCTGAAAATCTGCTGCTATGATAGGTGGAACTTATACAACTACACAATTTGCATCATTCTCACTGCTGCAGTGGCCTTTTGGCTATACGGGTTGATTACCAAAGCCCACCAACCTCGGAAAATGAAGGATAAGGATTCAGGAGCCCCTGCAGAATGATCCTAACAAGCCAGTCCTGGACTTGGAAAGGAATCCAGTATAACTATATGTACAAAGAACCATGTAATTTTCCTTAGAATGTTTCTAGAGTTCACACTTATATGCCATTAAAGAAAACAAGGCTGTATTAGAATATGTCTTAATCCTGCCTAGAAATGTTTTACTACGGTGGGAATAACAAGAAAAGATGTGGTAAGGAACAACCAACTGGAACTGTTTGAATTGACACAAGTTGTTGTTTTCCACTATCATACTAGGAATTAAAGTACTTGGTTCTGACAAAATAATGCCTGAGCTGCAAAAGCATGACCAGAGTATATAAATCTGTTCTCCCATCATTTAAATTAATAAAGAAATTATGGAGAAAGATGCCTAGATTCAAGGTACACTCTGAAAATGCATATTTGGGGGATATGTTCTACATATAACCCTACACACATGGAAGAACAAGGGTGATACCACCATTAATGACTGCAATTTGTTTTCTGTGGAATAAACTTTTGGAATATTAATTTGGGCTCCCGTGCTCTGCTGGTTAGTGATTGCCTTTATTGGGACTCGCTGTTTCCACTGGAGTTTATTTGTTTGTATTAATGGCTGCAACCCAGACACTCTCCTGCAGATGGCAGAGCAATAAACCAGTTAGTCTACCAAAATATGAACCAAAAACAGAAAAGCTGTTTCAAATGTAGACAGGAATAAATGGGATCTTTATTTATTTTTTGCTGGGAAAAGTTAAATGTCACCTGAATAGGAGGCAACCTTACACAGCAGAAAAAAATCTCTTTGCAGAGTAGCTTCAGCAAAGTCTGAAATGAAGAGAAGAATCCACGAGCAGACATGCTAAAATGACAGATAAATACTCCTTGCCTAAGCAGTAAACATAGTTTAGTAACTCACCAACCCTTCCCTTGCGGGCAAGAAGGTAAAGTATTAGATTTTATAAGAGAATTTTCTTCCTCCAGTTCATTATGTTAGATGTTGACAAATTATGGGATTGTTTTGCCATACTTAGTTCAGAAAGTAGGTCTGAATCTTAACAATTGCTAACCTGTCTCAGGTGTCTAATCATGCTTTAAAGACTATGATTGTGCAGATACTCTGTCTATGGCCCTTCTACTGCTACTGTTTTGAGAAGATATGCCTGGGTATGTACTCAAAAGTCTGATTAGGTAAAATCGAGATTTAAACACTACTTTAAACAAGGAGTTTTTTTGGCCCTTCTGCTACTCAGTTTCTCAAACAGTCTGATGATAGAGGGGAAATTAATTCAGGTTACTAAGCTTTTTCAAGCTCTACATTTTAACTCTTACAAACCCTCTGTGTTTTTTAAGACAAAATAACTCCTTCTATCTCCTGGCAAACAGGGACCAAAAAGATGTGGAAGGGGAAATCAGAAGAAGCTGAGAATTGAAACAGAAGGATAGTAGTGGAACAGGTTAACAGCTTCAGATATCTGGGAGGGGTAGTTGATAAGAAGGGAAGTCTGAATGAGGAGGTCAATGCTAGAATCAGGGGGAGTGCAGCCATCTGGCTCAGATTACCAGGGATAGTGTATGACAGAAGAATACCAATGAAGCTGAAAGATAAGGTATACAAAACAGTGGTGTGACCAGTACTACTGTATGGTACAGAAACCTGGGCAATGAAGGCAGAGCACTCTTGGAAGCTAGTGGCGATGGAGATGAAATGCCTGAGATGGGTGGTAGGATGAACACTGTTGGACAGATGAAGAAATGAAAGCATAAGAGCAGAAGCCAAATTAGCTCCAATTGCAGGAAAAAGTCAGAGAGAGCAGATTACAGAAATTCATGCACATGTGCAGAAAAGCAAAAGACAACATGGTGAAGAAGACTTGGGACAGAGAGGAAGAAGGCAAGAGGAAATGATGGCATCCAGCAAAGAGGTAGATGGAGAGAACACCTGCAACTGTCAGGCATGATTGTCAAAGAAGGTAAGAGAGTGCCATTGAATAAAGAGAGATGGCAACAGTTGACACAACACCCCAATCTCATTCAGAAAAAGTGAAAAATAGGGTTGATGATGATGCTATTAAAAAACCTAGCCTTGACACTATGTGCAGTTTGTGACCTATGTTCTCCCAACTACAGATCTACAGAATACCATGTATCACAGTTAATGCCTAAAGTAGTTTGTGTAAACAGCTCTTCCTTCAATTGGCACTGCCTTGAGTCACTCCTGCTGCCGCCACCTATGGCTCCATTTAATTCTGAGTGGATTTGTGGGGGAATCACCCATCATGTTTTTGGGAGGAGCCCCAGCAGAGAGACAGGAAAAATATGCAAATTCTACACAGACCCTGGTCAGAGATCTGGATCAAACCCTGTATCCTGTGCTTGGGAGATGAAGACCTTAACCGTTATGCCAGTCATGATTTGTTGGATTTCAGTATTTACTGACAACTTTATAGTTACAAAATTTTCCTTTCAGTTTTCTGATATCACTGATGAATACCTTACAAATTATATCAAGTTTTGAGATCAAGCCAGATTCAGGGTTAGAGTTGAAATATTTGATAATAAAAGTAGGACACATACTACAGTCAGACAGTAAGATACTACACAAACTACATTATTTATCTAGGTTTAGTCTTATGACTGCACCAGTTTGAAAGTTAATACCTTCTTTTATCTGTTGTAGACGTTATCAATGAGTTTAACAATTTTTTTGTTGAATTTACATCTGTATCTATGCATTACTGGTATGCACTCATGAATGAAAAAGTTAAGAATGCCACAGAAATCACCAGTAGTATTCTGAGCAGCTTTGAGTTAGCGAGGATGGTATCTGTCTTTTACTAAATCATCATTCTCCCTTGGAAAAATGTGGTAAGTACAATTTGGTTATAACTGTTTTAAATTTTAGGTTAAAGACAATGTCATGATCAATGAGAACAGATACTGAGCATAAAGAACCTAGGTTTATACTAGCATGTATAAGATACTGCCATTTGTAGTTAGATTTCACACTATTTGTTCCAAATTGTTTTTCATTTCCTTAGTCAATTAACATTTGACTAAAGTAGCTTAGGGTTGTGACGCCCCAGCACTGGCCCAGTAATCAAGAAGACTCAATCCTTACCACTGGCAACAGTGGGGGAATTACACACTGGGAGGATGACAAGTACATACACAGCAAAGTGCAATTTCCCTTAAGAGTACACACAGAGCACAGTCAGTCTGGGGCTGCTTTCTCCCTCTTTCTCCAGATCTCCAATAAGACTCCCCACTGGCACAGCTACAGGGTTCAGATCTCAGCTGAGTGGCCAGACCTTCAGCACCCGCTCTCCAACCACGGTTTCATGTCCCTGCCCAAGTAGCTGACACACACACACACACACACACACACACACACACACACACACACACACCTGGAAAAGGCTGGCACAGGTTTACTGGCTATGCCTCCTTCTGCCCAGACTATAAGGTAGTTTCCATTGCCACCAGCCACTACTTATCAGATACATTAAGGCCCTTAGAAAAGGGTGGCAAATCTGACTGTGTAATATTACTATCCATCCAAATGGCAGTTTAAACAAGAGCAAGGCTATTAGAAGTGGCCTGCACAGTGTCACCAAATAGATATTCAAGTACTCTAAGACCTTAAATATGTCTCACAAATATCAGCCACAATGATAGGTTTAAACATATTTAATAATAAATAATAAAAGAAAAGGACAATACTAAATATGTATTCACAGTGACTTCAGAGTTCAAATTCACAGGAAATATTTAAAACAGCACTGCAGGACAGTTTCAAATAAATACAGAAAACATCTAAACTAATCCTTCCTATATTCCTTACTGAATCTACTGCACCCTAGTTAACTTATTTACAAAGCAAAGCAAGTGTGGTAAGTGGATGTCCTTGTCAGGTCAAGGACAAAATACAAAATGCTCAGTTTCTCTCTCTCAGAGAGTTCTTAAATTAATGTTTCAAATACTGCTGCTGGGATACTTGCAGCATGACATCACTTCTTGTCACCTGACTTCAGTTCCCAGGCTCATAAACCACCATTGAGGTAGCATTTAGCATCAACTTGTGAAACTACATAAACAAAGGCTTTTCCTCAGATGATTGCAGATCCTGGAATCCTGGAAGTCCCAAAACAATAAATCACGTTTACATCTCAAACCTAGTAATTCTCTCTCTTTCACGGCAACACAGAGAATCCCCTAATATGATATCCTGTCTCCTGTTGACTGAAATTGAAAGACAACATCTCTTTTACTACATGGTTAATTTCAGCTATTTTTTCTGAAGTTTTGCAAGTTAACCTTCAATGTGCTAATTCCCACTGCTAAAACATATACATTTACAATAGTTTATATACATTTCTGTTCTAATCCAGCAGGGTACACTGTGGTCACACCGCTAAGCTTAGTATTGTACAAACCCTTTTCACACACACTTCTGTACCAACAGTTTGATATACACATAACACACAGCTCTAACACATTTGTAACACAAGCGTATGAATCGTGTTGACATTCACAACTGACATATAATTATTTACCAAATTCCAGACAGCTGGGCTGGCAGTGTCTCTGTCTGTCACAGTTCTATATAAATCATATTAATAGTCACAAATGACCTATAATTATTTACAAAATTCCAGTCAGCTAGGCTGGCAATATTTTCTTTTCCCACACTTCTCCCCACCGAAGACTCAAGCTAGTTTTTCAAGTGACCCCTGAGAAACGTTGCTTGAGAGGGTGACTATCTGGGAATACATTACCCCATACCCTCTCTTGAGATTCCAGTTGCCTTTGCATTGCTGACCCCAGCACAGTGCTACACTGTCCTATCATATGCCTTAAAACCTAGGCCTCACACCACAGTAATTTGGGATTTGGCTGGCTGGCTCTCTGTAGCCATAAATCCCTCTCAGACTCCTTCTGCCTTGTACTGCAAATACTTTGCACCAGGGCCTCCCTATCATGGTAAGGTTTCATCGTATTAACATGGTACTGTCTGTGCCCCTGCCTCCTGCCTAGCAGTTCTACCATGTAGTTAACATCAATGACCTTCCTTACCACTTTGAAGGGTCCCTCTCAAGCTGCCTGCAGTTTGTTAAGTCTGACAGGAATGAGAACCATTACCTGCTGCCCTACAGCATACTCTCTAGCTCAAGTATTCCTGTCATACCAGACCTTTTTCCTGCTGTTGGGCTTCTGCCAGGTTCTCCTGGGCCAAGCCCATGAGTTCCCTGAGCTTTGTCCTGAGGTTTAGAACATATGCCACAACAGACTCTTTGTGGAATTCACACTCACCCTCCCATTCATCTCAAATCAAATCTAGAGGTCCCCTCACCCTATGCCCATACAACAACTTGAACGATGCAAAAACTGTGGATTCCTGGGACACTTCACTATAAGCAAGCAACAGATGGGGCAAATATTTGTTTCACTCCCGCTTGAACAGGTCTGCAAATGCCTGTAGCATCGCCTTGAGTGTAGAGTTTAACCACTTAACAAGACCATACAGACAAGCCATTAGGTCTGACATGAAATTGGCATCTCTGTCAGTCAGTATTTCTTTTGGGAAACCTACTCTGCTGAAAATCTCTAACAAAGCATTTGGCACCTTTTCTGCCTCAATGGAGGACAGAGCCACTGCCTCAGGATATCTGGTAGCATAATCTACTACCACTAGGATATACCTTTTCTCTGTGGAACTTGGGGTACTCAGAGGCACCACAACATCTATAGCTACCCTCTGAAATGGCTCCTCAATCACAGGCAAAGGGATCAAAGGAGCTTTCACCTTGTTTCCTTCCTTGCCTACTTTTTGGCACTACTCACAGGTCCTGCAGTACCCTTTTATATCTCTGGAAATCCTAGGCCAATAAAAGCTCTGCATAATATGTCTCTTGGTATGCCTTATGTCCATATTCTGGAGCATTTCTCCCCGGGCCTCTGCTGAAAACAGGATCTGTGGAACCTAGTTGGACTTTCTCGGTCAACAAATGTTAAATAAATAAATAAATAAATATGACCTGCAAAGTGAATATCATGGATGATGGTAGGCTCTGGGCACTACCAACTGCTGTATTCTCTCACGCTCTAGCCCACCCTCAGGGGTCCACTCTCTATACTGTAACCCTTTGCCCCGGTATACAGATTTGCCTTTTCCTTCACAATCAGGTGGTTCATTGGCTACCTCCCTCAAGCCTTGTAATGTAGGGTCTGAGAGCTGAGCTTGTCTCAACTCTCTCTTTGTAACCCTTCCCAGCTCCCCTTCCACAGGAAGTCTGGTATCCTCTGACAGCTGTACCTCACTGTCAGCCTGGGTACTACTACTCACCTCTGCTCTTGCAGTCACTCTGTCCAATGGAACATCAGCAGCCACAAGCAGCTGTGGCTCACTTTCAGTCTCACTGCTACAGGGTACCTCCCTCCCTGAAGTAACCACCACACCAGTCCTGGCTTCAAATCTGTGGTCTGTCTGGGTCTACCCCAGGCTACCAGACTCACATACTTGTCTCCAAGCCTGACTGTGTGTCACTGCATGCACATAAGGTGCTGCATTATCAAAACATTCCCTATCAGGACAGCTGCAGGGATATCTTCAAACACACCTACTTGATGGCTTCCTTTTCCACCCTCCAATTCAAGGTGAACCCTGGCCAAAGGTATTTGGAATGGGGCCCCTCCTAAAGCTCTGAGTGGAGTAGACTGCTTAAGCAAGTAGTGCTCCTCTTTAATCATTGCAGGCTTCACAGTGGTAAGGACAGAGGCTGTCTCTCTCTTAGCAGTGGCCTCTTTCCCATTTACTAAGATAGGATATAACCTCTTGTGGTAGTTTGGTACCCTTATTGTCTCCAGATAACTTACTGCTGGCATTCTGTCATTCCCACTTACTGGCTCTCCCACCTTTTGTTCCCCAGCTTGCCTCCGTGGACATCTGTGTGCTGCATGGCCCCACTGTTTACATTTAAAACATTTAAGCCTTGGTCCTGGATGTGTACCTGGATTAGTGGCTTCCACTGCTACTGGCGGACTCTGTTGGGGTGGTTTAGGCTGTCCACCATGGGTTCCCTTAGACCCATGAGCAGCACTGGGTATTCCTTTCCTGTGCAGTGATGCCCTGCTTGCTAGGTATAGGTCTCACTTCTTCCCCAAGTCATCTGTAGTATTGCATCGCCTATCTGTTAACCAGATTCTCATGTCCTCAGGCAAAGTGCTAAGGGCTTGTTCTTTCACCAAAAGGTCTGCCAGCCCTTCAAAAGTGGTGACCTGACACCCACTCACCCATCTATGAAAATAAGTGCTTACCTCAGCCATATATTCATACACACTTTCATCTGCCTTGCGTCTATGCTCACAAAACTTTTTCCTATAAGTTTCAGGTGTTAACTTAAAACACTATAACAGACACTGTTTAACAGTATCATAACTTAAGCAAGCAGTATCAGACAATTTAGAAATAGCAGTTACAGCTTTACCATGGAGTAAGGGGGGTCAGAAAATGCACCCAGAGCCCCTTGGTCAACATTATTGAAGCCTGGAACTCTCTTCCTGACAACCTCACTGCCAGCTCTTCTTTTCCCAGTTTCAAATCCCAACTCAGAACTCACCGGCTCTGCCCATGTACTAACCCTGACTAGTTTTCAGTGTCCCACTAGTACTCTCTGTTCTCCTTCAAACAAATCTTACACTAAATCTTTTCTATTCTCATGCATAATTTGTATTCCCCTAGTCTGTACTTTAATTTCTAACTGTTGCTTCTGTAAGAAAATGCTAATGATAATACGATACTTATTTCATTTTTTTTTCTCAATTTAACTACTAAATTTGTAAAGACTGATTTTAATGCCTGTATTTGGAGCTTTTCTCCCCGGGCCTCTGCTGAAAATGGACTTATATCCAGCTGGACCAGCCCGGTAAACAAATGTAAAATAAAATAAAATAAATTATACTGTTTACGTAACCTTTCAAACATATGAATAAAACTGTCAAAATTATCACTCCCTGTAAATTGTGGAAGACATTTACTGACCTTTGTTGCTTCTGGGGTTTGGTCATTCTCCTCCCCATTATCTCCATGACCCTGTGAAGAGTCAGCATCTCCTTCTCACATTGCCTCTGCCTCTCATTTTCTTCAGCTTCTGGATATCGCTGTTTCTCATTTTCCTCAGCCTCCAGACAACTCAGTTTCTCTGCTGCTTCTATTTCCAAATGTTTGTCCTCCAGTTCAAGTCTCTAACTCCAGACAGACTTTTAACTCCTCTGTGGAAAGGCTGAACTGTCCATTTTTGGAGAGTTGTACATCTCCAAGGCCAGTCTGATTGTCCTCCTGGTTGCTATTCTGTGACGGAGCTATGACTAAGGCTGCAACCATCTCTTCTTTAGTCAGGTTGGCATTCACCAGTCTTTTGTCTTGGCACATTCTCAGCTAATTGGCTCCTTGTCAGCTTGCCATACTCCTCTGCTGACATCCTTGCCCGCTCTCCCTGACTAACTAAGCTAACAAAAAAAAAAAAAAAAAACTATTCTGACATGAAACTCTGAATCTTCACTGTGTGGCTGATTGAGAGTACAAACAACTTCCTTAGTGACCACTGTTTACAGGCTACAGGAATACAATATCTACACCACTGAATCCTAATATGTGGATGTCCTACCACTGCAAACCAATTACTATGTGATGTGGATATCGCACCACTGCCCACCAATTAATATCTGATGCCCTAGCACTGGTCCAGTAAACAAGGACACTCAGTCCTCACCACTGACAACAGTGGGGGACATGCACACTGGGAGGATGAAAAGTACACAAACAGTAAAGTGCAATTTCCCCTTAACAGCACACAGAGACAATCAGTCTTGGGCTGGTTTCTCCCTCTTTCTCCAGATCCCCAATAAGACTTTCCACTGGCATAGCTATAGGGTTGAGATCTCAGCTGAGTGGCCAAACCAAGACCTCTAGTAATCTCTCTGTCCAACCAGTGCTTCATGTCCCTGCCCAAGTAGCTGAGACAAACACATTTTGAGGTTTGATTTATATATATATATATATATATATATATATATATATATACACACACACACACACACACACACACACACACACACACACAAACGGGAAAGACTGGCACAGATTTACTAGCTATTCCCCTTTCTGCCCAGACTACAAGGTAGTTTCCACCGCCACCAGCCACTACTTATCAGCTACTTTAAGGCCCTTAGCAAAGAGTGGCCAATCATACTGTGTAATGCTACTATTAATCTAAATGGCAGTTTGACCAAGAGCAAGGGTATTAGTAGTGGCCTGCACAGTGTCATCATATAGATATGCAAGTACTCTATGAGCTTAAATATGTCTCACAAATATCAGCCACAATGATAGGTTTAAATATATTTATATATTTAATAATATGTAATAAAAGAACAAGACAATACTAAATATGTATTCACAGTGACTTCAGAGTTCAAAATCAGAGGAAATATTTAAAACATTGCAGGACAGTCTCAAATAAATACAGAAAACATCTAAACTAATCTTTACTATATTCCTTACTGAATCTAAAAGAAATTACTGTAACCTAGTTAACTTATTTACAGAGTAGGGCAAGTATGGTGAGTGGATGTTGTTGTCAGTTCAAAGACAAAATCTAAAATGCTCAGTCTCTCTCTCTCTCAGAGATTTCTTAAATTAATATTTCAAATATTGCTGCTGGGATACTTGCAGCATGACATCACTTCTTGTCATCTGACTTCAGTTCCCAGGCTCAAAAACAACCATTGAGGTAGCATTTTGCATCTACCTGTGAAAATACATAAACAAAGGCTTTTCCTCAGATGTTTGCAGATCCTGGAAATCTGAAAACAATAGAACACTTCTACATCTCAAGCCTAGTCATTATCTCTCTTTCAAGGTAACACAGAGAGGCCCCTAGTACATTCTGTCTACTGTTGACTGAAACTGAAAGGCAAAATCTCTTTTATTACATGGTTAAATTTCAACTATTTTTTCTGAAGTTTTGCAAGTTAATCTTCTATGTGCCAGTTTCCACTATTAAAACATACAGTGTACATTTACACAGTTACAATATTTTATATATATTTCTGTTCTAATCCAGCAGGGTACACTGTGGTCACAACTCTAAGTTCATTACAGTACAAATCCTTTTCACACACGCTTCTGGAGCAGCAGTTTGATATACACATAACATGCAGTTCTAATACATTTGTAACACAAGCATACAAATCATGTTGACATTCACAACTGACATATAATTATTTACGAAATTCCAGATAGCTGAGCTGGCAGTGTCTCCTTCTGTCACGCTTCTATATAAATCATATTAACATTCACAAATGACATATAATTATTTACAAAATTCCAGACAGCTAAATTGGCAATATTTCCTTTTGTCACAAGGGTAATTAAAAATCCTCCATTTGGATTGAGAGCTGACGGTTTCTTACATCCTGTAGTTTACTAGACACGAAATCTTACTGCTCTGTACAGACGTACATGGTATACATTGTATTCCAGCATTAGAGTTACTACCACTCAGTCATTGTATGAAAAATGTCTAAGTTTGTCTTTTATGTGGTGTTTTACAAATAATGATACATCATCACCTACCTACTTACTAGAGCTCCAAAAATGAAGAGGAAAACTCAGGAATTTGAGATACATGCTTTGCATCTTTAAATCAAATTCTGATAACGGTACACCCAATTTATTGTTGAGACTTCTGTCATATAACAAAAAAAAAAAAACACTTCCACACCCCATGAGTATCTCTACAATGAACTTTAACCTTGTGTAACAAATCGCAAGTGCTTCACCATGCACTAACTGCTGACCAACAAACGGTATATAAAAAAAACAAAAAAAAAAAAATCAAACACGGAATAGTTTATTATGATCTAAGCACTTTCACCTACACATACTACATAGACTTCTTCAGGGATTATTATCTCTGAAGATATTCTTTGCGTTTTTTTGTATACCTTTTGTTGGTCAGCAGTTAGTGCATGGTTGAGCACCTTTGATTTATTACATGAGTTAAAGGTCTGTTGCAGGGACATTCACGAGGTGCAGAACTGTTTTCTCTTTCTGCAGTAAACTGTTAAGGCCAGAAGGAGTCGAGTGGTTACATATAACAAAGAACCTTCATGAATTTTATTTTAAATAATGTGTGTATATTTCAGATTTGGTGCTTCATGCATAGAAAGCCCAATCCCCCAGTTAAATATCTGCATTTATAATGAAGTATACAGACACCTAATTTATTGTCTGCCAACAGTTTCCATATGAATGGGAAACATTGCTTCTAAAAGGTAAAAGGATTGCATTTTAAGGTTCTCTCCAACTTTCCAGTACTGAAACAGAGGAATCATCCACAGATGTTTCAACCCTTAAAAAGAAAGCATACACAATCAAGGCTTATCTTATTCAGGAAGGATGGCAGTTAATAACAGCAGGCTAAAGACTGTCTCTCTCTGTGTGTTTGTGCACGCATACATGCATATGTGGGCATACATGAGGGGGAGAGAGAGATTGTGTGTGTGTTTGCATGCACGCATGTATGGGCATGCATGACGGGGAGAGAGAGTGCTAGAGTGTGTGTGTGTGTGTGTGTGTGTGTGTGTGTGTGTGTGTGTGTGTGTGTGTGTGTGTGTGCATGTGCACATGTGGGCATGCAAGAGTGCTAGTGTGTGTGGGTGTGGATGTGTGTGTGTGTGTGTGTGTGTGGGGGCATGCTTGAGGGGATGAAAGAGTGCTGGTGTGCATGTGTGGATATGCATACACGTGTGGGCATGCATGGGGGAGAGAGCGTATGTGTGTGGGTATGCATGAGGGGGAGAAAGAGTGCATGCTGAGCATATCTAAACAATCCTACCTTGGTTTGTGATTTATTGATCTTTACTGTTAGAAAGAAGTGCGACTGCGAGTGACAGTGAAAAGGAATTGCAACTTTTGTCTGCTGGTCAGAACAACTTTACTATACTTAATTTATTATTTAGTTGTATATTGCTGGTGTGATTTTTTTGTCATAGAAGTTGATTTAAATTCTCTTTGAATTCAGTGGTTACAATATTTTATTCATTTGAGGCTGAATATAGATTCCCTACACGAGTAAGCAATTAACAATTAGCTACTGCACAAATATCTTGTATCGTGTAATAAATGCTATGCATATTAAAAGGCAACAGCAACACTGCTGACCTGTATTCCTCGTGTCAAAAGTTGGATGATTTTCTTACCATTGTTAGAAGTAAATCTAGATTTGATGATGATTGCACTTGTGCAATTGGCATGGTTTGGAGAACTATTGTTTCATATATTAATGACTGGACTGATGAAATAAATACTGTTAGGCAAAGAACAAAGAGAACACATTTAGGAAATGATGCATCTATTGTCTGCAAAAATCATTGAACCTATATGAAACAAGATGATGGCCCTGACAACTTTGGAATTCTGGATGCAAGTATTCAGCAATCTGAGGATCCAGTTTGTTTAGAAGTAAAAAAAAAAAAAGAAAAAAAGGAAGTTCACAACAAATAAGGCAGAAAAAGAAACTGATTAATGACTGTAAAGGAAAGAGAATACGCACTGAAAAGGACACTGCTTTGTTATGTAACACACAGGTTACAGGGAATGGTGATATTTTTCTATCAGAAAACCTTCAGTCTACAGAAAAATGCATCATTTTTTCCAACAGAGAAGGTATAAATAAGAGGCAAGGTGCAGGTGAAAAGGAAGAAATCAAAATTGAACGTGGAAGGATTGAAGAACATTACTGTTAGAAAAAAAGAGAAAGACAGATGTTGACTGCATGGCTCAAGCTGTGAATTTTCAGTGCAAGCTGGATGAGAATTTAATACACAATGAAAACAGTGGAATTAATAAGACTAATGGTGATGAAGACCTATCCTTCGTAACAATTGATAGAGCAGATATTACTGTATTAGAAGCTGAAGATTCTTCAGAGCTGGACAGCAAATATATTCTTGTAACTGGAGATTCAATTATTAGAGGAACTGATACTTATATTTGCAAAGATAATGATCATCAAATAGTGTTATGCTTGCTAGGAGCAAACATAGATGATGTGAGACAAGCTTTGGAATGCCTTAATGTAAGGAACTACGGATCAGTTTTTATTCATGTTGGTATAAATTATGTCATCCGCAAGGATTCTCTGACTGTTAGTAGAGAACTGACAGCCTTCTTAGCTAGTATAGCTTGTACTGGTGGCAGGACATATTTTTCACAAATCACCTATAGAAAGGATAGTCAGGGCACTGTGAATGAAAAGATTTTTTTAGGTAAATACCCACAAGGAAAAAATGTCTTGTTTTAAAATTTGGAAATGTGTAGAGCATCCAAGCCTAGTTTTGGGCACACGTGTTCAGACAGGATGATGTGCATTTATTTGTCAAGATCAGGGAAGAGAAATTTTGCAGCAGATATTTTGCAATATTTGACAAACACTAGGTAGGATTTTTGCCATGTCGAAAATTTAACAGTTCACAGATAGCAACATTTGCTTTTGGAGCTTTTCTCCCTGGGCCTCCACCAAAAATGGGCTCTGCTTGGCCCAGTGGACTTCCCCGGTCATCAGAATGGAAATAAAATAAAATACATAAAAGTATCTTTGCCTTTCTGTAATTTTCATTGACTAGTCTGCCCAAATACCCATGCCCATTGAGTGGTCACCCAAATTCTTGCACAGAGCGTCAGCAGCAATATTTCTAGAAAAGGGCATCAGCTCAAGTAGTAACTATTGTGAAAGTATTGTTCTACCTTTTCTTCTTCCAAGCCTACCATCAATATTCAAGGGAGCTGTAATGAAACAAATCCATTCTAGCAAGACCAGCAGAGGAATCTCTTTCTTGTAATTATACTGTGAATTTTCCTGTAGATTTTTATATGAGAGGAGCTGGTTCTAAAAGGAGGTCAAAGGCAGTTGACCCTGAACATGCTGACATCAGTTCCACTGCAGCTTGTGAACATGAGTGATTTTCAAGCTAAACTCTCCTACTATGAAATCATAATGAAACAGAACAAATTCACATGAAGAATACAAAATAGGGGAGGCAAAGTCTTACTCTTGTTCGTAGTCAGCCAAAAATGACCTGTTACCCGAAAGAAGGCATTGTCTGGTATGGCATGCAGTCTAGTCCTTTCTGGTGCAAACATTCCAGCATTAAATGTAGATATTGCTGAAAAGTATAGCAAGAAAAAGCCAGTCAGTGCAAAAAAAGAACCAGTTTCACCTAGAAGGCTCTGTCATCTTAGGATAAGTTGATGACAACTTCTAGATAAAATGAGTTATTTTTCTTGCTAAAGTAGATCTTTGAGCCTTATCAGTTTGTGGTGGACTTGTGACTTACAAATTACTTGAACTTTATACTGCTGAAAAGTACCATTAAGGCCATCTCCAGCTTCTTTTAAGAAAGTCATTGTGAGACTTTAACTGAAACCTCCAAATGTTCACCAATTAGAAGTCTTGGATTAGGTAAAAAAGAAACAGAAATAGAACTGAAAAATGAATGAAACAATGTGTAAACATAAAGTAAAATGGAAGGTACCATTCAAATTCATGACAACCTGGGTGGCTGTCAAGAAAAATTTGAAGGTGGTAACTGATATCTATGCTTCTGGAAGTTCTGGTGAATAAGCAAATGTTATTATTAACAGAATATCTTTGTCAGACCACGAATTAAGCAATAACACATGAATCACTAAGAACGCTAAAATTTAATGAGAAGCTTTCGGGCTATCCACCCTTCATCAGCACATAAAATAAATGAAATTTCCAAGCTTTTAAATAGAGGTTCATTTAAAATCACATGATCCAGCCAGCCTACCAATATTATTCTTTTAAAACAATCAGATATTAGCATCAATTTACATTACATACATTCAAGGAATTATATATACATATAAAAAAAAAAAATATATATATATATATATATATATATGTATATATATATGTACACATACATATGTATGTGCATACATGAGCATAAAACAAATATAAATATAAACCAAATCAAATATTGTCTCTCTGTCTTTTTACCAATACTGGCTTTAAACTAACAGTACTATTTAAGCCTGGTGATGAATCTGCCTGCAACCTAACAATACATTCATACTCTCTCAATTCAAGCTCATTGTTTATATCACCCCCTCTTGGATTCATTATTACACTTATACCCCTAAACTTAAATGTGTGCGTGTTGAACTCCAAAATGTGTTTAAAAAGACCATTATTTGGTACTTTCCTTTTTATTTCTGACTTATGCTCAATTATACGGTCTTTTAATTTTCTCATCGTTTTTCCTATTATAAAATGCCGTAGACATTGTGCATGTTGCTAAATATACTAGTTTTACTGTATTACAATTTACAAAACAATTGAAACTGAACTTCTCTTTAGTGACTGGATGTTGGTAAAACTCATTCTTGTCAAGAACATCCATGCAACAAGTGCAGTTAAAACATTTATATGTTCCCTTTTTACAATGTGGGGTTACATCTTTATTTTTAAAATCTTTATAACATAGCATTTTTTTTAATGTTTCCTCATTCCTAAAAGCAAATTTTGGTTTTAAGCCTACCAAGTCCTTTATTTCTGATGACGCCAATAGAATTATCCAATTTTTCTTTATAATGTCACACACTTCTTTTGTGTTACCATTAAATATAGTTACATATCTCAATACACTTCTATCATTATTCTGGTGCTCTTCTTCTGTTACTGGCAAAGAATTCCTACCAAATATGGGCCTATACCTATCCTTCCTACCTAAGAAGACCTCATCATATATCATATTTACATTATGTACAGGATAACCATTCCTAATAAATTCATCCTTCATCAATTTTGCTTGATCTTTAAAATTATTGTCCTCTGTATTCAGTTTGCTAACTCTTATCAATTGTGATTTGAGAATACCTTTAAATGTGTGTGGAGCATGCATACTACTTCTTTTCAGATACCTATTTGCATGCACATCCTTCCTATAAATCATAGTTTCAATTTTATCAAATTTTTTATATATATTCACATCTAGGAACACTATATTCTCAGATGAAAAAGTAATTTTAAACTTTAAAAAACTTGTGGTTGCATTTAAATATGTAACATAACTTTTTAAGTCTAGATCAGTGCCTTTCCAAATGAAGAAACAATCATCCACAAATCTACAATACGATTTTACATTATTATTAAGCTCATTATAATCAATTAGTACATATTGCTTTTCCCATTGATAAAGCACTAAATTTACAAATGTATTTGCTACTGGTGTGCCCATGGCTACACCAGTAGTTTGCAAACATGGCACACCATCAAAACTGAACACATTCTTTGTCAAAACCATTTCTAAAAGCATACAGATATTTTCTACTTCTATTGATTGTAAATCTGTTTCCGTACAAAGAAAACTTCTTATTGCTTCCACCCCATAGTCTATCGGAATAACTGTAAATAAAGAGGTTATATCCAATGTTACAAAAAAAAATCTTGACATACATCATTCTCATACCATTCAGAAAGCTTTCCAAGACAATGCATAGTGTCTTTTAGGATACTAGTACACTTAAATAGGTATCTAGCCAGTTTGCCCTGCAAATATTTTGATATAGGTTCCGTTATCCATCCTTTGCCTGAAACTATAGGCCTCAATGGTGGATCTTTTATAGATTTATGAATCTTAGGAATCCCATATATTTGTGGTACTTTAGGGCAAGGCACTGAAAAATAGTTAAACAAATCTATAGATATGTCTTGATTTAATTGCATATCATAAATCATCATGTTTACCTCTGAAATATAATTCTTTATCTCTATGAATGTTAATTGTTTAAACGTTATGGGGTCTGCTAGAAAAATTTCTAAACTTATCAATATATTCTATCTTATTCATTATCACTGTTGCCCCACCTTTGTCCGCTTGCTTTATTATTATGTTATCATTCCCTTTCAAACTTTTAAGAGCTTTATATTCTTTAAAAGACAAATTGTAGCTCACCTTTCTATATCGTTTCATATATAAAGATCTAAGTTCCTTTTCAACTATACTTAAGAAAGCTAAAACTACAGGACAAAGCTGTGGTATAAAAGTACTTAATTTTTTATAACTATGGTTATCATACTCATATTGTTTAAAAATCAATTTTAACGTTAAATTCCTAGCAAACAACTTAGTGTCAGTTATTGCTTTCACAATATTATCTCTAGCAAATGGAATGAATTTTAAACCATTTGCTAGTAGGTCATAGTCATCATTTGTTAACTGTAGATCAGATAAATCTACAGTACCTTTTATTAGACGAACTGTCTCATTTAACGGCAAACATTTTTGCTGGATGGTAACGGACTGTTGTTTTCACTCCCTAGCGTTACATGATGGAGCTGTTTCTGCACCGGACGCCTTTCCGGCAACTGTTTGTTTTGTATTAGTACCTTCTCCGGTTGTTTTAAACGAAAGGGCAAAAAAGCAGATATTTCCATTTGTTTTGTTTTATCCTTTAAATCTGTCGTAGGAGTTAGCTGCGAATGTTCAACCGTGACGCTTGTGCACTTGATGAATCACTTCAGACTGCTTCCTCTAATACAATTACACTCTTTGAAGAGGAATCTTGCACATGCTGGTTGGATAGAACGCATGGTGAGCTCGACGTACTTGTTTCTTGATTGGACGAGGGCCCTATCGGCGTTCGCGGCAGTTCAAAATCATCAAGTTGGTCTAACCCCCTGGAAACATTTCCTTTATTCTTCACATTCACTACATTTTTATTAACTGTGTTGTTGTTTCGTTTATATTCAGTCCTCGGCCATGAAAAGATGTGGCCGTTTTTGAAGTCAGCCAAATCACGCTTTAATTTATATTTCTTTTTCATTTCAAGTCTATTATCCAAAGCCTGCACATGCTCTAGAAATGCTTGATATTGCTCATTATGATAGTCTGATGTTAATTTGTTCAATATTTAATTCTCCAGTTTTACAATTTCATCTATTAAATCGTTCTCAATGCTCTCAAAAAATGTATTCATCAATTTCATGTAGTTAGCACTCAGTTCTAAGTTCAACTGCTGCCATTAAATTAATAATTCTTGATATGTATTACCATAGGATGGCATTTTCAAAATGCGTAGTCCGCGTGGTATCACTCCCAACTCCAAATAAGCTGAGAAGCTCAATCGCTGCCATTGGAGTTGTTTGTAAGTGTTAACTTTCTTCTCTAATATATTTAGTGAATTGCTGAACTCACCCAGACTCTGGTCAGCGATTACCTCCTGGGTTGCAGCAAAAGTTGATTGCAATAAAGGATTGCTAGTCTTATGTAGTAATCTCTTAATTGATGTATTCATCTCGTTTCCACAAGAACTATAACCATAGCTGGCTTGATCTCCCTCCTAGTTCAGCATTTATAGTATCACAGAAAAAATAATATTATTAACAGAATCTCTTTGTCAGACCACGAATTAAGCAATAACACACGAATCACTAAGAACGCTAACATTTAATGAGAAGCTTTTGGGCTATCCACCCTTCCATCAGCACATAAAATCAATGAAATTTCCAAGCTTTTAAATAGAGGTTCATTTAAAATCACATGATCTAGCCAGCCTACCAATATTATTCTTTTAAAACAATCAGATATTAGCATCAGTTTACATTACGTACATTCAAGGAATTATATATACATATAAAAAAAAAAAAAAAATATATATATATATATATATATATATATATATATATGTGTATACATACATATGTATGTGCATACATGAACATAAAACAAATATAAATATAAATATAAACCAAATCAAATATTGTCTCTCTGTCTTTTTACAATACTGGCTTTAAACTAACAGTACTATTTAAGCCTGGTGGTGAATCTGCCTGCAACCTAACAATCCATTCATACTCTCTCAATTCAAGCTCATTGTTTATATCACCCCCTCTTGGATTCGTTGTTATTACACTTATACACCTCGTCCAATCAAGAAACACATACGTTGAGCTCAACATGCATTCTATCCAACCAGCATGTGCAAGATTCCTCTTCAAAGAGTGTAATTGTATTAGAGGAATCAGTCGTAAGTGATTCATCAAGTGCACAAGCGTTCACGGTTGAACATTCGCAGCTAACTCCTACGACAGATTTAAAAGATAAAACAAAACAAATGGAAATATCTGCTTTTTTGCCCTTTCGTTTAAAACAACCAGAGAAGGTACTAATACAAAACAAACAGTTGCCGGAAAAGAGTCCGGTGCAGAAACAGCTCCATCAAGTAACGCTAGGAGTGAAGAGGAAAAACAGCAGTCCGTTACCATCCAGCAAAAATGTTTGCCATTAAATGAGACAGTTTGTCTAATAAAAGGTACTGTAAATTTATCTGATCTACAGTTAACAAATGATGACTATGACCTACTAGCAAATGGTTTAAAATTCATTCCATTTGCTAGAGATAATATTGTGAAAGCAATAACTGATGCTAAGTTGTCTGCTAGGAATTTAACGTTAAAATTGATTTTTAAACAATATGAGTATGATAACCATAGTTATAAAAAATTAAGTACTTTTATACCACAGCTTTGTCCTGTAGTTTTAGCTTTCTTAAGTATAGTTGAAAAGGAACTTAGATCTTTATATATGAAATGATATAGAAAGGTGAGCTACAATTTGTCTTTTAAAGAATATAAAGCTCTTAAAAGTTTGAAAGGGAATGATAACATAATAATAAAGCAAGCGGACAAAGGTGGGGCAACAGTGATAATGAATAAGATAGAATATATTGATAAGTTTAGAAATTTTCTAGCAGACCCCATAACGTTTAAACAATTAACATTCATAGAGATAAAGAATTATATTTCAGAGGTAAACATGGTGATTTATGATATGCAATTAAATCAAGACATACTATTTTTCAGTGCCTTGCCCTAAAGTACCACAAATATATGGGATTCCTAAGATTCATAAATCTATAAAAGATCCACCATTGAGGCCTATAGTTTCAGGCAAGATGGATAACGGAACCTATATCAAAATATTTGCAGGGCAAACTGGCTAGATACCTATTTAAGTGTACTAGTATCATAAAAGACACTATGCATTTTCTTGGAAAGCTTTCTGAATGGTATGAGCATGATGTTTGTCAAGATTTTTTGTTTGTAACATTGGATATAACCTCTTTATTTACAGTTATTCTGATAGACTATGGGGTGGAAGCAATAAGAAGTTTTCTTTGTTCGGAAACAGATTTACAATCAAAAGAAGTAGAAAATATCCATATGTTTTTAGAAATGGTTTTGACAAAGAATGTGTTCATTTTTGATGGTGTGCCATATTTGCAAACTACTGTTGTAGCCATGGGCACACCAGTAGCAAATACATTTGCAAATTTAGTGCTTTATCAATGGGAAAAGCAATATGTACTAAGTGATTATAATGAGTTTAATAATAATGTAAAATCGTATTGTAGATTTGTGGATGATTGTTTCTTCATTTGGAAAGGCACTGATCTAGACTTAAAAAGTTATGTTACATATTTAAATGCAACCACAAGTTTTTTAAAGTTTAAAATGACTTTTTCACACACATTTAAAGGTATTCTCAAATCACAATTGATAAGAGTTAGCAAACTGAATACAGAGGACAATAACTTTAAAGATCAAGCAAAATTGATGAAGGATGAATTTATTAGGAATGGTTATCTGGTACATAATGTGAATATGATATATGACGAGGTCTTCTTAGATAGGAAGGATAGGTATAGGCCCATATTTGGTAGGAATTCTTTGCCAGTAACAGAAGAAGAGCACCAGAATAATGATAGAAGTGTATTGAGATATGTAACTACATTTAATGGTAACACAAAAGAAGTGTGTGACATTATAAAGAAAAATTGGATAATTCTATTGGCGTCATCAGAAATAAAGGACTTGGTAGGCTTAAAACCAAAATTTGCTTTTAGGAATGAGGAAACATTAAAACAAATGCTATGTTATAAAGATTTTAAAAATAAAGATGTAACCCCACATTGTAAAAAGGGAACATATAAATGTTTTAACTGCACTTGTTGCATGGATGTTCTTGACAAGAATGAGTTTTACCAACATCCAGTCACTAAAGAGAAGTTCAATTTCAACTGTTTTGTAAATTGTAATACAGTAAAACTAGTATATTTAGCAACATGCACAATTGTGTATGGCATTTTATATAGGAAAAAGATGAGAAAATTAAAAGACCGTATAATTGAGCATAAGTCAGAAATAAAAAGGAAAGTACCAAATAATGGTCTTTTTAAACACATTTTGGAGTTCAACACGCACACATTTAAGTTTAGGGGTATAAGTGTAATAATGAATCCAAGAGGGGGTGATATAAACAATGAGCTTGAATTGAGAGAGTATGAATGTATTGTTAGGTTGCAGGCAGATTCACCACCAGGCTTAAATAGTACTGTTAGTTTAAAGCCAGTATTGGTAAGAAGACAGAGACAATATTTGATTTGGTTTATATTTATATTTGTTTTATGTTCTTGTATGCACATACATATGTATGTATACATATACATATATATATATATATAGATATATATATATATATATATATATATTTTATATATATATATATATATATATATATAGATATAGATATATATATATATATATATATATATATATATATATATATATATATATATATAATTCCTTGAATGTACGTAATGTAAATTGATGCTAATATCGGATTGTTTTAAAAGAATAATATTGGTAGACTGGCTAGATCATGTGATTTTAAATGAACCTCTATTTAAAAGCTTGGAAATTTCATTGATTTTATGTGCTGATGAAGGGTGGATAGCCCGAAAGCTTCTCATTAAATGTTAGCGTTCTTAGTGATTCGTGTGTTATTGAATAAGCAAATGTTCCCTGACAAGAACTGGTGAGGGTTACCTTCTGTAGCTGTCCTTAAAGAAATACCAGGAAACTCAAAAGAGCAATTACTCAACTTAACTAGGTACTACAATGCTAAATAAATTTTGACAAATAAGACTAAAAAGGAAGAGAAACAATAATGTTGTTTATATGCCAAATGGGTCATCTATGTTTTTAACTCAGTAGACTTTTTCTATGTGCAAAAGTACATCTCCCACCCACCTGATTTACATCAGATGTTTTATAATTATACTTAAATCACATATTTCAAATTGCAAAGCAAACTACTTGATAAATATATTTGTCCATTTTACACTGACATTCTGCTATAGGGAGACGCAGAATAAACACTGAAAGAATCACTGACAATTTGGATTTGCTTACCTTTTCAACAAAGCATCTAGCAACCTTGACAGGGTCATCATCACATTTCTCCAGTTCTTGCAGGAGTTCACTGTGGGTCATAAAAAGAAGAAAACCATTAAACTATGACAAATCACATCAAAAAGTAGTGCATTCATCTAATGCAGAGCTGGCATTCCCTACCCAAGTATTAAAGGCTACTACTAGTATAATTAGTGGCGGTCCATCGCATTTAAAGAAGTTCCATTTCCAATACTCACAATGCTGTGTGCCTCATGAAATAATGTTACAATAGTATATTCACAGTCAATACTACTCCATTCACAAATACACCTACCACTCCTGTCACATGCCTTTCATGTACTTCTTCATTCAGTGCAATGTGCAGTTACTTTCTCAGTCTTTCCCATTTCTCTTCTAGATGTTTTAAAATATATTTTTAAAAACAACAAAAATACTTCTAATTTGCTGTTTTTCAGTGCATGGTATCTCGCAGTCCGATATGAGGACTACTTTGGGTCTGTGACATAAGCAAAACATGCTGGAGGGACAGGTGTGTGTCTCAGAGATTACCCCTTCTCTGTAACAGAGCTCTTCACTAAGCCTGTTCAACTGCAGTTTGGACCAATGGATGGGAAATTGCAAATTCACCCCTGGCTTGTTGCCCGTGTCCCTTATGGACAAGACAAATTGTAGATACCCTAACGCACAGGCATATATCAAAGCTGTTCTAGTCCTTAGGTATTGATAATTGGGAAAATTTGGGCACAAGTGGGTATGCTTAAAAAGTCTCTAGGGCCGTTAAGCTAGTAACCACCTAAGATCTTCTAACTCATGAATTCCTATTGCTATTGTAATTAAAAAATACCTTCCACTGGAAAAGGAACTGCACGTTTGCTCTTAATACTATTTTCTTCATCTAAAACAAGTATACACTTCAAATAAAATTGTACCTGCTTTACGCACTGTTAATAGCAACCATTATCCATTGTGCCCTTGCAATGCCACCTATAGACTCTCATAAGATACTTTCATTTTAGTAGCAGTTCTTTCATCAGCACATAGTTAATTGGGCAGGCTGTTTTTTTCCAAATCTACAGCTATAGCCACATTCTGAACAGCTAACACCAACTCTTAATCATCTCTATTGCACGAATAAACAAATGTAAAATAAAACTAAAAACAAGAAAGAAAGAAATAAAAATGTTATGCCCCTGCTTCATTACCTCCTTTTAGCTCCCATAGTCATACCGATGAGCATAATTCTTATCATAATCATGCAAAGAACTAACATTTCTTCATAAAAAAGGTTATCTGGTAATCCATAACAGACAGTTCACTATGTGTTTTCACAATTCATTTTCATCCAGCTGCACCACCACTGCCTCAAATGGAATTCCTCAGCATAAAATATTACTAAGGGGCATATCTCTCTCAGCACTGCAACTATCACAAGACTGCATTCCTCACAATCACAGCATGGTATCCTCACTCAGCATTACAGCAATCAGAACATGATATCCTCACTCAGAATCCCAACCATCGCAACATGGTAGCCTCACAATCACAACATGGTATCCTCACTCAGCACTACAACAATCGCAACACAGTATCCACATTCAGCATCGCAACAATCACAACATGATGATATCACTGAGCATCTCAAACATCAAAACATGGTATCCTCACAATCACAGCATGGTATCCTCATTCATCATCGCAACAATCACAACATGGTGTCTTTACTCAGCACTGCATCAATCACAACATGGATCCTTACTCAACACCACAACAATCACAACATAGTTATCCTCATTCAGTACAATGACAATCGTAATATGGTATCCTTACACAACACCATAAATATCACAACACAATATTCTCTCTCAGCACTACAATTACCACAATAAGGTATCCTCAGTTAGTAACATAACTTCCCCAATATGGCATCCTCACTCAGCTCTCCAACTATCACAACACTCACAATAACAATATAGCACCCTCAGTCAGCATCACAACACAGTATCCTTATTCAGTACCATGACCATCATAGTATGGTATACTAACACATCACCACAACAATCACAACACAATATTCTCTTTCTCTCTCTCCCTCCCTCCATCAGCACTACAGTTATCACAATAAGGTAATCCTCAAGTCAGCAACACAACATGGGATCCTCACTCAGCTCTGCAACTATTACAACATGGCATCCTCACAATCAAGCATGGCGTTCTCACTCAGCACTGTGGTTATAACAGTATGGAGACCTCATTTAGTAACAATCTTCCAAATGGTCTGCTTACTCAGATAATATCCATATTCATCGCTGCCACTTCTCACAAGGAATTCAAAGTTAACAGTGCCACTAACCAACATGTTATCATTAACAAACTACCAATATCTAAAAAGTTTTTCATGCTAGTCTTCAGTCTCCTTATACCAGAAGTATCTCTCAGTCAGCATTATCACTACCCACAAAATGTATTTTCAGCTTGCACTGCTGATATGCCAAATGCTGTCCACATTTGTATTGTTATAACTGTTGAATATATCCCCTCTAAGTACAGGTATACCCCAATGGCATTCCTATTCAGCACTGCACAATTTTAAACGGTTGCCATAAGTAACTTACATCAACTTGTATCTTCAAACAGCACTACCATTACACAAAAAGTCTCCTCAATTAAGCATTGATATGATCCCAAATGATACAGCAGTCACCTAACACCTCCACCCAAGATATGACCACAGACAGCTCTGTCACCAGGATAATATGTGTGTGTGTGTGTGTGTGTGTGTGTGTGTGTGTGTGTGTGTGTGTATATATATATATATATATATATATATATATATATATATATATAGGTTCCATACACTAGATCAAATTTTCACTAATTTGAAATAGTTCATGGAATGCTCACTGCAGCGAAAGTGCACTTAATCGAAAGTGCACTTACGCGAAGTTCAGTACAATGTACGGGTGTTGTACTGAACTTCCATGCAGTACTCACGGACCTTAGGGTTAGGGCATGGGTCATAGTACCATGACCTGTGCCCTAACCCTAAGGTCCATGACGACTGCAGCGCAGAGAAGGACATAGCAATGTCCTCCACTATGGTGCAATAGTCACAAAACTTAGGGTTAGGGCATGGGTTAGGGTAAGGGGATAGCTTTACTACCTATCCCCTTACTCTAACCCATGCCCTAACCCTAAGGTCCGTGACTATCACACCATAGTGGGGGACATAGCTTGTTTTTTATGTCCCCCACTGTGCTGCTGTGTTTTCGGTGAAGTGCACTTACGCAAAAGTTCACTTTCGTTAAAGTGAACTTTCGCAGAAGTGAGGCTTCCTATTACAAGTTCGAAGTAGTGAACTTTCGTTCTTGTAATAGGAATCCATACATATATGTGTGTGTATATATATATATATATATATATATATATGTATATATATATATATTTTTTTTATATGGATCCCTTTCAGTTGATCGAGTTTTCAAAAATTTGAAATTCAGATTTAAATTTACCATTTCCCTCAATGTAGACAAGAGTTGGTATATATAATTAGCAGGGGGTGTGGGGGTGCAGGGGGGGCTTGCCCCCTTACAAAACCATTAAAAAAGATAGATTTTTGTGTTTTTTATTAATGTTCAAGTTTCAGAAATTATAGCATATCGTCTCTCTCACATGAATTTTACATTTCGGAAAACTAAGTCAACTGACATCTCTCTCTCTCTTTCTCATTTTATATATATATATATATATATATATATATATATATATATATATATATATATATACATACATGGATCACCTTCATCGCGTCAACTTTCATAAAAGCAAGACCACAGTATCGAATCTTTAAAATCACGAACTTCCGGAACATTGTATTTTCTCACCATGAATGTTACCACTTGGCCAACATGGTGAACTTTGCCCTTGTCTCTATGATGTGTGATCTTGGAGTTGGTATATTTAGTTAGGGGGGTGCGGGGGGCAAAGCCCCACACTTTGTTGGGTTTAATTTGCTTAAGTTTGTAATTTTATTGTTGGTGGCCAAGTGGCAACTTTCCCAGTGAGAAAATATGATGTTCTAGGAGTTCGTGATTTTAAAGATTCGACACTGTGGTCTTGCTCTTATGAAAGTCAAATTTATGGTAAGTCAACATAATGAGTATAAATATATATATATATATATATATATATATATATATATATATATATATATATACACATACACACACACATACATACATACCCACACACTTATAGACAGCTATATATATGTATGTATATATATATATATATATATATATATATATATATATATATATATATATAAAATATATCTATACACACACATATATGTGTGTGTGTGTGTGTGTGTGTGCATATATGTATGCATGTATACATATATATATATATATATGGTTCTACCTCACATAAACGAAACACCAAAGCACCAACAACGCAATCACCGAAACCACATAACCGACAGTACAAAAACACGAAATTCCACATGCCCGACAACGAAATAACCGACGGTACACAAACACGAAACCTCATACACTTCACACACCACAATCAACAAACAAAACACATTCCCCGTCCAAAAACCACATACACAACACAAGCACACCAAAATCCCTACAAACCCACACTAAACCTCACATACACAACTACCTACAACCCTAACCCTAAGGTCCGTCACTACCGCACACTTACCTGACCCGCTCCCTAACCCTAACTCACTTATCCCGCCCCTAACCCAAACACAATCACTACCGCACACTTACCTGACCCACTCCCTAACCCTAACTCACTTATCCCGCCTCTAACCCAAACATAATCACTACCGCACACTTACCTGACCCGCTCCCTAACCTTAACTCACTTATCCCGCCCCTAACCCAAACACAATCACTACCGCACACTTACCTGACCCGCTCCCTAACCCTAACTCACTTAACACACCCCTATCCACACTTACCTTACTCGCACCCTAACGTCCGTCACTACCGCATACTTACACAGCCTTTTCCCATTTCGGCATCCTCAGCGTCGGTGCTTTCATCCGTCGGGTCGGTCTTCTGCTTGTCAATCTTCTAGGTCCCGTCGCGTCGGTCTTCTGCGCTGTCGATCTCCTGGGGCTTGCGATTTCCATGTCGATGTTCCGGCGTGTCGTTGAAGTGAGGTAGAACCATATATATATATATATATATATATATATATATATATATATATATATATATATATATAAACACACAGAGAGAGAGAGAGAGAGGAAGAGAGAGACAGACAAGACAGTATCATAGTTGGTGGCTAATCTCTTTAAATTTACTAGCTCCTAACAGTCAAAAAGTGGTACGTGGCATCTTTAAGGATCCAGAAAAAGACAAGAATGTCAGAATTAATGAGGGGAAGTTGCACAATGGGATATTTCAATTCTAGTGACCTGACCTTTGGGTATGATGGGGTAGTGCATTTTTAAATCTATCTACAGTCAACATTTACAAATTTTACTTACATTATAGGAGGCTCTAGCCACAATTTGAAAATATTTAGTACATCTGCAATTGTGATCTCACTAGTCTATCCACACAAAATGCCCACTTCTGAAACTTATAGAACTGAACTTCAGACAAAGCATATCTTACAATGAGGACTCTAGAAGGTGCTTTGTGTAAAAGGAAGGAAGAAAAAAAGCAATCTGAGAGGTATCCTGATGTGAGACTGAAACTTGCAAGAGGGGGTAAAAAATTCCATTACCCTGCAGTATGATGATCTCTCCCTCGTCAATCCAGCCCTCACCCCGATGTCTGAAGTGGAATGAAAGGGTCAACTGGGTGGCTAAGGAGGTGAGCTGATACCAGCAGGCAGTGTATGATTAACAAAACAAACAAATAATTAAAAAATTAAGTTGTGCTTTCTTTAAGGTGCAATTCTGTAAGTTTCAGAAGTGGGAATTTTTTATGGATAAACCAGTGAGATCACAAACTGTAGCTTTACTAAATATTTTGAAACTGTAACTAGAATCACATATAAAGTAAAAATTTGGAAATTTTGACTGTAGATTGATTTAAGAAGGCACTCCCTCATCAAACCCAAATGTCAGGTCAGCTGCCCCTCATTAATTCTGATATCTTTGCCTTTTTCTGAGTAGTATCCTTAAAAAGACCACCTACCACTTTTTGACCATTTGAGTGATTTAAGAAGGTATTCCCTAATAACTTACGTTGGTATTCCAGAGAGACCCTAAGTCTTCTGAAAAACTAGTTGTTCATTTTTGACTCCTGGATGCTGGCCATCAGCTACTTCCATGGCCGCTCCTCATCTACGAGGATTACTGAACCTGATTAGTCTTTCTTTGGACCAAGTTCAGCTCACAGTAATGGCCAGTGAGGAGATTAAAGCATCTAGTACTTCTGCCAAGGAGTGCTTTTTTTCCACTACTTTCCACTCTTGCACTACCTGGCAACATCCAGTGGTGAGCAGTGCAATAAGCATCAGTGCTACACCACCCCTCATGTTCTACAAGGGGGTGATGTCAGCAGGACACCTCATCCATCTAGAGGCAACACCTCACTTTTGTTTCCTCAATCTCCACTAGGGAATGTATCCCAAGCCTGTGCAAGTTGAAGTCCAACCTCCCTGCTGTGCCATCAAGTGACTTGAGCCTGTATTTGAATGTGGGTTATAATGGCCATAATCAGGACTTTATCCCTTTATGACACTAGAGAAGGCACAGCTAGCTGTTTTGGTGGAATGTTTTTTTCCTAAAAGATGCTGTACATTGTAACCCAAACTAAAAATGCTTTTTAATCTGTAGGCAAAAAGTTTTCATCACTTGAACCGGACTGTTTCAAATGCTATAGAGAGGTGCATATAGCAAAATGCAGCACAGTTAATGATAGCAACCCTGTGCCTGCAAAGACTACTAATATTAGTCAACAATCTTTTCAATGTTTATTAAATCAAGCTCAGCCTAATGTAGGCCATCAAAGAGCTTGCTACAAGCATTGGATCATAGTGAATCATCTAATGGTTTCCTCATTATGAAGGGACTGCATTCAAAGTAAACCAGCTTGATAGTGCAAGTGTCTCCTTTTGTAGTTTACTATTAAAACATGGGAGTATCACAAACACATGATTATACATGGTATCTAATAAATGAGGTTTTATTTCAACACCTCAATTCACTGCCAATCTATCATCATAGCGACACTTCTACATTAGCATCAGATCACCTCTAAATAAGCAATAAGTAACAGTAAATAAGGAAAGTCTACCAAGCTGTTCTGATAATCCAGTTCCTTGTTTGTGCTCTTTATCTTGTATAGCACTTTTCAATTCATTCTGTCTCAGCTGAGCTATGGGAACAAAATGCCACGCAATACTAAATGTTGTTCTAACTACAGATTTCAGAGGAAGAAGGATAGACATACCCCTACTAGCAACTGCATGAAATATGTCTTTAATGGCTGTATGACATCTTCTGATCACAAATTTATGTTATTTTCAAAAGTATGTCTACAATCAGCCATTACCCCCCCAAGTCCTTTATGATACTCACACTATCCAAGATATTGTTGTTCAATGCATAGGGGTAAATAACACTGTTAGCACTAAAGAGAACAGTTTTGGTTTTACTAACATTAAAGTAAAAAAGTTTAATTTGTGACCACTGTTTTGAACAAAGTGTACATAAATGTACACAGATGTAATGTGGTAATGCTAATTAACTGGCATAAATGTCAAATCTGCCTTCTGTCATTGTGCAAGCAGCAAACATATAAAATGTACTACTGTAGCTAGACGGGAATGAATGACTAATGATTGCTAGACTCATGAATCATGATTGCACTGGTTAAATCACAATACATCAACAAGCACAAAAAAACTACTTAGCAGAAAATTTAAGTGACCTTGAGAAGAAATGCAGATTCTCTTGAGTAAAATTGTACATCCTGTAGACCTGGTGTCCAATTCATCTCATGATATAATCAGTGGCCAAGACTTTTCCAGTTTTAAGAACAATTCAGCCAGACATTCTACCAAAAATATGTAGCCCAAGGAAAGAGAAAATTTTTAAGATTAAAAGAAAAGAAGCCAATACCTGACTCTGGATAAAAGTTTTACATAAACCCACTACTGAGCCTTGTCGAAAAACTGCTGCTAAAATATTGAAGGAAGTCAAAACAGAAACTGAAAAGGAGGGTGAGTTTTACCAAAAGACTCCAGCAGTTTAAGTGATAAAAAAGACAGACTGACAAAGAAAGGATCTTTGTTAAGAATATACTAAGAGAAAGGGGAACAGAACCTACAGAAAGGACATACGAGTCTGATACTAAAAGAAAAGTACAATAAGTACCTAAACAGAGTCCTAATCTTTTCTCTCCTAAAGCACAAAACACCAGAGAAATCCATTTCTAAGGGAAAGGCAGATAAAGCCATCCTTATGAAGAAAAAAGGAACAACCAATATTCCAGTGGAAGGCACTTATTCTTGTGAGTTGTTCTTTATAAGCAATTACCTAGATGAAGGGAAAAGCATGTACCTTTCACTTCCCATCACAATACTTAAGAAAATACCAGCAACTGACCAGATGTTAAACCAAGGTCCCATCTGCTTGAATTGGTGATGGCTCAGGTAGATGTAAAAGATTCCAAGAAACCTATTAAAAGTCATTTCCCCTATTACTACAAATACCACCTTGGATCTCCACTGAAAAGAGGCAGAAACCCATAAATCATGCAAATTTCCAAAATTTTCAGGGGGAAAATGATAGCCTAAGTAAAGCTAGAAAGCACATATTGAGAGTCCATGGAAAACCAAAGACTTAAACAGCCCAGTACATACTTCTATTTAGAAGTGTTTGAAAAACTGAAGTTAATTATAATTGGTTCATAGGAGGTTACTAGGTTAGCAGCCATAGAGCCCTTGCAAGCCTAGCCATGTTAATCCTGAGTTGCCTCAATTGTCCTTGGTTGGATGGGTGTAATTTGCAGAGCGAGTCCATGATACATACTGACTACCCTTGTCCATGAGGGACATGGGTGCCACCCCCAGGCTGAATTTGTGGTCTCACATACAATTGTCCAGGTTGCGCTTGAATAGGGTCAGTAAGGAGCTCTGCTTCATGTGAACTGGAAGTTTATTCCAGAGTAGTGTCAATCTCTGAAAGATACCTCTGTCTCTCCTGCTTCTTCTTCTTCCGGCTTTTCCTGGTTACGGGTCACCACAGTGGAACTCCGGTCCGCTAATGATTGGCAGTAGATTTTTTTTACGGTGCCGAGGTGCCAGCCCGACGCCCAACCTTCAACGAAGGCACGCCCATTCACACATGTCTTTTGAATGCCACTTGACTGCAGGGAGGACATGCAGACTCTGCACAGAAGCCGCTCCAGCCGAGAATCGAACGGGAAAACCTCTTGCTGTGAGGTGACAACGCTACCGCTGCACCACAATGGCTTTGTTCTGTTAATGTCACAGGCTAAGGTAAGATCTCTAGACTGAGTGACTCTTGTGCCATTTGACTTGCGGATGTGCAGCATATCCATCAGGGCAGGGTGAGAGACTGCCCTGTAGGTCAGGTACAAGTCACCTCTCAGCAGCCTATAAGATACACAGTGCAGTGACAGGGCTTTCAGTCTGTCCACATATGTCATGGTTTTGATGTCCTGTATCTTCCTGGTGAGAAAGCTCTGTGGTCTCTCCAGTTGCTGCAGGTGTCTGGTGAGGTAAATGCAGAAGGGAGCATTGTACTCTATTAATGGTCTGATGAAGGTCGATTACAGTGAAGTTATAACATCTTAGACCTGGAAGCGATGCCCTTACCTATAAGATGCATAACATAGAAGGATATCCTTACCACTGTGGAAATTTGGTTGTCAAAGTTCAGATTGCTATCTATCTACCTGTGTTCCCAGATCTCGCACCACTGGGTTTGAACTTAGGCAAGTGCTGTCAATATTGCAATTAGCAGGGAATTCTGCTTTGCCAAAGGGGATGATAATGCACTTTTTTGCTTTTAGTTTTAGGCCGTGGCTTTGGCACTAGTCATTTGTCTGTTTTAGTCCCTCCTGTAATATGTTAACATTGTTGGGGGACTCAATGATTGCACCCAATTGTAATCAACGAACTTGGTAAGCCAAAGGCTGTCTACTATAGCCCGGGCTTCCAACAAAATAGATTCCAAACAGTAAAGCGCCCAGTACAGATCCTTGTGGTACACTACTGTTGACTAGTCTGCTAGTAGAGGTGGAGTCACCAACTTTGACAGTATGTGCTCTGTCGGTGAGCCAACTGTCTACCCATCTAATGATGTAGGGTTAATCCCCAGCTGGAAGAGTTTCTCATATGATATCTGAGTGGGGGATTGTGTCAAAAGCCTTGGCTAGGTATAGGCAGTATGCACTGTCTTACCTTCATCCAGGGCTTTGGTGACTTTCTCTAAGAAGTTTACTAGGTTTAATAAGCATGATCTACCTTTAACAAAGCTAAATTGGGTTAAGGTTATAAAAGGTCACCTATGTCCTTGTTGATAAGGTCCATGATGATTCTTTCCATGGTCTTGTAGAAGAGGCTGGTTAGACTTTTGGGTCTATAGTTCCCAGGGTCAGTTGATGCCCAACCCCCCCCCCCCCCGCCCACTGTGCAAGGAGATTATTGTTGCTGTTATCCACACTGCTGGAACAAAGCCAGTTCTCACACTATGGTTAAAGAGAACACCGAGTAGGTCCATTAGGTTCTATTTCAGATCGCTTAATAAGCAACCTGGGATGTTATCTGGTCCCACTGAGGCTGTGTATTTGGCCTTGAAGAGCACAGACATGACCTGACATCTAGAGATACTAGGCAGAGGACTTGTGTCAGGTATGCTTTCAGGTATGGCTGTTGGGGAAAGGGGGGTGAAGTCTGGGCCAAATCTGTCAGCTAGCAGGTTGTCAATTTCCTCCAGTATTGTATGACTGATACCAGTTCAACACAAAGCTGGGCATTCCCTTTTCGATTTTGGACATAGTTAAAACAATACCTTATGATTATCCTTAGCTAGGGATGCTATTTTACCTTTGTAATTAGCTTTAGAGGACTTTACAAGATTTCTGATTTATTTGTTCAGGCTATGGAGGAAAGTCTTCCTCTGCTGAGTCAGCTCCTTCTTCCTCTTGGACATCAGCTTCTTCCTTTGTTATTTAATCTCTTTATACTTGAGGTCCACCAGGGCGGCTTGTTTTCAGGAGGACCGGGTTTTAATCCAAGCCAAGTCTATACAGTTGGTTAAATGTTTACACAGGGCACTTGTGCCCCCTGCATAGGAGTCATTGTTATCTGTGATTGTGTGTGTGTGTGTGTGTGGGGGGGGGGGGTATAAAACTTTTTATACCATTGTGTAGTAAGTTGTAGTTTGCTTTGGAAAAGCCTTTTTGCTCCTGTGGTTGTGACAGGTTCAACAGTTACTTCGAACAATACTGATTTATGGTCCGACCTTATCAGGGAGGGCACTACAGAGGGGGTAAGTGCAGTGACCCCCCCATGTTGGTGAGTACTATGTCTAGGACATTTTTGAGACTCTTGTGGGGGTGCTGCCTATCTCTTCCTGAGCATTTGTACTGACAAAGTCCAGGAACCTCTGGGCGAGCATGTACGTGCTCATGCATGTCACCCAGTCGATGGAAGGATAGTTGAAATATTCCATGACTAAGATGTTGGGCTGTATGGCGAGTGACTCCAATAAGTCCAGGTAGGTGGTATGCTTTCTTTGGTCCATGGTGGGGGACCTATAGGTAGCAATGATGTGGTAGGGTATTTTGCCTATAGTTAGTTGGACATGGGGTAGTTCGAGAGAGTCATACTGTTTGACAAGTCTCAAGGTGTACTTGGCTTTAATGAAGATGGATAAACCTCCAACTTTGGTTCTTTCACACTCATTTTGAGGTCTGAATGTGTGGATGGCATTTTAGCCTTGCATGGCCGGGGTGCTCATTGCAGCCTTGAACAATGTCTACGCAACTGCACAGACGTCAACATCTTCCAAGGTGAGAAGTGCTTCCAGGGAATGTAGTTTCATGTTTAGACTCCTAGCATTAAGCAACAGAACCTTGAATTCGTCTCAAGTGGATTTTGTTAAATCAGAAATTTTGTTGTTTTGACATTGCTTAAAAAAACCACTAATGGAGAGGCAAGTGCCTATGCTGATATCCAAAAGCCTTAAGGATACAGGTGCAGATCATCTCTGGCAAAGCAGTATGGCCTGTCGACCATGTCTTCCCAGACTAACATATACTGGATCCCCCTGGACCGACACCACAAGCTAAGCCAGTTGTTGAAGATAATCATTTCTTGTTTACAATTTGGCATCATCCTAGGTGAAGGCAGAAAGCTGCTTAGGGCTAAGGTCATACCTGCCTCAGACACAATATGAGAATTCAGTCATGTCTCTCTTCATATAGTCCAGAGAGGTACGTCTCAAGTCATTCACCCCAACATGGGCTGCTGACAGAGTCATAATGGTACTTGTTGATGAGTGACTAGAGTGCATGTGTGATTTGATGGATCCTGGCACATGACAGGCAGCTGGCCATGACCTTCTCCTTGTCCAGCCTTGTTAGGGGGACATCTGTGTGTCTCACTTATGGAGTCGCCTATGACCATGACATTAGGTTTTGAGGTGTTTTACCTTAGGGGCTTACTTGCTGAGACACTGGTGTACGTGTTATTATGTGTAGTGGTTTCTATATGCATAACAGTATGTGCAAGTGGCTTATGTTTGGGAGCTCTCTGATCTTTTGGTAGGCTTCTAGTGAGTACCTCCACGTATGTGGGTTTATGTGTTGTGACCTCACTTTGTATGAGTGGTGAAGTGTGGGTGCTGACAACCTGTCTGATGTCTGGTTTGTTGTTATGTTCCAGTTTCATAGTGTAATGACATCACTCAAATAGGGTATTTGTTTGTTTTAGGAGTAAGTGGCTGTCAGTATACATGAGGCGCAGTGTTGCAGCAGTTAGCATTGTCACCTCACAGCAAGAGGTTCTCCGGTTCGATTCTCAGCTACATTGCCTTAGGATGCCCATGTCAATCAGTTATAGAGGTTGTTACCATATGTACTATTAGGGAAGGGAGTAAGCAAGTTTTTGTGCTAGGACTAACAAAGCTGCTTGTTCTATTGAAAGCTATGGATAAGTGTGGCAATGCTGCTCAGTGCACCAGTAGTACAGTAGAGAAGCTTGGGAGGGATCCACTGACAGATTTCTAGGGAAAAATTGAGTTTCAAGGTGTTTGCGTCTATACAGGGCACCCTTAACCCCTGCTGTATGGTGCACTGCAACACGCAAACATGAGGCTTAAATACAGGCTAGATTCAGCAGGTCTGAATCTAATTTAGGCTATGTATCAGAACAGTGCAAATCAAGTACAGAGAAGTGCAAAAAAAATACTTAGGGCCCTTTTGTGTATTTCCCAGTTCAGAAAGACCAAGTAAACACCTACTGTCACCATATTGACAACCTCAGGCCTCCCAATGCAAAAGAACACTAAGGGAGTGTCCGTAGTGAAATCCTACCAGAAACAAACTTAAAGATATAGATAGAGCAGTGTACGTTAAACGGTTTACCTTTATACAGCCGAATTACAGTGGTACGAATGCTCATATGAGCGACTTGTGACCATGAAAGTAAAAACGGCGATAGTCCTTAATATTCGAAAAACAGCAAATCGAAAAGCAGATTTGCTGTTTTTCAAACATTAATGTCAAACAAAAAATAAAGAAGTGTAAAGCGGGGGGGAGCAAGCCCCCCTGCACCTCCCATGTGGGGGGCTGTGTCCCCCACCCCCCACTTTAATATTCTAACTCCGAGATCTGTATAAAAATACTAATTAGAAGTATATTTTAATAATTATAAACACTGGATTTTTTTTTGAAGGAAAGTGGATGGTTAGATGTAAAAGCAGGTTAGATGTGAAAGTAGGGATGAGCTGTTAGGAAGTGTGAGAGATGTGTTATGTTAGAATTGAGTAGGAGATAGATGTAGGAAAGCATGACTGAGTATGGGGTAAGAGTGAAAATTAGTAGAAGGTAAAAAGGGATTGAGAGAATTTAGTGAAAAAGCTGGCTGTGAGAGGGACAGAGAAATGGAAGATAGGTGGGTGAGGGAAAATAACGTTTAGGAAACAGATAGATAGGAAGGATTTGTTGGTTTTAGAGCACAGTCAGATCTATGAGTTGAGAAGATAGTTAAGTGCAAGCTTGAGTTTCTTGGAATTATCTATACTGGTAATATTGTTTGGTAAAGTGTTCCATAGCTTAGCTATACCATAGGAGTAGAGACAATGGCCTGCTATTTTATTAGGTTTGTATATGCTAATTAGTTGGTTGTCTGTAGAGTGGAGAGTTCTGGTAGGAATGTTGGTATGCAGAATAGATTTTAAGGCAGGACAGCTATGTAGTTTGTATATTAGTTTTTGTGCGACTGACAATTGTAGATGGTGAAGATGGTGGGGGAATTCAAGCCAGTTTAGCTCTGTGAAAGCACTGCAGTGATGGGAGCGATACAATGAGCCTGTACAAAATTTTGTGATTTTTGTAGTAACAGGACTGAAGCTTAGTTTTGAGAGTCAAGTGCAGGTTGGTGAAAATGGTTGATGAGAGGGGATCAAATAGGTGTTGGCTAGCGTTCTTTTGGTGTTAGGATCAATGAAATGTCTGTGTCTGCATTGTGTCCCAAGTTTGAAATGATTTTTTTTTTGTTTTTTTGTTTATAGCATTATGTATGTGTAGCTCAAATGTGAGTTTACTGTCTTTGGTGACACCTAATAGCTTAGCATTTGTTACAACTTCAATCTCTGTTTTGTTTTGGGAGTAGATTTTAAATTCAGAAGAGAATATTTTAGGTGTGAAAAATAAAAGTTTAGTCTTGTTGGGGTTTAGCAGTAATTGTTGCCTCATGTAGCCATAATTTAACTGAAGTGAAGGCATTCTGTGTTATTTTGCAAAAGCTCTGGTAAATTGTTAAATGAGGTGGTGGAGTCATCGGCATATTGGATTAATGTGCTCTGAAGGAAGGCGGTGTGTAGATTAATAATGAAAATATTGAAGAGGAGCAGTCCAAGAATGGACCTTTCTGGGACACCAGTTTTGTTAATCTGTTATTGTGATAGACAACCTTGCCATTTTACACATTGTTGCATGTTGGTAAGGTAACTGTTAAACCATTGTTGGGAGGATAGTGAGCAGCCTAGCAAAGAGAGTTGCTGAAGGAATTTGTCATGCGATACCATGTCAAAGGCCTTTGACAGATCTAGTAGTACTGCAGAGGTGAACAGGACAGAGTCTCTGGCTTTGTTAACTATCAGTGAAGGAGATGAGTAGTTGTCATACTATGCGCCAGTCTAAAACCATTTTGATTGGGTATTAGAAAATTACTACAGATGAGGTGGTTTAGTAATTGTATATGTATACACTTTTCAAGCAGTATGGATAGAGGATATAGGATAGAGATGGGTCTGTATTTGTTAGTTCACTGGATTTACCTCCTTTGTGAAGAGGGGTTATGATAGATTTCTTCCAAGGGTTAGGGACTAGGGATTCCTCGATGGAGCGGTTAATAAGAATGCTGACTGGATAAACAATTGATTCAGCAACAAGTTTTAAGTACTCTGCTGTGAGATCATCAGAGGAAGAGGAACAGGGTTTTAGTTTGAGGAGAAGTTTATGTATTAGATTGCTATTTACAGGCAGCAGAGAGAGAGAAAGGAGGGACTTGAGTATTAGGTGCTGATGTATTTTGACAGGGCAGAAAAGACGTTGTATTGTCTTTATTGTTTCTGAGAGAGCTAGAGAATGGGATTATCTGTGAAGTTAGAATTTGAGGAAGAGTTAGTGTCTGTTACTAATTTACTTATGCTGATAGACTGGGTTTTAAACACATCAGACAATTCAGTTGCTGTCTTGTCTGTGGTTGGAGATGAGTTTTGTACGACCAAGGGATAAGTAGAGATGTGATGGTTTTCCAGAAATTCTTTGGGTTGTTTTTGTGGTTGGCTAACTGTTGTGAAAAATACATATTTTTTAAAAGCATCAACTAATCTTTTTGCTTTATTTCATAGTTGTCTGCAGTTTTGAAGATTTGTATCATTTTTACTCTTTTGCCAATCTTTCCACACTCTATCTCTGATATGTAGCTTGCTTTCCTCTAAAACTAAATCTTCCCCATAGTGCAACAGTTGTTGAGATTACAATGCCAACGGCTGGACTGTCACATCTCAGTTCCACTCACTTAGAATGGAAGTACAGAGAAGCAGTGCTAATTCTGAGAGGCCTCTGTACTAGTATTACTTACTGTTCTGCAGTGCCTCTTACAAATGTTTTTTCTTACTGATGTGTTACACATTCTATGAAAAAAGCATCCAGAAATATTAACTCATTGCTGAGATAAAAGACTTTTTTGGGAGATACTGCTTTTTGTGTGCTTCAGTTCCTTCTCAAGTTACTCTTCCCATTTCCCCTCCCTCGGTAAGGCACAGTATCACATTTTTCGCCTTGCAAGGTTTACTTAATTAGTCACCTATGCATAACACTAGACATCAGACAGAACTGTCTGTGTGGTGTGCCAGGAAACGTGTTCCCTCATCTCTCTTCATATTCATGTCATCTGAATAGCACTTTCACAGTAAATAATATTACAAAGTGCATGTATCAGTCCCTAACAAGTAGGATTCAAAGTATTCCAGAAACTGTGCACTGCTCTGTTTATTAGAATTCCTACTGGCTACTCAGCTTTGATATGTCTGCAAGCAAATGCTCTTATCATCCACTCTGGGAACTACTGACTCTGTAGTATCACCAGACACATTTGTAAGCTAAAAAAAATCATCAGGAAGGGTTTATTAGCAATGTTAAGTGGCAACCCACTTTACCTTTCTGACCAATCTGGTTTTGAGAAAAGAAAATCCTACCTACTTAACACAGTTTACTTCTTTCAGAGGGGCACTTCTTTCAGAGGCTTTACCGATAAAGCTCACTCAGACTTTGCCATAGACTTCTGTTAGTTTGCTTTTACTTTCATTGCTTCATTGTCACCTTCTGTTTTGTACATTGTGGTGTATTTTCTTTACACTGTGTTTTAATTGTATTGTTTTCAATTACATATTTAAACTAGGAAAGAGACCAGAGCTGTGTCTCTTGTGAGTCACACAGCAAGTAAGTTTTTCACACCCTGGTGCTGTTGTGTTTTTAAACTCAACTCTCTCACTCTCTAGTTGCCCACCCGTAATGTTAATTTGACCATATATTTCCTTCCCTCTCTACTTTCATTGACTCTTCTCAGTAATTATCTTTTTGTGAAGTCACTTCCCTTCAGCTACCTAAATTTATTGGCCATCCCACTGTATTTCATAGAGCCAGAATACTAAGTGCCCAACCCTTTCAATCTACCTTTAAAGACAACAATATTGTATACAACAAATAGAGACCATTCAATTAGGATAGGTGATAGGCTCTCCTCAAAAAGACCAGTAGTGTCCCCCAAGAATAAACCCAGGGATCATTAGATTATCATCATTATACTTCACAGACATCAAAACTGATGTTAAGGGTCTACAGTTGTCCAAGTTTATTGATGACTGTTAACCTGCAGTTGCCATTAACACCCCAGAATTATTAACACATCAGTCTTATAAGTTTAGTAGGTAAATGCTTTGTGACAATATTAATGACTTTGATGACTAAGGACAAAACTATGCTTTATTTTGATTTACATCAGCAATGACTTTCAAAGGCTTGACCCAATGTAACAAAAGTGATTAGTTTTCATTCAGATTGCCTCAAGCCTTAAATAGCAATATGTCAGTGAATGTGACATATTTGGACTTGGCTAAAGCAACTAATGCATTGTAGCATATGTCGGTTAATAATATGGCTTTGGACACCATGCAACTTCACAGATCAAAAATGGCTTTGGGGCAAAACAGCTAAATATGTACAAGGAGTGTTCTCTCAACAATACTATATAAATACAGGGATATCCCAAGGTTCTGTGTTGGGGCCACTCCTTTTTGTATATATTTAGGTCTATATTTCCAATTGTGGGAGATTGTTGGCATGGAAAATTTGCAGCTGATGAGAAAAGGCTAAATTTCTTCAGTAAAGGATCAGACAGTTCTTCAAAATTATCTAGAGTATCTATTTGGATAGGAATTATTAAATAATATAGAATTAACTAACTCCAAACACACAGTTATGTACTTTGGTAAAACCAGACCCTGGTTAACTATATTCCTTGGAATGTATTTTTATAGAGGGATATGAAAAATTTGGGGCTTTGTGAGTGAATTGAGTGAGGTTAGACAGTAAGTTAAGTTTTTCAGGGCATGTTAATAATATCTTGAGTAGATGTTATTTGACCTTAAGACCCATTTCAGAACTATGTCATTAAGTGCCATATTTTGAGATTGATTTGCAAATCATCAATAAGAGCAATACTAAAATATACAGTGCAGGCTTTTGTTTACATTACAAGAAGTGACATTACTACACTGGAAAAAGTACAAAGATTCTTATTAAAAGTCAAGGGTATGGGAACTTTACAGTATGAGGAAAGATTGAAGAAATTAAATATTTTTCTGTATTGTATACCATTTTATGGTATATTTAACTTGGCTTTACAAACGTCCAAACAGTAAATCCTTGAGAAATACTCTGGATTTGAAGATCATGAACCATATAAAGTATTTTTTTTACTTCAGAGCATTGGGAAGACGGAATACATTACCAGGTGAGGTCAGAATACCAGTAAACTTGGATTCTATTAAACTGAAGTTAGATCAGTGGTATGGACAATGAGTCTACTGGGCATTAAAAGCATGGGATCTGGCTGAAAGTGATATCTGAGGTATTATAGCCCTGAAAAAAACATTGAAATACTGAAACACTGAAATAACACCTTATTCTTGAACAGGGATTTGCCAGTACAAAATCACTGTGTCTGGACTATGGACTAAAGCTCAATGCTAAAAAAAATGTAGAATTGTATTCTTTATAAACAAGAATGCAGCTGCAGCTACCACTTTGTGACACCCCCCCCATCAAAAAGGATAGTATCATTAGAAACCTGAGATTATTTAGAATGAACTGTCCTTTGACCACAATATATCAGCAGCAGTTAAAAAATCTTATTGTTTAGTGTAAAGTAATATCCTCCATGTACAAGATAGTTTTAACCCCACTCTACTTTTCCATTACTCGACCCACAATTGAATACTGACCCCTTTGGCATGTATTCATATGGTTCAACTAGATAAAAACACATTGCTTACTTACAAAACAATCACATGTATGGTTTATGCAGGTGGTGAGGAGGGATAAACCCCTACAGCTTAGATGTGATGGTGCACACATGGAGGATGGGTGTGCCCTTCCTGGGGGGAGAAGAATGGTGGTTCTTGCTTGGCTCTTGCCGCTGTTCAAATGACAGGGGCTCAAATGGAGAAAGGAGGCACATTGTGCAGGCAGCCAGTCAGGGAAAGAGGTGGGCACAGATGCCCAAACCAGTGATGGTAGCCTTATCAATGCATATAGGGGAGCATACATGTATGGAAAAGGTGGCATAGGTGGCCTTTACATTCTATCAATGCAAAGGAAGTGTTTATGCCACCATCATCCGTGAGGTTAGACTAAAATAAAGAAAAATGCTCTCATTGCCTGGATGCCAGTGAGTGACAGCACAAGGTTGCCTCATGGCTTCTTGGATGATGACCCCTCTGAGTTGCAAATGACTGAGGGAAGGCTTTATTGTCAGGAGGTATAGTGCAAAAACAATACAAAAATCACAGCTATGACAACCTTAAGCTTAAGGTAAACAGAAATCTGTACCTAAATGACTTCTCAGTGGTGGTCTTTGCCTGGTCTACATGGCAACAAATGATTCTGAGCTGTGTGACCTTCTAAATGTTGTAAAACCAAGAAACAACACAAATACCCACTCTAGGGACCTAAATCAATACTATAATAAATAGGACCTGCTAGCATGCCATATCTATTCAGAAAGATTTCCCACCACTGGAATAAGCTCCTTTTCTATGTCAAAGAAAAGAAAAGATTCTCTTTCAATGTAACTTAAACAATTGGATGGGTAGCTACAAATTCAGCTGGGTCAGACATTTAAGTCATTTATGGATAGGGGTGATAAGTAAAGTGCAAGAGCTAGACTCCTAATGATCTTTGCTATCAGTTGATTACTATGATGCTATCAGTTCCTAGAGCTCTAATTGCTTGCCAGAAGCATTTAAATTGCCCCAAATTGTTGCACCCTAACTTATTATGTAATTTTAGCAGCATTAATTTAAAGCCCAACTGTACATCTCAAATTTTGATAATGGGCCTTTTTTCATGGTTACTGCAGTCCTTTCTGAACCAGCTTTGTCTCTCTATTTTAATAAGTACACAAAATCTCTCTGCCTGTCTATCTCTCTATCTATCCTTTTGCATTAGTCTTGTAGATCGTGTGTATTGTACCTAATCAGCCACTGTAGCTAGATAGCGCACGTGCAAGATCAATGCCATTTTGTATAATCAGTCAGAGTGAATGCAGGCATGAATGCAGATGCACACGCGAGTGTGTTTGAAGTAATGAGTCAGTCATTTAGCTTAAGTATATGTTCCAGTCACAGCTCCTGATGTGTTTATGTACAAGAAACAGTTTGAACCCATCACAGTGTCTCAGTGTCTCATTTGAATACAACAGACATGCGACATGGTGTCAGAAGTAGGATCCGAAGTAGAAGCAACTGGGAAACCATGAGGCACGCAGTTAGAAGTGGAGGAATATACAGAAGCCAACTTGCAAACAGGTCAGCGGTTATTCAAAGGTATTTAAATTTGTTTAAATGATTTTTCGGTCACCAAATAAGTGATGAAGCATTCAAACATTCAGAATTATTACCGAGATAAACTAAATGTCTGAAACTGCGACATACTGATAAAAGTATTCAAATAAATACATAACTGTTCAATAATTTCCAGTGTTAAAATGTACAAAAGGGCTAAAATGAATGCATTTTTTTCGCAATGTCCTACTTTTCGCATAACTAAAACTTTTCAATGTATCCGAAGTGTTTGGAGTGTTTGCAGTGTTAAAGTGAAACCTTTCCAGAGAGATTGTTGTGCATTTGAGCATAACTGAAACTACCTTGTGCATGCTTATATCTAAATGAATTTTGTTATTATGGCAGAGGGATTTTATAGACCTTAGCGCGCTTTTGCGTGATTTAGCGCGGAGTTGCCCATAGAGCACCATCGGGCAGCACCGGTTAAACAAGGTTAAACTATTTCTGGCTCCGTAAAGTCTGCTCTTCAATTTTTCCCTTAGAACTTCTCTACTTGCAATCTAAACAGTCTATTCTCTATCTCAATAGCTCAGCACTTGCTCCTAAAGCATTTTTATATAGGTAAAGTACTTGCATACTAAACAAAGTACTACATTAGCCTAGAATCCCCTTGAATACCCATTTCCCTATAGGTCCCTTCTGACTCAGTTACACAGCAAACTTTTTCATTTTTTCTAGCATGTCGAAGGGTCAGTTGCTAGCGTCCTCTCCTGTTCAGCTGGTGAATCTGGGCATCTTGAGGCAATGTTACAATTGCCTCATGTACACAGACAACCCACTCCTTCTCCCACAAAACACAAATACATGTGAGAGATGCAACTATATAGCCAAACTGGAGGCTGAGCTCTCTCAACTCAGGACTGGCAAGACCAGACAGGAGGAGAAGGAAACCACGCACACCACAAACCCAGTTTCACATAAAACTATCACAACTGCAAAACAAACACATGAACACACAAAGATATACTCGGAGGCACTGATCAAAAATCTACCAAAACTACAGAGGCCTCCAAAGCAGACACCCAAGCAACTGCCACCTCAAGACATAAGACATGTAACACATAGTTCTCAAAGTCAGTGTGCTAAACAGTCACAGCCCTTAAGGCCAAACACAATGCCAGACACACTTGTTACAGGTGACTCCATAGTCAGACACACTGACGTCCCTCTCACCAGACTGAACAAGGAAAAGATCACAGTTAGCTGCCTGTCAGGCGCTAGAATCCGCCACATAACACAAGCACTCAGGTCACTCCACAGCAAGTACAAGTATGACTCAGTCATTGTCCGTGCCGGTGTGAACGACCTGAGACGTACCTCCCTGGACTACATGAAAAGAGACATAGAGGAGCTCTCAGATTATGTAGCCCAGGCCGGTATGACCCTGACCCTGAGCAGTATCCTACCCTCACCAAGAATGATGCCACAATACAGAGACAAAATGATCAGCTTTAATAATTGGCTTAATTACTGGTGTCATTCTAAGGGGATCCAATGTCTGTCTGCCTGGGATGACATGCTTGACAAGCCACGCTGCTTCGCAAGGGACGGCTTGCACCTGTCACCCTGGGTTTCCGGATATTGGCAAAGGCTCTTGCCACCCCATAGTGCCTTTTTAGGCAAGGCTCAAATGATAAACCTACCGCCCTAGAAAACAAAAAAGGGTAATACTGCTCAATGCCAGAAGTCTAAACCTCAAGATGCACGCCCTCGAAGCCCTCCTCAGTATGGAGAACATCGATGTTTGTGCTGTGACTGAAACCTGGTTCAAGGCTCCTGAGAGCACCCCAGCACTATCAGGTTATACCTCATATCATGCGTTCCGGCCCCAAAATCCGGACCGAACCACAAAAGGAGGGTGAGTATCCATATTCATAAAGGATACCCACACCTCCAGGTTAGTGGCAACGCACGAAGCATCGGAGACCATCCAGGTGCAATTAACCATAGGTAAAACTGCCCTGCAGTTTGTAACATGCTACAGACCACCTTCTCAAACTCAGGAAACCCACACAGCCTTCCTGAAGACACTGGAGAGTATAAATGTCTCTCCAAACACCATCATATTGGGTGACTTCAACTACCCAAACATAGACTGGGAACATTACTCAAGCCCCAACACCCTAGCCCAAAGATTCCTTGAGTTCATAAACTCAAATGTTATGGAACAACTAGTCACCATTCCCACAAGAGGAGAAAATATACTAGACCTGATCATCACAAACATGGGGCAAAATGCTCCACACCGGAAGTATATCCCTCATTGGTGAGATCAGACCATAAATTAATCTCACTGGAGATCCACATCCCGCCCCACCCCAGCAAAAAGACCACAGTGAAGAACTTCTCAAAAGCAAACTTCACACTTCTTAAGACTGGAGTGGTATCCTTCAAGGCCCCCGAGCCAGTGGAAACCACAACCCACGCTGCTGAAACCCTTACAAATGCCTTCTACGAACACCTCCAGGAATGTATGGATCAAGCAATCCCTAATAAAATCAAGACCCTTTCCACCAAAGGCAGGCGCCCGGTCTGGTGGACTCCAGCCATAAACAAACTCTACAACAAGAGGAGAAAACTACTACATGACAGAGCAAAATCCTTAAATGGGAAGGCATCTCTGATCAATACTAGCAAAAAACTACGATCACTCATAAAATCATCCAAGGCCAACTTTGTGAGTAAAATCGCTAATGACACAAAGACAATCATAAAGCCTTCTTTAGCTATGTTAGAAACCTGGGTGGAAACTCCCAGATATGCTCAGAATTAGTCCAAAATGATAAAAAATCACTGAACCCACAGACATTGCCAACATACTGGCAAACAGGTTGAGTGCAAATTTCTCCCTCCTCCCCCAAAAGGAGAAATATCTATCCCACCAGAGTCTAGCCTCCCAAACATCTCAGATGCCCAGGTGAGAGCTGCTCTCTCTAAAGCAAAAACACAGCATCAATGGGACCGGACGGTGTCCCCGGATGTGTGCTACACGAACTCAATGAGGAACTAAACCCACACATAAGGCTGCTGTTTAATCTTAGCCTTACTACAGGATACGTACCCAAAGAATGGCGTGACGGCAACTGTGGTCCCACTCCACAAAGGCGGTGCTTCTACGGACCCTGGAAATTACCGCCCCATAAGCTTGACGAGCCTAGTCTGCAAAGCTATGGAGAGGATCATAATGGAACTCATAAATAAAGACATTGGGGACCTACAGACACTGGATCCTACCCAATTTGGCTTTGTCAAGGGCAGATCCTGCCTCTTGAACTTGGTCGACTTTTTCGAAACAGTCACTAAGGCCATTGATGAGGGTAAGGCAGTTCACACAGCCTACCTTGACCTAGCAAAAGCGTTCGACACAATACCCCACTCGGGCATCATAGAAAAGCTCACCAGCTTAGATGTAAACCCATATGTCACAAGATGGGTTGCAAACTGGCTCAAGGACAGAACACACAGGGTTAGAGTTGCTGGTGCCATGTCAGACTCTAAGCCGGTCACGAGCGGTGTCCCACAGGGCTCAGTCCTGGGCCCCCTCTTGTTCGGCATTTATTTTTCTGAAGTGCAGGCAAACATAGGGAGATTGTGGTTGACAAAATTTGCAGATGACTGCAAACTGGGCACCATAATTGACACTCCATCAGACACAGACATCCTCCAGAAAGGTCTCATAGAAATGGATAACTGGTGCCAGAGCCATGGCCTTAAGCTAAATGCCAAAAAATGTATAGTCATACCCTTTGGGAAAAACAAGGTAACCCCTAATTACCACATAGGTGGTAATCCATTAAACACGGAAGAAGTTATCAGGGACCTGGGGACCCAAGTTGACAGTAACCTCTCTTTTGACACTCACATTGCCAAAGTGGTTAGGAAGACCTTCTACATTGCCCACCTGATCATGAAGGGATTCACATCCAGATCAGGAGAGGTCATTGTACCCCTGTACTCTTCACTTATCAGACCAATGATTGAGTACAACGCCCCATTCGAATGTACCTTACCCGACACCTGCAGCAGTTGGAAAGACCCCAAAAGTTCCTCACCAAAAGGATAAAGGCTCAAACATATGTCATACGATGCCCGACTGAAGAAACTCCAGCTCTATTCAGTCGCATACCGCCTGCTCAGAGGTGATCTGTGCCTGACATACAAGGCCATGTCCAACCCGGAATTAATGGACATGCTCCACCTCAAAAATCCAAATCCACCAGAGCCACGAGAGCAAGAGACTTAAACCTCAACACGGATATAAATAGGACGTGCTGGAGGGACAGATTCATCACCCAGAGACTCCCTACACTATGGAACAGAATCCCAGTCCATGTGAGGCAGAACCCCTCACTGACTCTGTTCAAGAGAAATCTTGACGAGTGGATGGGAGATCGTAGGTTTACCCCGGGAATCATCTCTGTAGCACTGCTGGACAGAGGCACAGCAAATTAATGGGTATAGTATTCTCATCCAAAGGGGTGGTGAAAGCCACACACACTCTGGCTAGGCTTATAAATGCCCTAGGGCAGATAGCCTAGTATGAACCTATGAACCTATGAACCTATGGACAACGGGTGTTTGATAATAATACTGCTGAGAGCTGGAGAGTGTTTGTGCAAGAATATGATATTTTCAAACAGGATGCATTTTCTAATACAGACGCATGTACAGAGCCATTCATACTTCTTAATTTAGCTGGCTCAGAAGCCATTGAGAGGGAACGTTCATTTGTGTATGGACCTGCCGTGTATGCAGGGGAGGGGGAGAACCACCATATTGTGATAAAGGCTGAAACACAGACTCTGAGTGCTTAAAATCTAAATTTAGAGAAATGTGTAACTCTCAAACAAATATTACAGTGGAAAGGCACATGTTTTACGCAAGAAATCAAAAGACTGGTGAAACTATAGCAACACATATTACCAACTTGAGAACGAAAGCTAAAATGTGCAGATTTGGTGATAGTATTACTATAGTAATATTTATGTGATTTTATAAATGTAGCTTTTTATTGTGTTGCATTTGTATAGCATGGCATTATTTATGTGGTTTTATGCATGTAGTTTCTTACTGTGTTCTACTTGCATTTTTTTAAAAAAATAGTGGTCCTTTAAAAACTTTTCTGTAGATGAATGGAGGAGAAGTGAGGTCACAAGTTTTATCTTTTCAAAGGAAGCTGAATGTAAAGTACTTTGTCTGATGAAGTGCCTGTATTAATGTTTAAAGGGATGAAAGCACTTATTTTGAATTTGGATTAAACTTGGAGTTCAAAGTTGGATTTATCTCTGTTTGCTGCACCACTGTTGTTTGCTGCAGTGTGTCTGAATTTGGACTATATTTTTGCTTGCTGCACTACACCTGGTGTGAGCTTTACACCTGGTGTGAGCCTTTTTGTGGATTTACTGGTTTGCTGTCATCTGCTGTTCATAATGTGCAACATAAGGATGGGTGCAAAGAGAAATATAAACCAAGAGGCAGTGCCAAATCTCACCTTAACTATAAAACTAATAGGGCCGCAACAAGCAACCTTACTGTTAGCAGATAATTGTGGAGGCAGTCGTGAACCTAAACAAGAGAAGTGCTTACCTTTTGGTCAGCAGGATCATGTGTCATAAAAGTAAAAAGTGGAATCATTTCAAAAGGCTTTGCAAGTCTAAAGTGGCACATACTTTTATTAAAAAAGAATTTATGAAGAGCAAACTTTCTATGTTGATGGTGTTTCTGTGATTGATGAAACAGTTAACACAGAAGATTATCAGTTGGCAGCAAAAAAGAAATATTTTGTACTGTTCGGATTAATGGGAAACCTGTAGAGCTTAAAGTAGACACTAGATCCAAGTGCAATGTTATATCATAGATTCATAAGTGTGTACTACACTACTGGCCCTGGAGCCTTTACAAGCCTAGCCCATAGAAGTCCACCGGCATTGTGCCGCCCGTTAGTTCCCAGTGCCTCTATCAAGAAGAGCCATGGCATGGATCCCTGGGGTGAACTTTCTATTTCTCATCCACTCATCAAGATTTCTCTTGAAGAGGGCCAGAGAGGTACTCTGCTTGACATGTATGGGAAGTCTATTCCAGAGCAAGGGCAGTCTCTGGGTTATGAACCTGTCCTTTCAGCAAGTTCTGTTGATTGTGGTAATGAGGTTGAGGTCTCTGGAGCATGTGGCATGGAGGGATTTGGATTTCTTTAGATGCAGCATTTCTAACAGAGCTGGATCAGACATGGCTTCGTAAGTCAAGCAGGGATTGCATCGTTGTACACGATATGAGACAGAGAATAGCTGGAGTTTTGAGTCTATCTGTGCAGAATGTGTTTAAGGCCTAGGATCCTCTTCATGAGGTGCTTTTGTGGCCTTTCTAGCTGTGCATGTGTCTAGTGAGGTACATGCCAAATGGGGCATTATACTCGATGAGTGGCCTAATGAGGGAAGAGTAGAGGCAGATGATGACCTCTTTCTTCCTGGATGCAAAATCCTTGGTAATGAGATGTGCCACATAGAAGGACTTTCTGACCACAGTGGCAATTTGGTGGTCAAAGGACAGGTTGCTGTCAACCTGTGTCCCCAGATCTCTTATAACACCTTCAGTGTTCAGTGGGCTCCCATCAATGTGGTAATTAGTGGGAACTGAGTTTTTCCCAAAGGGGATGACAAAGCATTTTTTGCCATTAAGCTTAAGGCCATGGTTTTGACACCAGTCACTGGTCTCTGTGAAGCCTTTCTGTAAGATGTCTACATCACTTGGGGAGTAAATACTGGCTCCCAGCTTGCAGTCATCTGCGAACTTGGTCAGGCAGAGTCTGTCCGTGTTGGCCTGGACTTCTGAGAAATAGGTGCCAAACAGGAGAGGACCCAGGACCAATCCTTGTGGGACTCCACTCGTGACTGGTCGGCAGTCTGACTTGGAATCCGCTACTTTCACACTGTGGGTTCTACGTGTGAGCCAATTTGTAACCCACCTAGTTTGGTGAGTTTCTCAATAATTCCTGAGTAGGGAATGGTATTAAAGGCCTTGGCCAGATCAAAGTAGGCTGTATGAACTGCCTTGCTCTCATCCACAGTCATGGTGACTAACTCAAAGAAGTCAACCAGGTTGAGCAGGCATGATCTACCTTTCACAAAACCAAACAGCGTGGGATCTAGAGTTTGGAGATTCCCTATACCCTTGTTATCCATGATAATGCGCTCCATATCCTTACATATCAGACTTGTCAGGCTAATGGGGTGATAAATCCCAGAGTCTGTAGTTGCTCCCCCTTTATGGAGAAGGATGACTGTAGCAGTGCGACATTTGGTAGGGACAAAGCCTAAGGTGAGACTGTGACTGAACATAGCACACAGATGTGGTGCCAGTTCACTTTGTAGTTCATGTAGAACACATCCAGGGATAATGTCGGGTCCCATGGAAGCTGTATTCTTGTTTTTGGACAATGCAGCTTTAACCCTGTGCTGCAGTAATGCTGGGTGCCTGGCATTCCTCCGGTATTGTGATTGGTCCTTTAGGGGGGAACAGAGGGGTAAGGTTGGCACTGAATCTGTCGACCAGCATGTTGGCAATATCTGTTGGCTCAGTATAGCAGGTACAATATTGTGCAGTGACTCACAGCAAACCTGGGTATTGCCTTGGAGATTCTTGATATAACTATAGAAGGCTTTGTGGTTGTTCTAGTGTCTGCCACAATTCCGCCTTCATAGCTGTCTTTAGAGGTTTTGATGAGGGATCTCAACTTTTTGTTGAGGGTAATGAGGGAGTTTTTCCAGTTTTGGGACTTCACCTTTTTCTGCAACTGTGTCTTCCTTCTGTTGTAGAGTTTATTAATGGCAGGGGACCACCAGATTGGTTTCCTTTTTTTGGAGGAGAGTGTCTTGGTTCTGTTGGGTATGGTTAGTTCCTTGCATTTATGTACATGTTCGTACAATGCATTGGTGTATGATTTAGCAGTCATGCATCTATTTTCCATTGATATGGGTGCTGTGAAGCTAGCCACCACTGTTTTTATGAGCCCAAAGTCAGCTTTAGAGAAGTTTTTCATGGTGGTTACCTTTGAGGGGGGGTTGTGGGTAAGATGTGGATTTCCATAGTGATTAGTTTGTGGTTGGATCTAACCAGGGAGGAAATGACTATTGGTGTAGAGCAATGGTTGCCCATGTTAGTAATAACCAGGTCCAGGATGTTGTTTCCTCTAGTGGGGATAAGAATGAGCTGGTCCAGGGCATTGGAACTGATGAATTCCAGGAAACGCTGGGCCAGTGTATTGGTGCATGAGTAGTTTTCCCAGTTGATGGGAGGGGTAGTTGAAGTCACCTAGTATGAGAGTGTTGGGTTGGATCCCAACAGTTTCCAGGGTGCTTAGGAACATGAAGTGAGATCCTTTGGACATGGTTGGGGACCTATAGCAGGCAATGACCTGAATTGCCATCTTACCCAATGTTAGTTGTACCTGAAATATCTCAGATGCGTTATGCTGGGCTACTGGTCTGGAGGTGTGCATATCCTTTATTAATATGGAGATAATACTGCTTTTGGTGCTTCAATCCATGTTCTGGGGCCGAAAGGTGTGGCGCAGGGGTGCTTTCTGCTTCTTTAAACCAGGTTTCAGTTACAGCACAAATGTTGATGTTCTCCATTTTGAGGAGAGCTTCGAGGAAGTGCATCTTGAGATTTAGACTTCTAGCGTTGAGCAGCATGACCCTCAGATTGCATTTATTTATAGCTGTTACTGTGGTAATGAATGTCTGTCAAAGTAAAAGCTGGTAAGAAACTTGATTAAGCAAAGTGTGCAAAACTAGTTGCCTATAGTGAAGAGATTCAAACTGATGGCGAAGTAGTTCTCACATGTCATTCTGCTGTGAACAGCTATGTCATGCAGTTTTACATAGTCAAAAGACATGTGTAGTCATTGTTAGACCTCAAAGACAGTTTGAGAATGTGACTGATTTCATTTAATAAAGAGGCCCACCATTTAGGAGTAAACAACCACGATAGTTATACACAGAAGATTTTTAGTGAATATGCTGATATTTTCTCAGACAAGGTTGGCAAACTTCCAGTCACATATTCCATGCAGTTGAACCATGAAATAAGCCCAGTTGTCAGACCAGCAAGGAAGGTTCCAGTAGCAATGCAGAGCAAAGTAAAAGCAGAACTTGTCAAAATGGTGAATTTAGGTATCCTTACTCCAGCAAAAAGAACCAACTGAATGGGATTCCTCCATGGTGGTAGCTCATAAGAAAAGCTCAGATGATATTTGAATATGTATTAATCCAAGAGACTTAAAAAAGGTGCTTAAACGTCCTCATTATCAGATGCCCACAGTAGAAGTAGCAGCCGCTCTCATGCCAAATGGCATAGCTTTTTCTATCTTAGATGCAAAAAAGTTCTTTTTGGCAAATTTCACTGGATCACAAATCTTAATTGTTAAACCCTTTCAGTACCATTTAGTAGATTCAGATTTTTGAGAATGCCATTTACGATAAATTCTGCCAGTGAAGTATTTTAATGTGTTATGGAACACATTTTTTCAGGTTATCCGTGTGCTATTACAGCAGACATTATTGCAGGGGGCAGTGGCGAAGTCAAACATGATAGAAACCTCAAGAAAGTTCTAGACTGCACTCATGAAGTAACTTAAACTAAATCCTCAGAAGTGTAAATTCAAACTGAAAGCAGTTACTTATGTGGGTCATTTGTCTGCCAGTTTTGGCTTACAACCAGATCTGTCTAAGCAAGCAGCAATTCTTGAGATGCCAGCTCCACAAAATGTCACATCTTTATGTTTTCTTGGTATGGTCAACTATTTAGGAAAGTTCATCCCAGACATGAGTGAGCTTTCAGCACAGTAACATGAGTTGACACACAAAAATGTAAACTGGTCTTGGTTGGAACACCACCAAAAACATTTGACATTCTGAAACAGAAAATTGCCAGTCCACCCATACATATTACGATGTACACAAAGTTGTAACACTTTCATGTGATGCTTCAAAGTATGGTCTTGGTGCAGCATGTCTTTAAAAAGGCATACCAGTAGCCTTTGTGTCCAGAACTTTAACCCAAACTGAAATGCAGTATGCACAAATAGAAAAAGAGCTTTTGGCAGTAGTGTTTGCATGTTTGAAGTTCCATGATTATATTTAAGACAAACTTTTTCAAATAAGAGATGGTCACCAACCTCTAATGACAGTTCTGAAAAAGCCAATATATACAGCCCCAGCACACTTGCAATGCATGATGTTAAAATTGCAAAAGTGCAAAAAACACAACCCACAGCACCACGGAGAATGAGAAGTCCAACCAAAAGTTTTTTTTTGTAATACCAGTTTTAATCCTTAAAAGTATAAGCGGTTTCATTTTTGTACACCGAAAACTTTTTCAGATACATTTAAAAATCCAAACAGAACTGTTAAAATCTCCCTCCTTGAAGTTAGAAACACACCCATAATCCATTACATCAGCCATAAAGTTAAGTCAGAAATTTAAAGGCATATACACACCATAACAAAGGGAATATATGCAAATACAAATAGTATTTGCTGCAATTGTCCTAAAAAAAAAAAATCAAAAAATAAGTTATAAATAGTTAAATGAATGAGTAAAAAATATTGCTGTTAGTAACATTCCAAATTTTTAAGTTTTAAGACTGAAGCTATACTAATCATGTCATTCAAATCTGGGTTCTTGTAGGCTTCCAGCCTGATCTGCCAAATAAGCTCCCGCTTCTCCAAGAAAGCTCACCAAGGGCCACCCCTCGGACACTTCTCCATTTTCTCTAATACACTAAACTTCAAGTCATGTGTTTCATTCATCATAAGGTGCCTGTAAAGGGCATTGGAATTTTTTTTTCTTTCTGATTTTATAACTATGCTCATAAATGCAGTTGTGCAACTTCCGCTCAGTTTTTCCTATATAATAAGCATTAGAGTGTTGACATCTAACTCCGTAATTCATTTCTGCTGTCTGACAGTTATATCTCCCTATTACAGAATAATCTTGATTCCTCAGGTTGATCCTGTCCCCCTCCAATATATATTTACATGTACTGTACATTCTGCATTTAGTCATCTTTCCCTAAGTGGCACCTGTGTTTTTTTCTTTTCCAAAAAGTCTTTATAAAGTTGTGACCCCTTCTATAAATAACAGTAGGGTGAGTCCCCATGATTTGCCAAAGTCCATGATTTTCCATCAAAATATTCCACTTCTTGTCTAAAATCCAGTTAACCTTGTTACTTTCCATGTTGTATGTAGTTACCATAGCTCCTGTATATTTATTTTCATTACATGACCCTGTTACCATCCCAGCATCACCCTGTCTGTTCTCCATTGTTAGGATAGGTTGTTAAACACCTATTTCCCTTTTTTACACCATTTCCTCTTTAATTTCCTGCAACATTTCCACCGGGTACCCCCTTCTACTGAACATCCTGACCAACAGTTCCAATTCCTTGCTAAAACCAATTTCTGTTGTACTCATTCGGGCCACCCTCACCGTCTGTCCTTTCACCACTGCTTTTTTTTGTTTAAATGGGTGAAAGCTGGTGTAATGTAATAGTGCGTTAAAGTAAGTGGGCTTATGATAACCACTAGCTATGTAACCCAGCTGCTCAAAGTCCTTTTCAATCATCACATCCAAATAGGGCATTCTAGCCCTGCTGCTAGTATGAGTAAATTGCAAGACGTCTGTACTACCACTGATGTACTGCAAGAATTGTTCCAAATGTTCCTCATCTTCATTCCATGTAATAAACAAAATTATCCAGGTAACGCAGGTATGTCTTAATACTATCCCTGTATTCCTGCAACAAATACTATTTGTATTTGCATATATTCCCTTTGTTATGGTGTATATATGCCTTTAAATTTCTGACTTGGCTTTCTGGCTGATGTAATGGATTGTGGGTGTGTTTCTAACTTCATGGAGGGAGATTTAAACACTTCTGTTTGGATTTTTAAATGTATCTGAAGAAGTTTTTAATGTACAAAAACGAAAGCGCTTCTACTTTTAAGAGATACTTTAAAGGATTAAAGCTGGTTTTACAAAAAAAAACTTTTGGTTGGACTTCTCATTCTCTGTGGTGCTGTGGGTTGTGTTTTTTGCTGGTTTCTTTGCAGGGTCTGCCTTTTTCAACAGTTTGTTTGTGTTTCCCACCATGGCAGTGGAGCGAGACATGGCTTCCTAACTTTGTTCAGTGGTTCTTTGGAAATTGATCTGGCTAGTGAGATATCTACTTTACAGCAGACAGTTGGTAATCTCACTCTTCTTGTATAACAACGTATGCAGCGTGTGGATAAAACTTCTAATCCAGAACCGGTTCAAGGCAACATTAACATGGCTGAAACTACATTGCAGGCTGATACCTTGAAGTACTGGAGGGACTATACAACCATGACAGGTATTTCAAAACTGTGCATCTTTTTCCCAGAACAGTAATGGGGGTATTATCAACGCCCAGGTCCCAAACCTTAGGGAATGGATAGAGGCTAATGTTGATTTTGAACACACCCAAACCACTGGAGACAACGATGATTTATGTTGCTTGTTGGACATGCTTGATTACAAACTTTTCAAACTTAAAAAGGTGCAGTTGGAGAATTTCTACTTTATCGAGAACATCAAGGTGAAAATGGTACCTAAAGGATTTCTTCAATGGAGGTACCCCACAGGTTTCGAGAAGGATTCACAACTTCATAAGGAATTACTAGACTTATATGACCATCAGGGGTGCGAATATATGGAACTTCTGGTAAAACACAATTCCATTCTTGTGGAAAGGTTGTCAGCTGAAGTGGCAGAGATTAATGACAGGGTGCTTAAACATGTACAACATGCTCAACTTAGATTGGAACATGCCCGTATCTTTTCCAGCACTGAACAGAGCATTATTAAATCTAAAGGGTACAAATTGAAGAAATTTAAAAGGGATTGTATGTCAACAGTTCTGCTTACCCATCACCTCCAATTTCCCAGGCTTGGGGCGAGCGTATTTTTAATAACAACAAGAAAAATGATGGGCGGAACAGCAGGCATGTAACTGGGGGAGCATCTTCTGGGTCCTCAAAGTAACATACATGAAAAACAACTTGGCTGTGGAAACGGTTACAACAACGAATCAGGGGCAGGATTTTTCTGAGTTACGGAGGTCAGAATGGATTCGTTTACAGGAAGGGAATCATCAAACCAACCACAACCCATGGAAGAGACCTCAGGGAATGAACCAATTTGGCAGACAGCAGATGATGGATTATCAGAAAGGAGTTCCTGTGAATGAGAGCCGCAACGACCAAGTGGTGAGCTTGGTGAGGATTATTAATGACCAAGAAGGGGACTTTAAACTTTATAATTACACTGGGATAGAAATGGAAACTGAGATTGCTGACATTTTTGCACGGGGTTTGAGCTATGTAACGGCAAAACCAGCTGATCTTGTCAAGGTAATTTTGGACTTAAAAGTTTTTTGTTCGATTGAACTTTAACATTTTTTTTTTAAAGATAAAGAGTTTTCTAATGATGTTTAGAATTAGTATTTTGTACAACCCCCCACTGCATCCCTTATTGTCACAATTTGAAAAATTTTGTGAAATTGATTTTCGTTTAATGTTGGGGAAGCATTTTAAAAATACACACAGTGCTGATGCGATGGAAAATAACATTAAGGGATTATTTAACTTGCTGTATGAATGTGGTCTACGGGCAATGCAACCAGACAAGGGAGGGGATTGTTGTAATGTTTGTAAAGGATTATAATGAATGTATTTTTTAAATTTTGGCAGGTCAGGCTTATGAACAATCCAGTCTGTCAGAGCTCAATAAAGCATACACACTAATTAGAACGCAACTCAGAGATATATTTATTGAACAGCGTATTAGTATGGATGAATTTAAATACCTCTCAGTTGAGGCCCCCAGAACACCAACTACTTTCGGGGTACCCAAGGTGCACAAATCCATTAACAATCCACCATTAAGACCTATTGTGGATGGGAGGGGCTCCATTACTATACCATTAGCACATTTTATTGACAAGAAACATAAATTTTTATTAGAAGATGACCAACATTTATGCCAAGACTCGTGGGATTTCTTGGCTAAATTAAACAATGCAGAATTTGCAGTAAATGATTTACTAGTCACAATTGATGTACGTGACTTGTACACAGTGATACCGCACGGGGTAGCCTTGGACTCAGTACAGGATTACCTTAGTAGGAAGGGGATCTTTAAGTATGAAATAAATACATGCCTGGAAATGTTAGAAATCATTCTGTGTAACAATTTTATATACTTCAAAGGAAGGATGTACAGGCAAAAAGAGAGGATGGCCATGGGGCCACCAGTGGGTTCTTTCGTGGTAAATGTTATGTTACAGTGGGAGTACCACATAATTTTCGGGCAGGAATACAGATAGTATTAAGATATACCTGCGTTACCTGGACAATTTGTTTATTATATGGAAGGAAGATGAGGAACATTTGGAACAATTCTTGCAGTACATCAATGGTAGTACGGACTTTTTGCAATTTACTCATACTAGCAGCAAGGACAGAATGCCTTATTTGGATGCGATGATTGAAAAGGACTTTGAGCAGGTGGGTTACATGGCTAGTGTTTATCGTAATCCCACTTACTCTAACACACTATTACATTACACCAGCTTTCACACATTTAAACAAAAAAGCAGTGGTGAAAGGACAGATGGTGAGGGCGGCCCAAATGAGTACAACAGAAATTGGTTTTAGCAAGGAATTGGAACTGTTGGTCAGGATGCTCAGTAGAAGGGGATACCTGGTGGAAATGTTGCAGGAAATTAAAGAGGAAGTGGTGTACAAAAGGGAAATAGGGGTTTACCAACCTATCCTAACAATGGAGAACAGACATGGTGATACTGGGGTGGTAACAGGGTCACGTAATTAAAATAAATATATAGGAGCTATGATAACCACATACAACATGGAAAGTAACAAGGTTAACTGGATTTTAAACAAGAACTGGAATATTTTTAGGGAAAATCATGGGGACTCACCCTATTGTTGTTTATAGAAGGGGTCACAACTTTAAATACATGTTGGAAAAGAAAAAAAACACAGGTGCCACTTAGGTGCAAGATGACTAAATGCAGTATGTGCAGTACATGTAAATATATCCTGGAGGGAAACAGGATTAACCTGAGGAATCAAGATTATTCTGTAATAGGGAGATATAACTGTCAGACAGCAGAAATTATTTAGAGAATTAGATGTCAACACTGTGAAGCTTATTATATAGGAAAAACTGAGCAGACGTTGCACAACTGCATTTATGAGCATGTTTATGAAATCAGAAAAAAAAAAAATTACCAATGCCCTTTACAGGCACCTTATGAAAAATGAAGCACATGACTTTAAGTTTAGTGTATTAGAGAAGGTGGAGAAGTGTCCGAGGTGTGGTCCATGGTCAGCTTTCTTGGAGCAGCGGGAGCTTATTTGGCAGATCAGGCTGGAAGCCTTCAGGCACCCGAGTTTGAATGACATGATTAGTATAGCTCCCGTCTTAAAACTCATCTTTGGAACATTACTAACAGAATTACTGCAATATTTTTAACTTATTCATTTAACTATTTATAATATTTTTTTGATTATTTTTTAGGACAAGTGCAACAAACACTATTTGTATTTGTATATATTCCCTTTGTTACAGTGTGTATATGCCTTTAAATTTCTGACTTTAGCTTTCTGGCTGATGTAATGGATTGTGGGTATGTTTATAACTTCATGGAGGGAGATTTAAACAGTTCTGTTTGGATTTTTAAATGTATCTGAAAAGGTTTTTGGTGTGCAAAAACAAAAGCACTTATACTTTTAAGGATTAAAGCTAGATTTAAAAAAAAAGTTTTTGGTTGGACTTCTCATTCTCCGTAGTGCTGTGGATTGTGTTTTTTGCTGGTTTGTTTGCTGGGTTTGCCTTTTTCAAAATTGCAAAAGTATCATTTCAATGTTGTCTATACAAAAGGCAAATTTCTACACCTTGCTGACGCTTTGTTAAGGGCACCCAGACAAACAATAGAACACCATGACTATGAGAAAGCAGACTCTGAAGTCATGGAAGTCAAAATTTTTTCCTCAACATGTCTTGATGAACTTAGAAATGACACAGCTTCAGAACCAATTCTTCAGAAGCTAAAACATGTCATCAGTCAAGGATCTCCAGCAGGACAAACTAGTTTACCACTTGACATAAAGAAGTATTTTCCTTACAGAGATGAGCTCATGACGGAAGATGGAATCATCATGAAAGGTCCTAAAGTGGTAATTCCTTCAGCATTACAACAGGAATATATAAAAATTTTGCATCGTGGTCACTCGGGTACTGATTCAAGCAAAAGAAGGGCAAGAGCACAGTATTTTGGCTTTCTATGTCAAAAGATATAGAAAAGGAAACTCTAGCATGTTCCATTTGCAACAGTACTAAATCGTAACTACAAAAAGAACCACTTCAGCTAAACAAAATTCCTGAACTACCATGGTTGAAAGTTGCTACTAATATTTTCAAATGAAATGGTCAACATTACATAGTGTAAGTAGACTCTTATTTGAATTGGTTTGAAATTGATCCTCTTCCTAACTTAACCATTTTTCTTTTCATGGTAGCCCGCACAATGTTGTACCTGACAATGGTGCAGTCCAATGAATCAGCTGAGCGTGCTGTTCAAACTGTAAAGCATGTGTTGGAGAAATACAGGAGAGATGGTGCAGATGTTTTCTTAACCTACTTAATCTCGGAAACATTCCTCAAGATATTTTGCTTGGTTCACCTGCTCATAGAATGATGTCCAGGCAGACTAGAACAACTTTTGATCAGTAAACAATTATTGATGCCAAATGCAAAGAACAACAGAATGGTCAACACTCAACTTTTGAAAAAACATCAGTCACAAAAGTTGTACTATGACAAATTCAGCAAACCCCTTAGACCATTAAGATAAGGAGAGATTGTGAGAATGCAAACATCTAAAGGTTATGACCGAGTGGAAATTGTCAAAAATATTTGTGAGAACCGAGATCTTACATCATACAAACTAATGGAATGAATTTCAGAAGGAAGCAAAGACATATATTATACCAGTCGAACCAATGATGCAGCAGATTGCCTGTGCCAGAGACTCTATTTCTCAGAGTGACTCTACACTTGTTCAATTTCCAGAGGACAATGTACTTTCTTCAAGTAATCCTGATGTAAAGCCCCAAAGTTCCAATTGTAAAAGAATCCCCAGAGACTGTCCCTGTTGTTAAGCCCAGTCAAAGTTTTTGTGTGACCAGATCAGGTAGAATTTCCATACCAATTCCGAGATACACAGTGACTTGGACTCGATTTAATTTGTTGTTAAATGTTGACGAGATATCTAGCTTGTAAAAATATTTTGTTCTCCTATTGCATGTCGAACAAATCAAAAAGGGGGGATTTAGATCATTGTGTGTATTGTACCTAGTCGGCCACTGCAGCTAGATAGATAGCACATGCATATAAGTTATTGAGCATGTGGAAGATCAGTACCATTTTGTACAGTCAGTCAGACTGAGTGCAGGCATGAACGCAGATGCATATGCAAGTGTGTTTGAAGTAATGAGTCCATCAGTTAGCTTAAGTATATGTTCCAGTCACAGCTCCTGATATGTTTATGTGCAGTAAACAACTTGAATCCATAACAGTGCCTAAGTGCCTCATCTGATTACAAGAGACATGTGACAAGTCCCACGGGTGGTCTCTTTTCAGGGGGAGACCCAAAGTGGTCTCTATACTACTAGGGGAAATGTGGTCAGAGAGTCAGGGAACTTCCCCCTACTCATTATATACTGCTCAAGTCTCCTGTTCCTACAACAACGGTGGCTGGAAGAAGAAGCACAAGGGATGGTACGGAAGAGGTACGGAATGTACATGAGTTGGAGAATGAAATGAATGGTGGGGCAGTAGATTTTGAAGTGTTGCTTCAGTAAAATCTTGTTCAGGAGTTTGAGACAGATGAGCGATACAGTAAGAAGTTGAAATTACAACTCCCCAAATGGAAGGAATGCAGGACAGAATGCTACAAGACATGGTGCAGCAATCAGAACTGGAGATGGCCGGCAAATTTCATGCGGGGAATGATGTATAAAATTCAGCAAGATGAAAGAGGGGGAGGGGGAGTGAATAAAAGTTCAAAAGGATGAAAAAGGAGAGAGTAAGGAGGACCAAGATATGAAGAAGACATAGGCAAACAGCAGTGAGAATAGCGGAGAAAGGAGGAGATAAGAACACAAGAGGAAGCAGGAAAAAATACAACATAAGAATACAGACAAAAATAGAGAAAGTGTTCGACAGATATGACATTTGGGACAGTTTGTGTTTTTATGAATAATAAGACCAAATATAACATTATTTATTTTATTAAGGAAAGAAATGTTTTGTGACATATTTGAGACTGGCGAAGGGAATGAAAAGCTCCTTAAGGATGATAAAGAAAATGACTTTCCATGGAACAATTTTGTTTATATTGCACAACAAGAAATGTAAAAAAAATAGTGACTATGCAATTTAGGACTGTGTGGCAAAAGTGAAAGACAACAGAAGGATATTGACTAGGGGGATGGGGATGTTTTGCCACTTAACTATTTTCAAAGTTACAAAGTGAAACATATTCCTAGTGCAATGAATACTTGTAGTGTGATAGGTGTGCCGAGATAAAGGAGCAACCAAAAATGTGTTTCTTTTCTGGGCCAGATGTTCATTTGATTGGACAGTGTAATAAGAGATGATGTAAGCACTGCAGAAAAAAGGACATATTGCAAAAAATTATGTCACTAAATGCTATAAATGTAATAAAGGTGTGATGCCCATGCAATGGCCCAGTAAACAAGGAGCTTCAATCCTCACTACTAAAACCAGTGAGAGGCGTCCACATTGGAAGGATAACAAATACACACACAGTAAAGTACAATTTCCCTTAAGAGCACACAAAGATCACAGTCATTCTAGGGCTGGTTTATCCCTTTCTCTCCAGATCCGCAATAAGACTCCCCACTGGCACAGCTATAGAGTGGGGTCCCTTAGCCAGGGTCCCAAGCCAAGTCCTCCTAGCACACTCTCTCTCTCTGTCCAACCAGTACTTTGTGTCCCTGCCCAAGTACCGGACAGACAGACAGACAGACACACACACACACACACACACACACACACACACACACACACACACACACACACACAATTTGAGATATGAATTATATACAACCACACAGACACTCCTGGGGAAGGCTGGCACAGGTTCACTACCTGTGCCCCTTCTGTCGAGGCTATAAAGTAGTAATCGCTGCCACCAGGACCCTTACTTATCAGTTACTAAAAAGGCCCTTAGAAAAGGGTGTCCAATTATTACTGTGCAATATTCTAATCCAATGGGTAAGTGTGACTGAACAGCAAGACTACTGGAGTGGCTTTATACAGTATCACTATATACATGCAATGTACTCTAGAAAGTAGCTGAGCCTCTGTGTCAGGAAGAGCAGTGCATATCCTGCCTTGGCTGTGGAACAATAGGCAAACTCTTTCTTCTTGCTCAGATACTGGAGGGATCATGACAGGTTACCAGCCTTGTTGTCATATATTTTGTGGCTCTGACAACAGCATATAACTAAACACCCTGAAGTATCTTATGTGAGATCCATCGTAATGCAGTTTCAGGTCTGCTACTTGCCATTTAGTCCCTGTGTTTGTGGGGCAAGAGTTGTGTCTGCATTCAGAGTGGGTGTAGGACTTCATCAAGGGCATGTTTTGCTTCCCTTCCTTATTGTAATTTTTAGGGACAGGATATTAAGATGAATCCAAAGAGAAAGCTATTTCCAATTTGGAGAGATGAAGGTTACATCTCTGTTGTTCACAGATGACATTGTCGTGTTCTTGACTTCAAAAGACTGTAATCTCTGCTGTGAACTCTAGTGGTTCACTGTTGACTTTGAAGCAGATAGGGTGAAAATCAGTACCTCCTAATCAGAGATCATCATTGTTTTACAGAAGAGATCAGATTAGTGTGTATGGCTACTTCTAGTGGAGATACGTTATATGAGATCTTGTTCAGGAATAAGAACAGAGAGCTTTGGGAGACTGACTAGCAGATTGGTGAAACTGTTGCAGTAACAAATGATGTGCATGTATGTAATGTGATGTGTGTGTGTGATGGTGATGTGGGAACAGAGTCCTAAGATCAAGTTGTTAACTTACATCCCTGTCCCTGCAGAAGGAAAAGGTTGTGGATATGGATGGCAGAAATGGGGTTCCTTTAGATGGCTGCTGGGCTTAGAGTGGACGATCTGAGAGAAGACCTGCTACTCCTTCAGATTGACAGGAGCCAGTTAAGGGAGTGTTGGACATTTAAGGAGGTGGTCCCTCTGTGTCACCAACTGAAGGAGGAGTACAAGGCTTAGCAGACTGTAAGGAGGTTGCAGAGCAGGCCCTGGGAATATGCAGAGATCTCTAACAATGGGCTGGAGACTGTGGCTGGAAATAGAGGTTTGGTTTGCCCTGCTCAGTTTGCTATCACTGTGACCATCATCAGGACATCGTGAGTGGTGACAGTGTCTCCTTTTATGTATGAGCACAGTGGTTGCCTGCTGCTCCCTTGATAGGTGGCCTACTTTGCTCCCCTCCCACCCCACATTCCCATTTGCCTTCAGGGCATGTACCTGATTTCCTTTCCACTCATTACATACCATAAAAAGTTTAAATGCATACTAAGATGGAAGACGCTTGCTACATGCCACGGAAGTTTAAAGGCACACTGCTGTAGACTATTAACATCTATACAAGTTATACTATTATCTGATCTAAAAAGACAATAATTTAAGCCAACAACCATCTTTCTACTATATACCTTCAACAATTGCACCAATCCAAACTTAAGTATGTGCTTTCTCTGCTTCTGCTAGTTATATTAAATAAAATATATAATAAAAGGAAAAAAATGCTGTCCAGGACCAAGAAGGAGCAGGTGCCTAATTGGAAGCACTCTCTTCTTAGCCTGAACAAGCAAATAAGAGCACTAGTGAAATCCTCCAAAGCAAACTTCAAGTCCAAACTGGCCATATCTGTTAAAGACAATCATAAGGCTTCTTCACATGTGTCTGCAGTCACAATGGAAACACTCAGATCTGCTCAGACCTGTTGGTCAAGGATACCACATAAACAAACGCTGTAGATATAGCCAATCTACTGGCAGACAGATTAATTGAAAACTTCATCCCTCTGTCCCCCCCCATCAGTAAATCAGGACATCCCCATCACCTGCTTCCCTTCCCTTATCTCTAGGGAGCAAGTCATCACTGCCTTCTCAAAGGCAAAAAATACAGCCTCCATGGAACCTGATAACATCTCACGCAACCCTTTTTAACCAAGGCCTGAGTACCAGCTTCATCCCAGCCAAGTGGAGGACAGCCACTGTCATCCCTTTGCACAAAGGTGGAGCATTCCACTGATCCCGGGAATTATAATCCCATTAGCCTAACTAGCCCGATCTGCAAGGTCATGGAAAGGATTATCATGACCTCATGGCAACCTGCAAATACTCGATCCCACACAGTTTGATTCTGTCACGGGGAGGTCATGCCTGTTAAATTTGGTTGAGACAGCAAAGCCATGGACAAGGAGAAGACAGTGCACACCATCTACCTTCACCCGGCCAAAGCCTTTGATACTATTCCCCACTCAGGTGGGCATCAGTCTGTATGTTACCAAATGAGTAGCAAACTGGCTCACCGATAGAACCCACCTGGTCAAAATAGGGGAAGCCACCTCATGCAGTAGACCCATAACGAGCGGTGTACTCCAGGGATCGGTCTTGGGGCCTCTGTTGTTTGGGATGTACATTTCTGAGGTGCAGGCCAAAACCAGTGGGCTGTGGCTGACCACGTTTGCAGCTGACTGCAAGCTGGGCAGCGTCATCAATTTCCCTATTAATGAGGACATCCTCCATTTGGGCTTTACCCAAACAAATGACTGGTGCCAGAAACATGGTCTCTAACTGAATGCCAAAAAAATGCATCATCATCCCCTTTGGGGAGAGTGATGTCCCCACAAATTATCACATTAATAACAAGGTCCTAAACATGCAATCATTTCATGAGGGACTTGGGCACCCAGGTTGATAGGCTGACTTTTGACCATCATATTGCCTCCGTTGTACAGAAAGCTTTCTACACGGCCCACCTCATTGGGAAGGATATCTCATCCAGAGACAAGGAGGTTATAACATCCCTGTATTCTTCCCTTATAAGACCTATCATTGAGTCCAATACCCTTTTCAACATGTACCTCACAAAGCACATGCAGCAGCTGGAGAGACCACAGAGGTTCCTCACCAGGAGAATCCAGAGCCTCAATCATTTACCCTACACAGATAGGCTAAAAGCCCTGTCCCTCTATTCAATCTCATACAGACTCCTCAGTGGTGACCTTTGTCTGGCATACAAAGCAATCTCAGACCCCGCCTTGATGGGACTGCTGCATATTCACAAGTCAAGCTCCACTAGAGTAACCTACAGGCGTGACCTCAACCTGGTCTTTAACATCAATAGGACTTGTTGACGGGACAGATTTGTGTCTGAGAGACTCCCTCACCCTTCTATGGAATAGACTCCCTCTCCACATCAAGCAGAGTACCTCATTAACCCTTTTTAAGCGCAACCTGGATAATTGAATGGGAAACAGAAAATACACCACTGGGATTCCACCTAAGTCCCTACTGTACAGGGGCATCAAGTGCTAACTTGTTGGAACATGGGCTAAATTCTTGGCTAGGCTTGTAAGGGCCTCAGGGCCAATAGCCTAGTAAGTTCCTGTGATCTTTTCTTCACCTACTTACAATACATTAATTTAATTTAAATTAAAATGACAACATTTTGTACTCTCTTTATGTAAATGTTCCCTCACACTACCTATCAATTTGTATACCCACCTCATGGAGAATGCACCTACCCAAATCCCTCTGTCTAGACAAATGATTTTTAATGCAAACTCTTTGACTACTCAGAAAAGCTGTGTTATATTCAGTATTACTTGGCAGTTAGCACAGAAGACTTTGACTATGAGCTGATAATAAGCTGCTTCTTGTACTCCAGTGTTTTATTCTTTTACCTCCATTGCCCACTGTGTGACTCTGAGCAAGTCATTTAACTTGACAGCACTGTGGTGCAATTTGAAAAACTGGACTCTGCTCCTCATTTGTCTCCTTGATCTAGTAAATATTAGTGAATGTCTGAAACTATCATTTAAAATGTTTGTTTTCTGAGGCATGCTGCTTTTTCAGGCTAATGAAATGTAGGCAAACCCAGGTCCTTAAATGTGTCAGCTATAACTTCCAAACTTCAGAAGTACCTCCCAGTTGGTTATAGAAACATTAATGGAATAACCAAGTGGCCTTATTTAGAAATGTAGAATTTTGTACATAACCACAAGTAAGTGGCTTTTACTGAAACCTGGCAAAAGGATTCCTTCTGTATGATTCCTGATATGTTTAATGGTTGTGGATAGATAATAGGCAAGATAAAATAGTAGGGGAATGGTGTCATAGTTTTAATAAGAAAATGCAATCTTTTTGTGTGATAAAGATCCAAATTGGTTATTACTGGAACTTACTTTAGGTGGTGGCCATACAAATATTCTGCTACGTATTGCTTGCATCCCATCTGTCGTCAAACTACACTTCAAACTTTAGTGAGCAAATACTCAGGGGCATGATATCACAAATTTATTCTTTTACGAGATTTAAACCTTGTTGTGTATTTCAGTCAAGGGCTACCTCATTGGAACTGTAGCTATATGCACAGTCTCATACATGTAGGATCAGAAAGTACAAGGCCAAATTCTAAATCAAACAAAAATCCACTTCTGGAGTTATTCCTTAATACTAAATTCACTTATTCATAGCTAATATGTTCCAGATCAGCAGCCCAATATTAACAGTCTTGGTTACAGAGCTTACGTTTATATGGATATAGGTGTTACAACCCTATCATTGTCATATCACTATTTGAAAATGTATTAGTCCCAGTTCAGGATTGTCACTTTCCAGTTACAGAAGCTGTGCTGTTCCATACACAGCTTACAATGAAAGAGGAGCAAGAGACCACCCCAGAAGTAAGAACAACATTAAGGGAAATTGTATCAGAGAAAGCAGCAGGCTGTGATGAAGTCACAGCAGATATGATAAAGACTGCGACAATGTGAGGTATTGCCAGCTATGCCAGGAGAAGTAGGGCGGTGGATGTGTAACATATGCCAGCATAGCTAGCTTGAATTTTGTAAAGAATTATATGTCATTGGTATACCAAACTGATTTGTACAGATGCTTGTGTTGAAAATGAATTTGTAAAGTTGCTTGTGTAACATATGCCAGCATAGCTAGCTGGAATTTTTTAAAGAATTATATGTCATCTGTATATCAAACTGATTTGTACAGATGCTAGTGTTGGAAATGTATTTGTAAAGTTGTTTGTATTAAAATGTATCAACAGTGTGTTCCACTGGATAGAAAAGAAATATACATTTACATCAGACTGCTATAAATAGGATACTGGAAGAATAGAGGTTAACCTCAGTCCAGCTAACTTTGAAAAATAGTAAGAAATTAAATTACTTAATTTAGACAGTAAAGATTGTACCTTACAGAGATGAAATATCTGTGCCAGAGAATGGTTTGTTAGCTCCTATAGGAAGAGTGGAAGTGTTTTATAGCTTCCAGATGCTATAACACATCTCAGCAAAACTCTGTCTGTGTATGGTAACATATATATGCCTAATTATGGTTTAATTTCTAGGAATGGGGGTAATATGGGAACCAGAAGTCATACGAACAGATGTGTGTGATGTCATTCTGCAAGCCAGCTCTGTAATAATATTCTAATACTAGACAAGACTGAAGTCTCATGGCAGTCTGTTTTGGAAAACCGACAAAAGAGGACTGCCTCACCTACTTCATCTTGCCTTGCTGTAGTAAGTGACCAGGGAATAGTAATCCTTTAGCTCAGTCAGGAAAATGTAGTGAGATTAGTCAAGTACTGTTTTTTCTTTATCCTTGTGAATCTATTCATCTGTGTTACTTTTAATATTTCCTGTGATTGAAACTGTGGTATTTATTCTAAATAGGTATTTAGTATTTTCATGTTATTTTATTATTTATTATTAAATATAGTTAAACTTTTCATTGTGGCTGGTCCTTTGGAGGATATTTTAAACTTTGAGAGTACTTAAATCTATTTGGTGACTCTGTGACCACTCCTGAAAACCTTACTGCATTGGAAACACTATAATTTGCATTAATATTAATGTCACTCAGTATAATTGGGTACCCTTGTAAGAGCCATAGAGTAGCTGGCTTTGGAGTATCTGGTGGCATTGCAGCTACTTTACAGTCTGGGCAGAAGGGGGCATAGCTAGTAAATCTGTGCCAGCCTTTCCCAAGTGTGTGTGTGTGTGTAAATCAAATCTCCAAGAGCTTGCAGCAGGGATACAAAGCACTGGTTTCACAAAGGGGGGTGTGCTGGAAGACTTGGCTTGTACAGTCTGCTGAAGATTCAACTCTACAGCTGCGCCAGCGGGGAGTCTTATTGGGGACCTGGAGCGAGACTGAAAGAGAAACCCAGATCACGGACTGTGTTCCCTGTGTGCTGTTAAGGGAAATTGTGCATGGTGCAGACAGCTGCATCTGGAAATACTGTATGCATCTATTTTTGTTCCAAGTGAATGTCCCCCTCCACTTTCAGTGGTGAGGATTCAGGCTCCTTGATTACTGGCCCAGAGTGGGGGCATCACAAAGACATTGAGTGAGTTTGGGGAAATGGTTTCTGAGGGTACTCATAACACTATGGATAGAAAAACATATCCTAGATGACTGGAGAACAAACATTATAATTCCACTGTACTTATTCTGGATAAGTACATGTATGTTCTCAGGGACACTACATTTCTATCAGATTTGTTTGAGTATATGGAATGATGTACAGACCTAGAGGGGATATTATTAGTCACCGTGGACGTTCAGTCATTATTTACAGTTGTACCCAATCAACAGGGTATTGAAATGGTGAGGAGCTTTTTCTTAAAGTGGAGTGAATATGATTTAGTCTTTGTTGACCTCCTTTATTTGTTTTTGGAAGTAGTTTTAGAGAACAGTGTTTGTTTGATGAGGAATATTATCTAAAGATATCTGGCGTAGTATGGGCACTTCTTGTGCCAATAGCTACGCCGACATGGTGGTTGCAGAGTGGAAAACCAAAGTTGTTCTACCTGTGTCCCAAGTCTGGTTTTTTCCAAAGATTTGTGGATGATTTATTCATCATTTAGGGTGGTTTTAATGTGAATTGGGTGCTTTTGTATCTATGTTGAATGATAGTACCTCATTTTTTAAATGTATAGCAAAGTCTTCATTTGAAAGAGTTGAGTTTTTGGATGTCTTTGTTAGTATAGACCTGTGTGGATCCCTTACTACTAATCTTTACATAAAGGAGTGTAGTAAGATATCTTTACTTCATCACTCTAGCATGCACCCACAGCACATTTTTAATAACATAGTTAAGGGACAGGCCATGAGGCTATCTAGGCTCTCTGCTGATGATACTATTTGTGATGCATGTTTGAAACAGAGTTTCATTTGAAAAGAGGAGGGTATGTCAAGAACAAGATTGATAAGGGAGTGAATGATGCCAGGGCTTTGAGGTGCACAAGAGCAAGTCCATATTTTTCCAAGCATGATACCACTTTGAGGAAGGTAGAGAGAACTAATGGAGGTAGTATGGTCACCATTACATATAGTAGTGATACACACCTGTTGAGAGGTTTATAAGAACTGGGGGATTTTGGAGCTGGATGATAAAGTTGTAAGGGTGGCTGAAGCTCACCCTAGGTTTAGATATAAGAATAAACTATCACTCAAATGCATGTTGTGTTACCCTGATACAGCATCATGTCAGATCAAGGATGGTGCCCTCATGGGGACTACTACTTGCAACAGTTTATGTTGCTTTATGGAGTGTGGAGGGGTGTTTAGGCACTTGGATACAGGTGGAGTGTTTAAGTTCAAAGTGGAGGCTGATTGTAACAGTAAAAATGTGGTCTATTTAGCCTGCCTGCATTTTTATGTGGGCAAGACCAACAGTAAGTTACGTGAGAGGATACGTGACCATAGCTATTTTACAAAGATAAAATTAGAATGTAGTGCCTTAGCCAAACATGCTTTTAGTACAGGTGATTCTCATACCTTTTAGTTTCAGGTTATAGATATGAGTTATGACCACCTGCGAAGAGATGATTTGATCAATTGTACAGAGACTTTGGAGTCCCGATGGATTGCTAGACTTTGGGCACATCAGGGGTTGGGTTTGAATGAATTTCTGTCAGTTAGACCAGTCCTGCGAGCCAGGAGAATTAGGAATTGAGCGTAGTATGGTGCCTAGAATGTTGCATCTTAAATGGGTTTAGTAGGTCTAGCCTTAGCTAATTAGGGCACCGGTCTTATTTCTATATATTTAAACCTCAATATGCTGACTGTTGTTTGAGGCAATCTGTATATGTGCAAAACCACGCCAAACCTACTGGTCCACAACTCAGGCAAGGGAATCACGGAATGTCCTGTGCGTGAAGTACTCTCCTTTGTAGTCGAAAATAAATAATATCCATAGAATTCCACGCCAGGAAAATGTTTAACGTTTTATTTCAAACTAAACAAGTGAAAAAACGTTCTCGCGGTGGTCAAAGCCACCGCTTCCTCAGAACAGAATACAAAACAATTAAAAGTACCGCCAAAAACTTTTATAAATCCTACGTAAGTGGCGTACCAAGTTAATTGGATCTTATTTAAAGATACAATGTACACATACCATAAAATGTTGACGCCAGATCGTGGAAACATTTGCTAAAATTGACAGTAAAAGTCATTGATGTGCTTACAACCATACAGAAACGTGCAAAATCAATTGAAACTGTTTAAAAACAGTAATATATACAAAACAATACAATGCTGGAACTAATATAAATGGAACAGATTTAAAAATACGTGAAAACTATTTCAGATAATAAAAAGTGTACTACTACACTAATGTATAGGTCTGGAAATGACAAACCTACCAACATCGGAAATGTTCGTTCAAACAAACATGCACCTATATATAAACTAGGGCAAGGAAATGAAAAAAGACTAAGAAAACTTGTGCTAGAAGTAATTTTGTTAATACTAGACAAGAAGGTTTATCCATCGTATACCTACAGTATCTATACACTGCTGTGCGTACACTGAAAACTAAAAAACTTGTAATTCAAGTAACCTAACGAAGAAAATGAGTAACTGAGTAATTTTCTTTGTAGTAATGTCTGCCAGTTTTAAGGTTGAGTTTACATTCTTTGGTGTTGGCAGATAAAGCAATATATTGTGAAGTTGACAGTAGATGGTGCTGTGGGTAGTTTATTTAAGGCCAAGCTTAAAAGAGCAGTAGTGTTTCTCAGTTTGGCCTGCAATTGATGACAATGTTGTGTTTTTCTTGTGGAGTCTATACTTGTAGTGAAATTATGGGCATAGGATTGAACGATCATTCATATGAAATGTGCCCTGAATGTAAGTTCTGTGGATAATTGATATATTTAAGCCGCAGTTTAATATTTTATTACTGTCAGCAGCCAGAGGGCATGTGTGTGTATGAGGGTTCCTGTTTTAGGAGTGGGTTAGTTTTATTTAGTGTTATGTTTTGTTTTATATGTTTTATTGTGTCATTTCTTATGTGGGTTTTACTGTTAGGTAGGAGACCTGAGATTCTGTTTGACATTTTTGAGTTATCTTAACAGCTAAAGTCATGTTTCAGCTCAGGGATAGACTAGCATTTTACAGTGGAATGCCTCATTACATTCACACAGGGCATCTTATGTTTCATATGGAGTCCTTTGAGTTAAAGGGAAATCCAATGGAATACTGCAAAGCCTAATGCTGATTATAAAGTGCAGAATGACGACTCATATTTCGATGGGGTTGGTTTATGTTCTCTGTTTGCTCCTTTTTTTAGTTGAATGCATACATTCTACAATTTTAACATCTGATATGATGTACAGTGTTACAGTTGCTTATGAATTAACAGATGAGGATTTTTTATATAGAAAGCACATGACATAGTAGTTTGCAAAGGTTTTTTATATGTATTTGTGACTCACTGACTGCTGTATCCAATGTCAGATTTTAGGTAGGAAATTTTTTGAGTTTTGTTTATATCATGTTGTTATTTTAACTTCTTTAGGTTGCTTTTACTGTTTTTTAAATGTTTGAGCTACATTGTCAGTTGGAAGTATCTCATTTGCTGGTCAGTTTTTGAATTTTTATTTAAGTACTGCTTTGGATGTGTAATAGTTTTTCGAGTCTGAAGAAGCTAATGGGGTTCGTGAAAGAGCTTACTCAAAGTACATTAAGTTTTATTGGCCATGCTTTGGTGCAGCTTCCTTTTTGTTATTAAGTACCAAACTCCTGTCATACTGCGTGAAAGTGTTATGACTCATCTGACCTCATAGTAGGTATATTCACCAACTTCCTTTGCAGTGCCGAGCATGTGGTCACTACCTCTGACTCCAATATTGCCGGAAATCTTCCACAAGGACCAGCTCCCAAATGTTTTCACTGAGAATTTTGTCTCTCTACAATAGCCTGTGTTCAATACATCTGACCCCGGTTCTATAGGAGCTCTGCCATAAGGGCTAACTACCAAACATTTTTACTGAGAATTTTTTCTTTGTACAATACCCTATGACCACTACATCCAAACCCCGATACTACAGGACCTCTGCCACAAGGGCCAACTCCCAAACATTTTCCCAGAGAATTTCATTTTTTGTACATTAGCCTCTGGTCACTACATCTGACCGTGATACTGCAGGAGACCTGCCATAAAGGCCAACTCTCAAACATTTTCACTGACAGTTTTGTCTTTGTGTAATAGCCCATGGTCACTATATTCAACTCCGATACTGTAGGAGCTCTGCCACAAGGTCTTATTCTCAAAGGTTTTCACTAAGAATTTTATGTACAGTTGCCTGTGGTCACTACATCTGACCCCAATACTGCAAGAACTCTGCCACAAGGGCTAACTCCCAAACATTTTCACTAAAAAGTTTGCCTTTGTCCACTAGCCTGTGGTCAGTACATCTGACCCCAATATTGTAGGAGCTCTGCCACAAGGTCAGCTCCCAAATGTTTTCACTGAGAATTTTGTCTTTGTACAATAGTCTGTGGTCACTACATTCGACCCCGATACTGTAGGACCCCTGCCACAATGGCTAACTCACAAAATGTTCACTGAGAATTTTTCTTTGTACAATAGCCTATGGTCACTTCATCTGACCCCGATACTGCAGGAGCTCTGTCACAAGCACCAACTCTCAACATTTTCACAGAGAATTTTGTCTTTGTACAAAAGCCTCGGTTAACATATCTGGCCCTGATACTGCAGGTTTGCCATAAGGGGTAACTCCCAAACGTTATCACTGAGAATTTTGTCTTTGTACAATGTAAACATATTTAACTTGAAGGACTTTGCAATGTATTAACTTCAACTAGTCAAAATACATGCCTACCTGTGCTAGAAATTGGCGTTAATCATCCTCTCCAAATGTGTAGCTCTTGCACTCTAAGAACCACTTACCAAGTAGGCCACTATCCTTTTTGTTGACCAGTAAATTACACAGTATATGCCAGTCTTCCTGGCTGACATGTTTCTTTATTCAGGAAATGTCAGTAAACCTGTTCTACTTTGTACCTCTCTGTTAACTGCTTTGTATTGGCTTTAAACGGATTGCTGTCTATTATAATTTGTCGTGAGGATGGAATCCTAACCCTGCCCAGCAGCCACATATCATCACATCCATTTTCACCTTCAAAGCTGTGCCTACATCTTATATAAAACTACTCTTAAACTCAAAGCATGGTCTACTTCAACTGATGACCTTTCAAGCAAGTACCTTAAAATAACAACTAATAGCTTTACCTGCCTTGTCTCAATCCTTATAAATAGGTAAGTGCAGGAATCCCATGTTCCCTCTCTCTGGAAAAATGCACACATTATCCCTCTGCACAAAGGAGGAAATTCAACAGACATTACTAACTTTAGACCTATAGCAGTCTTATCCACCCTCTTCAGAATAGTTGAAAAACATATTCAAAAACAATTACTAAACTACTCCCTGCAGGTAGAACTCCTATCACCCATACAACATGGCTTCCATCCTTCCCATAGTACTAACATAGCATTCTAACCTATGTAGATCCTGTAAATAAAGCTAGAGATAACAGCAAACTAGCCTCCCCCTTATTTCTAGACTTGTCTAAATCCTTCAGCACGGTTTGTCACAGCAAACCTATGGTACAGATGTCCTCTTTAGGTTTCTCTTGGCTCATCCTTTTATGGTTCAAAAGCTACCTATCCAATAGTTATCAGTGAATAAAATGGCACTCCACCCTCTGTCCATACTTCATAGTTATCACTGGTGTATCACAAGGCTCTATATTTTGTTCCTTGCTCTGTAACATTCTAACCAACACTCTCCACACATCCATACAACAGGCCTCCCTAATACAGTATGCAGATGACTCCACACTGATTTGCACATTTAGCAATATGGCACACCTCCAAAAAATACTCAGTGATTGACACATGTCTTTTTAACTCAAAAGTCATGCTTATTCTTAAAACAAACTACTTTTCCCCCAAATCCTTCTCCCATGAAAAAAAATTTAAGTCCTCTTTGTTGATAATATAATAATTGAAAACACTTCTCATAGCAAATTATTAGGGATGATAGTGGATGATAATGTTAAATTTGACTTGCATATACAAAATTGCATAAGAAAAACTCACTGGGGTCAGATGTAGTGACCACAGGCTATTGTTATGATTTTATAGAGCCAAAAACTTTCTCACTCTCTTGACTAAAGCTAGATTTGCCACTACTTATCTCCTCGACCACACTTCTTTATATTGCTCACATCCATCTAACCTTAAGGCATCACAAAAATCAAAATTTGAACAATGCTATAACAGAGTTGCTAACTTTGCAGCAAATACCCCATTTTAGATCCCACCACTGTAGAGCGCTAAAAAGCATAAATTGGTTAGAACTACCCCATCAACTAACATATATACAGCTTCTTACCACTTATAAAATTATTCAGAATTCACCTGCTTGTCCAGCACTAAATAACATTCTACACAACTATGTTCCCAATTGGTCATTGCAATCCAGTGACCAAAAACTCCTATCTGTCCACAAATCTGTCAAGTCTGCTGGGCATTGTCTATACTCATACCATGTTGCTAAGGCCGGGAACTTCTTATCTCTATCCATCAGGTCAGTACCCTCCCGTCCTTCAAAATCATTCTGAAAGGCTTCCTAGCCAAGAGCTGGCTCTGTTCTTTCTCAATAGCAGAATAAACTATAGCCCCAAATTTGAAAAAAATATCTATTCATACCTTACATTTCTTTACTGTCCCTTCTTCAGTCATTTCCTTACTTCTATAATTTCTCTCTACTGATTTTCTATCTAAATATACACAATTCTGCTCTTCTCTCTCTTTGTACTGCAATCCCTGTTTTTATTATACTAGCTTACCGTTAATTTATCTATAAACTGACTAAAATTTTTGTAGCTATTAAATCATTATTATATAACTTGTATCTGTACTTAACCACTATTTTCATATTATGTCTACTTTGGTATAAATTATTTAAAATTTTGTATTATTTTTAAAGACTGTAAAATTATTGTTCTTAAAATGTTTTGTAATACTTTGAAGCTTTTCTCTCAGGCATCTGCTGAAAATGGACTCCTACCAAGTCAGACTTTCCCGGTTATCAAATGTCAACTAATAACTAACTAAATATCAATGTGCAGAGTAATAGATGTTAATATGGTAGATGAACGATTTGGATTCATATCAGAATGTAACACAGCTGACCCCGATGTTTTCAATGAGATGTAATGGAGAAGAAGCTAGAGGTGAGGAAAAAGTCCAAGTGGACATTGCTATACTTATGGAAAAAAACATATAACAATGCCCCAGGAAAGTTGATTGGGGCAGTCCTATGATGGTCTGAAATCCCAGAAATATTATTAAAGTTATTGCAGGCTGTGAAAAAGGACCCAATGACCCAAGTAAGAACAATATTGAGGCTCGCAGAGGAATTCCCAGTGGGAGTGAGTATGCACTGATGTTCAGCTTCGAGCCACTGCTGTTCATACTAGTAATGGACTTACACTAAGAAACAGGTCAGAGGGGACAGGTCAACAAAGTTATTGTATGCACTTGATGTGGCATTGCAAGCAGATTCTGAGTAAGAACTTCAGCAAATGATAGGGGAATGGAAGGCAAAACTTGAAGGCACATGGGATCAAATGAGTACAGACAAAAGAGCTGTCATCACAGCAAATGGGGCAAATCAGAAGAATCTAAAAACTGAGAAGGGAAAGCAATGGAACAAATTAACTTTATGCATCTGGGAGGGATGGTTGAGGAGAAGGGAAGTCTGAGGAGGTAAAAGTTAGAATCAGAGGGGTTGCAGGCAAGTGACAAGAGTATCAGAGTTAGTGTGTTACAGAAGAATCTCACAGAAGCTGAAAAGTAAGCTGTACAAAACAGTAGTGCAACCTTTACTTCTGTATGGCACAGAAACTTGGGTAGAAAGGCTGAAGAAGCTAGAGGTGATGGAGGGTGAAGTGCCTGAAATGGGTTGGATGTATACTGTGTGACAGATGAAGAAGTGATGAATTCAGAGCAAAAGCTAAAGGAGCCCCATTTGCAGAATTTAAAGATAACAAGTCGGTGGTTCAGACATGTGCAGGGAAGCAGAAGATGATTTGATGAAGAAAAGACATGAATAAGGCAAGAGGAACAAGGATAGCCAACACAGGTGAATATATTGCATGAGAGAAGGGCTGTAACAGCTAGTCATGACTGTTGAAGAGGGTAGGAGAGTGGCACTGAAACAAGATAGGTGGTGACAGCTGAAGCAACACCCTGACCCCTGTAGAAAATCTGAAAAAGGAGGTTGATAAGATTGATGGTTTCCAACTGCAAAGAAAATTTTCAACGTTTGAACATCCCTTTAGATGTCTGATGTTTTTTGTAGTAATCTGACTTGATTTGAGTAGGTATATTTAAGTTTGGGGTTGTACCCCCAAAAGGGTTGCAGGAGGCGTGCACTCTGAAAAAAAAACTTGTCTGCAAGATTTGGTGAAACTTTTCTGTTAATTGTTCAGCATTCAGTGAAGGTGTTTTTGCTCTATCAACATGTAGTCACATAAAAGATCCCACAGCAACTATCAAAAAGAGTAGGGGGTTCTTTATTAAAGTCATCTCATCATCCTTCCATACATAAAATTATGTAACTCAAATATTTACAAATCGTTACAACAAAAACATTCTTAAAAATCATACAAAGTAAAAATATCTGCAGTAAGTGCCCTGCCTTATTTTATTCTCACTCTTTTTGCCATAAGCAGCACTATATACTTCCAATAAGCTCTACTGCATCCTTTATTTTATTAAATAATTTTACTTTAGTTTAGCTTGCCAATTGCCATACATAGTGTATATTTTTTATCTTATATTCTTTTATCATTTTCTTTATAATAACCATATACAATGCTCTCCATTCTCATAAAACTTTTTCTCAATGTGCCAAATAATTTGAACACTCCCAGGCACTGCAAAACCATGTGTTCCATTCTTCTTTTAACTTTTGTCGTCTTATATTCTTTTCTTCCTCAGTCTCTTCACTATCTCATATTTATTTTTTTAACAAAGATACAACTATTATCTCTTCCTCTTTCTGTTTTCCTCTTTTGGTCTTCTTTTATAGTATTTTCTTCCTCTTTGCCATCAATAACTTAATTTTCTGCTGTAATTTCATTTTCTTTTCATTTTGCTCTTCTTCCATAACATTTTCAAGTATCACATTTCCCTCTTCTCTCTTCCCACAATCCATTAAAAAATGCCTTTTGTGAAGGTATGTGAAGGCTGCCAGCCCAGCTAGATAGAATTTTGTAGATAATTCTGTCATTTGTAAGTATTATTATAAGCCACAGGCTTGTTCTCTTAAATAAGAAAATTGTATTGGATGTTGAAATTCAAAAATGTAACCACATTGCCCTCTGCAGGAGGAAAGCTGATAAGTCAAGCATTGTATAATTGTTTGATGTCAAAACCCGGAGCCAAGATGTCTGGATGAAGGAATTCTTGCTATAGACCAGAGTTAATTGCTAGAATTTGCATGTATAATGTCTTTTATTGCTGTAGCTTCCCGACCAGGTGCAAGATCAAAAGGGCTGCTAAACTCTGAGTTTCTGTTAGCCTGGGAACCAGGAGAAAAAAATATGTAATCTGAAATGAGTCAGTATTACTGCGTTATCAATTTAAGGACAGAGCGACTCAAGGTATTTTGCATTTGTCTTCAGAACATCCAACATCAGCAGCACTGTCTTGCTCTATATGTAAGTTTATTTTAGAACTGTGTTTGCTCTTAGATATAGCTAGGAAATAAGAAGATTAGACTAGTTGTTTTTTCTGTATTGATGTCAGAACTATTCTACTGTATTATTTTAAGCATTTTCCTGTGATCTCTGAAATCTTGACCAACACTGTGTAGTAAGAACTATTGTCTTGTGTTCTTTACTATTTATTATTAAATATTTTTAAACCTTTCAACTGTGGCTGTTTTGTGTAGAGATAATTTAAGCTGGATGAACTTAACTTGCCAGCATCCCAGCAAAGGAGTATGGTGTCTCTAACTTAAACATTTCCCTCCTGTCTCCCTTTTTGATTTGGGGAGTGCCACCCTAGCTTGCTGCTCCAGAGGTACAGTCAATATCTTCCACTGAACACTGAAAATGCACATTAACTATGAAATTCTAACATTTGCTATCATCAGCACTTCCATCCTGATCTCAGTCACACCTACAGCTTTTCCACTGTTGATGTACTTAACTACTGCTGAGACCTCATCTACAGAAATGGATTCAATCTCATCAACTGTTTACAACACTGTCTCCCCATATGAGGGCATATCCAACAGGTTCAAGAGTTCCTCAAGTCAACTCTTCTACCCCCAATGATGTCACCTTTGTGTTCGGTGTGTCTACACCCTTGTGGAAAACAGCCTGGAAGATGTTCTACACACCTCAATGTGTCACCAGACGATTTTCCAGAACTTCTAAGAGGACATCCAAAAGTAATCTTCCATAGCCTTGCCAAACTCCTTGCAGACCATGAGCTTTACTTTGGTGACTGGGTCACTCACTTCCTTCAAGCTTCCCTCCAAATAAATATGGATATCTGCCTGGCAAAATTGCCCAGAAACCCCTTTCTTAGCTTGACTACTTCCTTCATGTCTAGTTGTCCACATGAATGTCCTGGGGGTTACCATCATGACAAATAATTACCTTTGAGAAAAGGTGAAGGAGGATCGGGTGTGATGCTAGCAGCAGTAGTGGGACAGATTCATAGATATGTTGGAACAGATCCTGGCAATGGAAACTGATGTTGGGGATACGAAATGTCACATCACTCAGTGATGAAGGGCCAGAGTTTTAGTGGGAAGTTAAAATGTAGCTGCTAGGATTGGTCTTGCTTCTGTACACAACCAGTGGTTCTGGAATAAAACTTATTGATTGAGGGCATTGTCTCTCTTACTCACGAACTGCCCTTGAGGAGAAGTACTGGGGACACTTTCTATCCACCAGAAGGGTGTAGTGCATTTAGAGATGGTAATGGTGAATGTGAGGCTCACCTCAAGGAAACCCCTTACTGTACATATGCACTTAGCAGCTCTTCAGCATTCTTTAAGACTGTGGATGCTATGCATGATAGGTACTACCTACCAAATCTGCAATACTGATCTCAGGTATGATGTTTCATAGGGTGCAACCCACTGATTCTGTAATCCTACTCACAAGCCAGATCATGGTCAAATGTGACACTAGGTACAGTAATGTCGAGACTGCCCCCCCCCCCCACCTGCAGCCATTTCAGTGCCCCATTACTTGGCTAGCTCTCCCAAATTACCATAAATACTGTTCAAACCTGTCAGTGTGGATATGATTTTCTTCTTTACTTTTACAATGATTACAGAGATTTGGATTTAATTTAAAACTTTATTTCAAATTTTATTGTAGAAACACTGACTCCCATTTGCTAAACAAAACAGTCTCACATTGAAAACAGATGTAGCATTATCAACAGTAAATTTCTCTTCCCCTTGAAACTCACATTCATTGAAAAAGCACCTGGCCAGTGGTGGGTTAAGTGTGCATGGGGCCCCTGCCCATCCAACCATGAATCCCTTGCACACATTTAAGGACCATGTTTAAATGCATGTGTTCTTTGATTCATCTTTCTGATTATTGTTTCAAAATATATTTATTGTTTAATAAAGCATCATTAGTTAGCATACATTTTAAGCTCTAAAGCTATAGTTTTTATAAAGCTGTAGTTTTGAACATTATTTCAGTAAGCAGTTAAATAAAATGCATAAAACAATAATGACAACAGTTCACAATTCATAACATTTCAACCATAAAAAACACTCAAACATCTGGCATTGTACTCCATTAATATCCATACTCAGTTACGGCCACTTTATTGACTGTGTACATACTACATGTTTGATTGTGATAAAAATGTCTATGGTAAATTATTCCAATTTGTTTTACACAAAAGCACACTAAGCCTGGAAAGAGAGACTAATGACTTAACTTTATCAGTTCAGCAGGGTCAGTTATTTTTATCCACAGACATTCCCCAAACCCAACAATTATAGCTACATTGTTGATCTCATCCTTCCCAGACATCTGTGTGAAAAATAACAATTATAATGACCAAAGTTACTTGTTTTAAACTTGTTTACCCCTGGCTGTGTGTTATTTACTCAGTAACACACACGCCGTGTTGAGCATTACTGCTTGCTTAACCACCTGATAACATAAGCTATGCCAAGAAGCACAATCTCTGCAGACATAAAAGTCATCTGAATAACTCCACATCAAGGAGAACTATTACTTAGGTTAAGGTTACTGCTGGCAAAGCCAATAAGCGCAATCTCTGCAGACCTAAAAGTCATCTGAATCCACATCAAGGAGAACTATTACTTAGGTTGAGGCTACTGCTGGCAAACAACTGCATTTCAGTGCCTTAACTAAAAATGCAGTACCTGCCCTTGAAAAACCAATGACCTACAAAGCATTAAAAAATGGTGTGCTGGTGCTACTGCCATCACATTTCCTGAACTAGATCATCTATGCAATAAGGAATGGCTGGCAGACAATGATAATAGGTACATAGTTACTAGGAAATGCAGTTCTGGAGAATAAATTCCCAACTGCTCCAAAGCATTGCCTGGTTAACTGACTTGATCAGAGTCGACAAGTACGTAAATGAATATGAATAGATTCAAATTTTGTACCCTTGTCAAGGGAAGCAGCTCCATTAACAACTCAGAGATTTAGTCCTCTGATCTAACTGCTATGCTAACATTTTTAACTAAATGCAGAAATCCTTTACTTTCTGATCTTTTAGAGAAGGCCCTAAAACAGTAACATGCATCAATGACTATATAAGGGATGCTGAAGATCAGATGGTTCTGATCATCACTCTTAATAATGCAGACTATATGTCAACTTCTTTGCAACTGCTGAAAGCTATAAAGAAGATACTGCAAAAAATATTACTGAAATACAACAGACCAGATTCTAAAAACTAGTTGCAGACAGCACAGCATGCTGAAGTAAGACTTCAGTGCACCAGCTGAGAGTGTGATTTCAATCAGAATCCAAGGTACACTGTACACTACTTAAATGCAACAAAGGGCAATCCTGACTCTGTTTCTGAAATTCTTGGTGAATGCCATACTGCAGCACAAAGAAAGGAAGGTATTTCCATGGAACGTCTCACAGAATTCTATGGAACCTGTAACAATACTGAAAAAAGATACCAGCAGTGAATGAACTGCAACAGGCTGGAGTATTGCAAGGCAAGGAGAAGGATCTGTCTGTGCTTCCTAGAAGGCAGCCAACTAGACTGACAGCCAGGCTACAAGTAACCCAACTGTCAGATCAAGAAATCAATTGCAGGTACCACTTAGACAGACAGCTGGTGCAGGCTATGTGCGGCATGTGCACCCCATATATGTATGTGTACACTGCGAGGCAAACCCATACCATTCAAAACAAACGTCTGCCTGAGCCTAGGTGTACTGGTGTCTGGGACATTCCGGCAACATATGGGAGATGCTCTAGGCATGTCAAAGACAGCTGCCAGTTGTATTCTCACACAGTTGCTGTCAGCAATGAGCACCAAGGTAGATGAGCACATACACTTTCTCATGGAGCAACAAAACATCATGCACCAGTTCTACAACATTACCAACTTCCCCCATATTCTTGGTGCAACAGACTGCACTCATATCCCTATTAAGACTCCTGTGCAACTAGCAGCAGAAAGATAAATTAATGAAAAGGGGTGGCCTCTCCTGAACTGTCAGGTGGTGTGCGCAGCAGATGGCAGCATAACAAATATCATGGCGGTACACCCTAGGAGTGTCCATGATGCTGCCATATGGAGGTAAAGTGGTCTGAGGGCTGCATTCCAACAAGGGGAAATACATGAGGGACTACTACTGGGTAAGTACAGGTTCACATCTAGAATGTAAGCTAAGGACATCCCTGTCAACATTATCCATGATGACAGCATACATGCACCCCCCCCCCCAACAACAAGAGATTGTGGTTATCCACTTGAGATGTGGCTAATGACCCTATACTGAGAACCTTCCAATCCTGTCAAGAAAAACTACAACAGAGCACGTGCCATGCCAAGAGACACTAGAGAGCATGTCTTTGTTGTACAAAAAGTCAGGTTCAGATGTCTGGACAGATCCGGGGATGTAGTGCAATACACACCTGAAAAGGCAGAAGAGATGATTACTGTGTGTGCCAAGCTACACAATAACAACAACACATGACTGTTTTCCTGCTGCAGGTGTGGGTGAGCTATCCCAAGAACCCCAGATGTTTGAAGATGGCATCCCACAGGTATTAGAGATGGAGCAGGAGAACACACGGGACAGAAGAAACAGGTTTGCGTGATGGAGGATGCAACCAGAAGTCCAGGCTCAGGCAGCACGGCAGCATTTGATACACACCGTTGAGTCATAACAAGACACACATACAGAAGTACACAGATTAAGCACTGATGTTCAGGTATTGCCCCACCACAGCAGCATACATTGCATCTAATGGAATCTACCCAGGTGCACACACTGAGCAAACATAACAGTAACATATAACAGTATGAAAAGTCATGACAAGGACCATCAACTCAGGCCACAAGTGACACGTGTGTGTGTGTGTGTGTGTGTGTGTGTGTGTGTGTGTATGTGCAGCAGACAACAAGGGACATACTTCTGTGAACCCAATCTCTATCTCTCCACTATTAAATGATGCAAACAGGAAAGTAAGTCAGGACATACTGCAGAAATGCTGTCAATGTCACAAGTATCATATAGCAATGTGAAGTATGGCTAAAGTATCATGTACTGAATGGAATCACCTGTGGTCATTAAAAATGACACTCCTGTGGCACCAGACTTCACAACAACCACAGACAGATGACACTGTCAGTGGTCTGCAAAGCCATCATCATCGCCAGGGGGTGAGACTGACACTACAGGACAAAGTGGATCAACTGTCAGTATTATTCTAATGCAATCAAAAGTACCCATACTGACAGCTCATACAGCAGTCCCGGCTGCCCCTTCCACATATGGAAACAGCTCGTATTGCTCCACGGAGGAGACGGATGGGGTGACGCCAACATGTGCAGTCACACTGTGGGAAGGAACATGGGTATGAGTTGACTGTCTGATTATGACTGCAGGGCCCACACCACTTTGGCCAGTAGCAGATGTGTGTGCACAATGCAGCACAGGCACTGATGTCCCATGGGCAAGGTCTGGTCTACTGAAACGGGGCCTGCCTCTCCCATGTGTCATTTGGCTAAGTATAGTCAGGGCATGCAGATCTCTGCTTGTACTATAGCACTGCTGTAGTACTGCATAACTAGGGATTCAAGGAAGAGTATCACAGGTAACATGTTTTCATTCTGAGATGCCAGTGCTGCCAAAACCTTACCATGTCTGCTCGCCTGTCTTTCATGCAGCACACACAACTGGTGTGCAAGGCAAGTGCATAAATCCATGACATTATTGGGAATGTTCATTTGCCTGCTGGAGTAGGCAGATACCCTCTGACATGTGCCTATGCACACCAGCTACATGCCTAAATTTACTGCACCAGGCAGTATCACTGCATTGTGGGAAAGTTTCAGCATCATCAACAGGCTTGACATGGGACTGTGGTCCACAGGACTCATCCTGTCCACCATCTAATTTCCCTACATTGTCAGAATGTCCGGAGATGTTTTCCTCCACCTCTGAGGCTACAGCTTCATGAACATGGCTGTCACCATCTGGGCTGGACTGTATCGTTACATCTGTGTCCTGTATGTCAGGGGCCAAGCTAGCATAAAGACACACATCAGATTCTATCTCAGGATCAGTGGATGGGCTGCTGGAGTATGAAGGCAGGAGACATGCTAAAAGAAGAGACAGATGGCACAGGTGTGATAAACATGCTTATATCACATTCTGTATATCAATACTGACATATGCTCCAACTATATCACTACAATGTTACAGCTGCTAAGTGTGGCCCATGGAACCTATATAACAGGGAGCTAAAAATGATGTTACATATGCAACATACATGCCATAGGTGAGTAACGCCAACACACAGACACCTGACACATCCTCGTGGGAATCCAGTGCCGGAGGTGAGGGCTAAAATGCAACTGTTGTGGGGAAACAAAGGCATCAACACAGTATTAGTAAGCACACACATACCAACATGTACCATTCCAAGACAGGTATAACAGTAATAGTAAGCATATACTCACCATCACGCACCATTCCAAAAGAGGAATACCACACAGTATTAATAAGCATATACTCACCACCATATACCACTGCAACAGAGATACAACACACAGTATTAGTAAAGCGCATATTCATTCTTGTGTACCATTCCTACAGAAGTATAACACACAGTATTAGTAAACACATACCATCATGTACTATTCTATCAGAGGTATAACACAAAGTATTAGTAAGCATATACTCATCATCACGTACCACTCCAACAGTGGTATAATACACAGTATTAGTGATCACATACCACCACATGCCATTCCAACAGAGGTATAACACAGTAGTAGTGAGCACATACTCACCATCATGTATCACTAGTAAGCATATACTCACCATCACATAGGATTCCAACAGAGGGATAATGCACAGTATTTTAATTAATCACACTTACCAGCATGTACCATTCCAACAGAGTTACAAAACACAAAGTATATAATTTATACGCATACCCACTGGTCATGGCCGAAGTGCCAATGGTGTATAGAAGGACACAATATTAATGGACGACGACAGCAGTAGCAACAACAATGATATGTCTGAAATAAAGGAAACAGCATACCAGTCACACTTTCCCTATGTGGGGAGTTTGTAAAAATGCAGATCCTGCAGTGAGAAAATACAGACAAAGCAAACACAGTCATAAATGCAGGCATAGCCACATGATGGTATATACAACACAGTAACAAGATATGGTGATACTCACTTGATGTATGGTGCACATGTTCAGATGTCCCTGTATATGCAAAACAGTTACATTAATTTCATACAACACAGCTGTGTTACACAGTGCTTCAGCCTATGAACATGGTGGGAAACCATACCTGCTCTACCCATAGGTACACCTGCAAGGCTCATGTCTCCAAAAGATGTATCTGTAGGTTACAATGTTACAGAAATATTAATTTGAGAGTATATGCCAGTAGCACGATGGTAGGCAGAGACAACAACAGGTAATGGTCACAGTAATAGTATAAGGAGACACTCACCTGATATGTCTTGCTGCTGTGTAGAAGTGGACAGACCTGTGCAAATGAATACAGACATTACACATGTTGGCTGTTGTGTTATGTATGGACTGAAGCTGTACTGCAACATGTCATTACACTTACATTGGTCTTCATCAGCATGTGTGCCTCCATGTGCACAATGCAGTTCTGCTGCTGCAACACACAAATAACAATACATGAATATGCATGCAACAACAATCTGTTCCGAGGTAGTCTACATGTTACAATGTTATGCAAAGCAACACATACATATACCTGGTTCTATCTTACCCCAGGTTTGCTGCACTTGTCTGGGGAGTCAATGGAGGGCCACCACTGGTGGCATCCCTCAACTCATGTACCAGCGAATCATGTTGGCTGCATGAAGGATCATGTCAGAACACTGCCTCCTGGGATCTACTGTGACTTTCCACAGCGTTAATTATGTTGGTAAGGTCGGTCTATACTTCACTCCTCCAAACTGTATTTTCTGCCCATCCAAGGAGTCTCCCTTGCTGGTGCAGAGTTTGTACTATAATTTCATTTTAGTGTGGTGAAGAATTGTCATTGTGTATAGCTCAACGTTTTAAGCAAGAGATCAATGTGCATATATCGTGGCTAACTGTATGTTCAAATCCATGTAGGGGACATATTCATTAAATCTTGCTGTGTGTGTCTATGTAAACGTTTTGAAAATGCATGTAAAAGTATATATATTCTGCTTGTTGATGTTTGCAGGTATTTTGTACATGCTTATGACTACAGCATTTGTCATATTTCTATGAATATTTCCAATGCCCATAATTTTTCAGCCAACAACAGCTATTTTACTACAGTTTTGTGTATAAAGCTTTGAACATAGTGGGACGTTCGGTATACTTGGAGCATACATCTCAGCCAATTGGAATAATTCAGACATATAACCAGTGACAATCAGGGGACATGTTTTCTAAGTTACTGCTATTATCATGTGACAATTACAGTATACAGGAATGTGGAATATGATAATATTGGCAAAGTGAATGCACTGTATACCTCTAGTAATATCTTTCGGCTTTTCTCAGTTAGGGGTCGCCACAGCGGAACTCCGGTCCTCTAATGATTGGCAGTGGATTTTTTACGGTGCCAGGTTGCCAGCCCGCCGCTCAACCTTCAAAGAAGGCACACCCATTCATGCAACCACCTACCTGCATGGCTTTAAACGTCATGCGACCACGGGGAGGACATGCAGACTCCACAAAGAAGGAGCTCCAGCTGAGAATTGAACCTCTTGCTGTGATGCAACAACGCTAACCGCTGCACCACCGCAGCCTAATAATGCACTGTATACCTCTGTGATTCTTTATTAAGTCCAATTCACCACCCTTCTACTGTTATCTGAAGTGAGTGAGATGGATAGATATACAGCTTGACTCTAAATCAAAGACATGCCCGAATAGGGATATTTATGATATATTATTTCTTATGTAACACCAACATCTATTTATATATGTTCAGTCCACCTACCTAAACTGCACACTGATGTATATGATGAACAGGAATTTGTAGTTGTCTGTTATGAGAGACTGTGTGTTATATGAAAATGCGCCACAGTCTGAGCTGTGAAATGTTAACAGCTGTGTTTTTGTGTTGTACAATGTGCTGACATGCAGTCAGTCTTGCATGTTTTGGTTTACAAATGCACAACACATAGGGAAATGTGAACTGCAGTTTAATCATCTTGTAATGTGGAAGTCTTGATCCATGTTACTGCTCCATCCCAGCACAGTCATATCTCTGATTTATTTAACTGCAATTCCTTCATGCAATCACAGCCAAACAAGATGGATTAGCTAGACAGGTAGATGTCAGGGTTATAGTGTGTACATAGCTGAGAGTTGCAGGTTTGAATCTCAGGTCTTCTAACCTATGTTTGTTAGTCTTCCAATGTGTAAACCATTGTGTGCAATACTTCAAAAATGAATATGCAGATTCTGTAATGTTATTCAATGTAACAGGTAGAGAACATGAGCTGCTCACTGTATTTCACTGTTATTTTACACAAACCTTGTCTTTGCCATTCATACTTGCTTTTTACTTCTTGCAGGTGATAAAGAATGAGCAAGAAACAGGGAGTTGTGCAGCAAGCAGATGTACAGTCTGGAGCAGCAGCATGGGGAAGAGAGGTACTTTGAATATATGTTCACATTCTTTTTTACCTAGAATAGATTTGATCATTGTTAGAGGACTGGCTTGGTTTGCACTTCCATGTATACTGCTACTAATGCATGACTACCCAGCATGCAGCTGTAAGAAAACTGCAATAGCCACACAATCCCTGTGATTTCCAGTATGTATTTCATACAAAACTGTTTACATATGAGTTAGGAGCAGGCCACGTTTGGTGAAGATAATGTTGTGAATTGTATGTCACAACCTAGATGACAGATAGTCATGCATAACTGTCACAGTGCTTTTCATTGTGACGTTTCATGTAAAAGTTAATAGTACTTTGTCTGCTGTTTATACAGCAGGTGTTGACAAATTTGTATGTCTGGTTATCGTGCTTGGTGACTGGTCTGTTGTGCATAGGCTTCCTATACACATACTGAATGGGTGACTGTAGTCTCAGTGTTTAGACTATTGTTGGCAGACTATGTCTGGCATGCAATTCAGTTCAACACGGATAGTGCTTCTGCCTACAAGACTAATGATGCTTTGGTTACTACATACCTGTATCCTGTATTTAGGGATTGTTTTGCACATAGCCATTTCTATTCTTCATTTATATCTGCCTGTTACATAAACAAATATCAGCACTGCACTGTTTGTATTTTGCAGTGACACACATAGTGATATCTAAATAATGTAGTAGGTCATCGATACATAAGTAGACAGACAGTACTGTTTCTGAGACATAACACATGTTTTTACATGTAATATTACGTCATTGTGTTCATGATTATTCATTATTGCTAAGGTGTTGTGTTGCATTCTAAAGATTTGATGTTGTTGTGTCAGCCAATGGCCATGTTGCATTGCTCATCTCATTTGTACATACATTTTATATTTCCCACTGAATTGTCATCTCATTATATCTTCATTATACAATGATGTCAATTGGTGGTTGTTCAAATGACTCATTACTTGCAGAGATACTTGGGTTACAGTTGTATATGATTAACATATTTACACACTGACATAAATGTGCAAGACTAACATAAAAGATAGGAAACATGGAAATAGTGATAGCCTCTTAAACAGTCTGTTTGCCAATATAGTGAGGGATACCTCAAGTATTATCCAGTACAGGTCATACTAGTTGTGTTATGTTGTTAGTTTCCCAATAGTTTAACATTGTAGCTGTTGTTTTGCTATGCAAATGCAAAGTCATGGCATGTTTATCTTCATATGTCATGATATTTGGGTGTGCTATGCACATGCTTGTCATGCATAATGATGGATGGTAAACAATTGTTCAGGTAATGCCAGGATTTCCACAGATAAGCTGCGTTATGTGAGTGCCATGTCATGGCATTATGGTAACCTACTGACATTCTATGATGGATATAATGGGCCTAACATGGGCCTCTACTGAAATCATCCATAACTATAGATATTAGGACATAGGGAATGTGTAGTGTACATGATTATCCATTCGCTAGCCACACCTGCTTTTATTATCCTCCTTATACATGATTCTTTTGGGCCATATCATTTGATAATGTGGTTTTAATGACACCTATAACGTATGGTGATAAACCTTTCTTCTCATATGCAGAGATCATGTTGAGGATATAACAGTTAATGTCGGTTACATTTTTTTATGTGCTCACCAGTCTGTGTTTCATGACATCCATGTTTTGCATAGGAATGTGTAGTCTGATTGATATGGAGTTTCCACTGTATGGTGGATTCTTGACCTACAATGCATATTGTGGTATAGTTGACTACGGGCATACCTTATTGTAATGTGTAATACTGAATTTTTTCTGCTCATTTATTGTGCCACAGTTGTGTGCTCATACAGCTGCAGGTATGCATGTGATGTACTTTCTTTCTTGTCATGTAATTCACTTTGACAGAGCAAGGGACCCGTGGATGCACACCTATCAGATGCCAGACCACTGCTTGAGTCCTTGGATGACAGTGATGACCATGATGAAGATGATGATGACAAGGCAGAACCTGGATCTGCACAAGCCATCATCACTGCTACAACCCAGCGGAGATACTGCCCACCATCACCAACACACAATTTTCTGGATCAGATCTGTGAGGTGATGGGGAATTTCTTTCAGGATATGGAGTAGGCTATGTGAGACTCAGTCAAGAAAACAGCCCAGGTGATCATTCACAATGTTCATCCCCATCAGGGTGGGCCCTCTGGACCATAAGTATTGTCTGCGTGACCCACTTGTGTACGGCTGCCACCACCATGTTTGCCATATAAGCAACTGGAATGTATAGGCACACTTGTGTATGCATAGCACATTGCTGCCATACTTATCTGATACACAGCCAACCATATACTGCAGATGTCATGTGACATTTTTGCATTATGATGTGGTGTAAGACACATATTACTACATTTTCAAACATAAGGCTGTTCACAAGTATACATTGTACCAAAGAGTGTTAGCACATGGTACTGGACTACTGAGCTGCACCCTCTACAAATGAAACAATTTTTTAATGTTTTTATTGAAGTTTCTTAAAAAGAGTTACCAAAACAATTATTGGGACTTGAAATTTGTATAGCAATGTACTGCAAATGTGTAGAACTCTGATTTCTGTAAAAAAATAAAAATAAAATAGCTTACTCGTCTAGGCCTTTTTTATATATCTGACAGTTGGTGCAGGGGACTAAAGTTCTGAAATGTCAGTGAGATGCTTCCTGTGGCCAGGGTGAGGTTTTTCTTTTTTTTTTCCCCAAACACCTTTACTAAATTATCACTTGAGACATAGGCAAATTTACATTCTTATAAAGTAATCAATAACAAATATTATACTTCATATATATTGTTATATATATCATATAACCTAAGCAATATTACATAAATTATTCATTTCCTGCGTTTTTTTAAACAAGACATATTTTTTGAACCATCACTTGCTACACAGTCAATCATACATTTATATAAATGGAAACAAACCGCACAGACACAATCCTAGTTGCAAGTCTCACATTACAAACCATACTGCCACACTCCCAGTTGCAAACATTATACATCACTTATAATCTACTTAATCTTTCTCACTAAAACATTTAATAGCTCATAAGTCCTGCCACCTTTTAAACCTTATTCCTCTCTTGTATGTATTTTTCCCACAATTCCCATTTTTCCTATGTAGTTTGCTCCTACCCTTTTCTAAAGATCTGAATTCCAGTTGTTTTATCTCTGTTATTACATTCACTACTTCCAGTATAGCTGGTTTAGATTTTGATTTCCATTTTCTAGTAATTACTTTTTTGGCAGTCACCATTACTAGACACAGCAAGGCCTTACCATGTCTAGGCAATTCTGATTCTGTATCAAGCTCAGAAAAATCATCGCCATTGTCAGACCAATCTGCCCACCCAGCATCTCTGACCGTGCATCCCACAGGGAATTCCAAAAGTCCTCCAACTCACCGCACTCCCAGAAAATATGTTCCTAATTACCTCTTTCTTCCCCATCACATCTCCAACATTTGCTATCTACCTGAGAAAAAAATGTTAGTAGTGAAAGTCCTGATCTGGTATCTGCTTGTCACAGTGGAGACAGTTATTAACTTTCTCTGACATTAGTCAAGAAACATATGAAAAGTTCCCCAATGGGGTACTTAGCTTTAGATGTCTCCTTTCTCTGGTGCAGACTGACCGAAACACTGACTAGCACTCTGCTTCAGGCCCCGATAGCAAGAAAGAACTGAAGTTATGGCAGTGGCTAACTTCCTTTATGCCCAGATGTTTTTATGTCGGTTAGGAAGTCCATCGGCTCCTAGAAGGGGAGGAATTTCTCTAGTAATCAAGATTGCTAAGCGCTTCCACAGCATTTAATCCTGTCAATTATGACTGCAACAGTGAAAGACAAAAAGCATCTGGTTTATCTCTACAAACACCATCATAATGCCCCTCCCCTGGCTCACGTCCTCACTGGTGAGGTTGGATCACAATGCTGTCTCAGTCAAAATAAAAATCCACTTGGAAAACCAAGCAAAACCTGTCAAAATTCGCTGCCTTGCCCAACCCAGAGCTCACAACAGCCTATGCAGAATTATTCACAGAAACACTTTACAAACATAAATGGCTACATAGAGGCTGCTGTACCTACCAGACATAAGCCCAAAAGAAACCACATTGATGGAATCCTAATCTTAGCAAGGTGAGTAACAAAACAAAAAATCATCATGGCCAAGGTCAGAAAGCACAACTCTCATAATGACAAGAGCTCACTTATAAAACTAAACAAGAAACTAAGAGGACTAATTAACTCCAACAAGGCCAATTACAAGGTCAAGATAGCTTCTCAGGCTAAAGACAACCACAAGACCATCTACAGCTATGTCCAAAACCTCAAAGATAACATGCAACAGTGTGCTGAACTTGTAGAAAATTGTACCATCTTCAGTGAGCACAGGGACAGATTCAGTTCGAAGTTTACCCCTCACCACCCCTTGTGAAATACCTACCAGCATAACCTCCCAAACTATCAGCAGGGAGCAGGTCATAGCAGTGCTCACTAAGGTTAAAAAAAGTGCCTTAGTGGAGTCCAATCATATCCAAGGTTGCCTCCTAAACAGCATAAAACATGGCCTATCAGGACCACTTTATTCACTTTTCAACTACATCCTCAAAAACAGGCGAAGTACCAAGTGAATGGAGGATGGCAACAGTTACTCCCCTTCACAAGAGTGGACCATCAAATGACCCTGGAAACTACACACCCATTAGTCTGACTAGTTTAATATGCAAAGCCATGGAACAAATTATCATGGAAAAGATCAACAAAGACATTGACAACCTACAGACACTGACCTCAACCAAGTTTGGTTTTGTCAAAGGAATGTCACACCTACTTAACCTGGCAGACATCTTTGAGAAGGTAAGCGAGAGAATGGATGAAAAGAAAACAGTGCATATCTCCTAACTAAAACTGGCTAAAGCATTTGACACAATACCCCACTAAGGTATTATGGACAAACTCATTGAATTAGGCATACATCCCTACACAAATAACTGACATTTTAAACTCCCACTTCATTGACAGTATACTAAAACTTATTAACCACCCCACACCTACCACTAGCTTTAACCATACAGAAAATCTAATCCTAGAAGATTCAGTCAGTAGTAACCCCAGCATAAACCCCCCCCTCCATCCAACTTTTATAGTTAACCCTACACTGACCACTTTCTCTCTACAACTAGTACCTATCTCATTACTACACAAGCTTAACAAATTAAAAGTTTGCTCCCTCTCTGCTGACAATCTTCCATCCAAATACTTAAAACTCATTGTCAATGCAATTTCCTACCAGTTAGCATTCTGATTAATAGATCCAGCACAAGAACTAACATCCCTACACTCTGGAAAAAATCCATCATAATCCCCTTACACAAGGGAGGAGAAACTAATAAGTTACCCAGTTATTGACCAATCTCTATCTTCTCCCCTATATCTAAATTACTTGAAAAGTGTATACACTCACAACTTATAAAATTTCATTTAAATAACAATCTTCTTTCTCCTAACCAACATGATTTTTGTCCCGCACATAACACTATCACAGCACTAGCAGCCATTACAGACACCATGAACAAAGCTTTGGACGCTGGCCAATTAACATCTGTAATCTTACTAGACCTATCCAAGGCCTTTGACACAGTGTCACATCACAAATTTCAACAACTCTATACTAGGATGCTCCAATCACACCCAAAAATGGATCTCCAATTATTTAAACAATAGACATCAATGTGTCAGGTGGCAAACTAGTCTATCTGAATACCTGGTTAATAGTACAGGAGTCCCTCAAGGTTCCATTCTTGGGCCTTTGCTCTTCAACTTATTCATCGACAAACTTCACACCACCTTCCTCCAAAGTACATCATCCAATACGCTGACTCCACCATTATCTCCTCCTCCAACATCTCTTACAAACTACACAAGATGCCTTCATCTCTACTGAAACCTGGTTAAATGAAGCACAACAACTACTTAGCCAAATAAAACTAAGCTACTATTGTCATGTCCAAAACCACTTACACGAGTTCAAAATATTTTCGCTCAATAAAACACAAATAGAAATTGTAACTCAGGCAAAGCTATTGGGTATCATTATAGACGACAAACTTACCTTCGAACAACACATACTTAGTACAATCAAAAAACATATCAAACTTGGTAAACTTTACAAACAGTTTGTGGATAATCCCACCAAAATAAACCTAGCCAATACCCTCCTACTCGCTTCCCTCCTGAATGGGACACTCATTGTTATCAAACCTCCATTCATCACTAAAACATAAGCTCCAATCATGCTATCATAAAGTCTGCAACTGGTGTATCCAACCAAACATATCACTGTCATGCTCTTAAACTAAACTGGCTTGAATTCCCCAATTATCTCAGTTATGTACAACTATGTCTTGCTCACAAAATAATAAACAAACCTGACAGCTGCCCTGCCATAAAACCTATCTTACAGCCTTACACCTCATCCAGAAGTCTCTGTTCCACAAACAAACAGCTATTAAAAGTATATAAACCTAACAAAAGAGTCGAACACAACCTCTATTCCAATGCAATTGCAAAATTATGGAATGTGCTACCTCCGAATATCAGTGCCATAAATTCTTTAAGACTTAAAAACTTACACTAAAAACCACTACCTCAACTTTCACATTTGCCCTTGCTCCTAACTAAAGACTAACATACTCAACTCATCTCCTCTAACTTCCTCCTTTCATTTAATGCTAACCCCTTCATCACCTGGCAACTGATATATTTTTTATTTCTTGTAATTTCCTCCTTTCCAGCTTTAATGCACTACTGCCAAAATAACTTCCATCTTATTATTGTCAAAACTCGCACTAACATTTCCTCTATAGCTCTAATACCTGTCATTTTAACCTCCCTATCTTATCTATCACTATTTCTCTCTCATACACATCACAGACTAACTAATCACATTAACCTCCCCACCATCTCTCATCTCTGTCAGTAATTTCCCTTACTTCTATTACTATCCTTACTAAACTTCTAACCATTTATATTACTAAGCCCAAATACTCTATTTTAAAACCTGTCTGCTCTGTTAGCAATACTACAACTTTAAAATTTGACTTGTAATCTACCATAAATTGTATTCCACTCACAAGATAAATTGTATAGATGTAGAAATGTATTGTAGGTTTTGGTAATATTGTAAAATCTGTTATGTCTGTATCTGCGCTAATAATGTATGTAATGTTTAGTTAAAAATATTAATATCTCTTATAGTCTGTATTTGTTTCTGGAGCCTTTCTCCCTAGGCCTCTGATGAAAATGGGTTCCTGACCCAGTTGGACTTTCCCGGTCACCAAATGTCAATAATTAAATGAATAAATAAAAAAATAAATAAATAATTCACTGGATTCCCAGTTCTGTGACAGATAGGACCCAAGAAGTCAGGATTGGTGAGACTACCTCCACCAAAAGGCAGGTCACCAGTGGACCAACTCCTGTTTGGCATCTACTTCTCAGAAGTCAAGGCTGATGTAAAGAGCTTCTGGTTCACCAAGTTCACAGATAACTGCAAATTGGGAGCTATCAAATTCTCCCCATGCCACTAACACCCTGCAAGAGAGTCTAAGACAGACAGCCGACTGCTGCCAAAGCCATGGATTAAAATTCAATGCAAAGAAGTGCATCGTAGTGCCTTTTCGGAAAACATCTAATGCAGGCAAATTACTCCATTTATAAGGTACCCTACGAGCTGACCTGGCAGTTAGAGATCTGGTAACATATGTAGAACGTAATCTGGCCTTTTACCAGTACATAGCCAAGGTAGTAAGTCAATCAATCATTCTGTGTCACCCAGCTTATAAGTATGACATCCAAGTCCAAGGAAGTTATAGTACCACTCTACTTGTCCTTTATCAGACACATCCTTAAGTATAATAGCCCCTTCGACATGCATCTTTCTAGGCATATGCAACATTTGAAACAGCCACAGAGGTCTCTCACCAAGAGAATCTAGGGTATTAAAACACTGTATTACACAGATCGCCTTAGAGACCTGTCTGTATACTCAGCTTCCTACAGATTGTTGACAGACCTGTGCTTGGCATATAAGGCATCCGTAAATCCAGCCCTGATGGAGCTTTTGCACATCCAGAAACACTAGATCCAGGGATTTGAACTTAGCTTGTGATATAAACAGAGCATGCTGGCAAGACAGGTATGTGACTCAAAGGATCCCCATGCTCTGGAATAGGCTCCCCATCCATGAGAAGCGGAATATATCCCTTACCCTATTCAAGCATAACCTTGACCATTGGATGGGAAATTACAAATTCATCCCTGGGCTGGCCTCCATGTCTCATATAGGCTGAGGCCAACAGTAAACATTTCCTAACCAACATACCCCTGCCACATAACTTTTTGGCAACCTCATAACTAACATACCCCTCCTAATTTGAAAGTTTTGTTGTCTTTTAATAAACGTTTGTTGAGATGGTCAGACTACTGGTACATACTCTACTTTTCCTTCCTGTGTGGTCTGTTTGGCTACCCTGCTGTTTTCTTTACTTGTTTTTGATACCCCTCCTAACAGATATACCCGCGCAAATTAAGACACATGTTACCAGGGGATGCAAATGGGTAAGGTTGCATGTTTAGGCTTATAAAGGCCCTAGTGGTCATTAGCCTATGAATTCATGACAGCATGCAAAATGTCATTCCTAACTAGACAACATTTCCTAGCAACAGTCATTACATTCACCTCAAATATTAGTTTACTGTCCATCACCACCTGTAGCTTTCTAATACTGTCCACATTTTAAAGAATTTTAGTATTAAGAATACAAGGATAGAAAGGATTGTTAACTCCGAAGTGGATAACCTTAGATTTTTGGAAATGAACTTTATAGTTTTTGCAGTGGGCCATAACTCTATAAAGTTCTATGAAACTGTGCATCTTGGAATTGATAAAGCAATAGTCCCCATTTTAGTACTGTCCATATATTTCCTTATCCAGGTCTTACTTCTATTTGGAAAATCAAACATAAAAATAATTCAAAAATGAGGCCCTAGCACTGACAACTATGGGACTCTTATGTCTGTATTTTTTGAGTCTGAAATAAGAAAGATAAAGAAAAAAATACACCACATTCTTAAATGAGTTTTCCTACTCTAGCACAACAGTTCAGCTCCATAAGTACTTCAAACAAGTCTTCTGCAGACATCCATCAAGAAATAAAGGTTGAGACAAGGGTGAACTCTGTCAGTTCACTGTCCCATTCCTTTCCTGAATAGACCATCTGTATTGCCATTAACAGTACCATTTTAATGCTGAATAGTCACATTATTGATCTGCAAGGCTAAACTCTACCTTTTCTATCCATATGCCCTATCTATCCACTTTAAATGGTTGTGATCTATAACCACAGTCACCTTTCTGCCAAACAGATAAGGCTGCAGCTTTTGCAGAGCTCAGATTTTACTCAAAAACTCCTTCTCAATGACTGCACTGGATTCTACTCTGGGTTGAAGTACAGCTCAAGTACATGATATGTGCTCCTCTGTCTCTCTCTTCTGAAGAAACCTGGCTATGAACAGCCCTACTGTATAGTTAGCAACAACTAACTATAATCGGGACCGACTAGTACAGGGGCCCATTCAAAAGCTCCTTAGTTTTGAAATGCCTGCTCACAGGCTGGAGTCCAGACAACCTTATCTGATCCAGCTGTCCTGACTGGGTCTGTAATGGAAGTGTCTATTACACTACAACAGGGAATAAACTTACTATGCTGCTATCTTTAAGAATGCATTCTCCTATTTCATGATTGAGGTGAGGTCATGTTCAAAAATCTTCAACCTTGGCTGATTCTGGCCTAATCAATCCATCACCCACTCTTTAACCCAGAAAAGATACCTCTGCCATAGCCATCTGACACTTGTTGGCTTTAATAGACACCAGTGCACTTTTATCTGGCCAACACCTCCCCGACATGTTGAACATGGTATGCCTATGAACAGATGTAGACAGAAGTGTCATCCAGGGAAGAAAGGTTAAAAAGTTAGGATGTAGTCTACCAGATTCTGAAAGTTGCTGTGGAATTCTTCATTCCAAAGGCATTTTTGTAAACTTGTATAAATCAGAAAAGGCCACAAATGCTGATGTCTCCCTAGCTACATGTGTAAAAGGTACTAACCAATAAACCCTGGTAAAAATGAATTAACAACTTGGCTCTCCCCAGCTGCTCTAAAGTGTCATTTCTTATGGGAATTTGGTAAACATCTGCTTCTGTGTGACTGCTCAATTTCTTGTAGTTTACACAGAATTTAGTGCTGCCATCTTATTTTAGCAGTGGCACCACTGATGATACCTGAATGACTGTTGGACTCCTGAATTACCTTCATTCCAACATGTCTTACAGTTCCTCTCTTAGGGTTCTTCTAATTCATTCAGACACCCTGTAAAGAGGCTTAATTGCTGGGCAGCTGTGATCCTGTGATAACACGGTGCTTCATCAGGTGAGTACACCCTGGTTTACCAGTAAGTACATCCCCAAATTGCTGTAACATTGCTCAGATTTCTTGAACGTGGACAAGAAACAGCTGTTATGAGAGAGTTAGAGATACCTCACTGATTGAAGAGTAAAGACAGGTTCCACTAAAGCGATCCAGATCCAACTCTGGTTCTTCCTGGCACCCAGTGTAGATTCTGAGTGCCAGCACCTCTCAGTCATGACAGGGCTTTGTCTGTAAACATAGTAGAATGTATGCTTCTGTAACCTGCCTGGAAATGCTAGCATGTACTTGGCACTGCTCATCTTTTTCACAATGGTGAAAGGGCTCCTCCATGCTGCCTGCAGTTTGTTTTCTCTAACAGGAATAAGCAGCATTACTTGCTCCTCTACAGAATACAGTGTCAGTAATGCAGTAAATACCCACATACATCTTTGATGCATAAGGCTGTGGGCTCTAGTTTCTCAACAGGAAGATGGACTAATGACACTGCAGTGCAACATAAGGGGGTTGCTGCACTATCATTCTGATGAGACATCAAACTAAGGCCCCATCAAGCCTGAGTTGGTGACAGATGTAATTCAAAAAGTAGGGGGGTCCTTTATTAAATACATTATCTACAATATTTAAATTATTTCCATATTATATACTTTTTACAATTTTTTACAATCTTTTCCCAGCAATTTACCATAATTTACATAGCTTCATATTTACATTTCTTTCTTTTCATATGCATCCATATTATGAACCCACCTCTTTTCCCATAGCCAAAATCTTATTTTTTAAATATTTCTGCTAATATCATCTTTCCATTAAACTTTAGCTCATTCAACATTTCATTCCATAAAGTCCATATTATGTAAAACATCTTTCTATTCTCTTTACAAATTCCATTTTTCTTACTTTTATAATATCCATATTCCAACATATCCATATTTTTCCACATTCTTAATTCCAAGTAATTGTCTTAACATAACTTTTTCCATACTTCCTTCACCCTGTTGCATTTTAAAAACATGTTTTGTTGTTTCATCTTCACCACAGTTAACTACATATTCTTTCTTCTATTATCTTATATGCCATATTTGCTTTTACTAACATTTTTTTATTGATAATCTCCATAGAAAATCTCTGCATTCTACATATTTTAAAAGGCTTCCATTCTTATTTTTATTACTTTGAATTTTTTTCTTCCTCCGTTTTTCAATGGATAAATGCAATAATACTTATTCATTATGTTCAAATACCATATTTCCTTTTTCCCTCTAAATCACTTATCTTTATTTTCTGCAGCGTTTTTTTCTTGATATTCTTTCATTCCTCCATTCACAATTTCTTTTCTCTCTTAAATTTATACACCATAAATCATTTTTATATTTTATTGCATTATTGCACTTATTAATGAACTATTTTCCTCCTTTATCCATGTCAACATATAACAATTTAATGACACTGCATACACCAGTGGATTTCTTTTTCATTAATTTATAATATTCCTCTTTTTACTGGGTTTAGACTAGATCCCCATATAAATGAAAACACAATTGTCATTAGTTCATTCTCACATTTTGTAAGGATCATAAAAACATTTGCTAAGTATGCAATTTTCCCAATAATACAGAATTTATTAAATACACTTTCTTTTTATGTGACAACTTATATGTGCTCCAAAACAAACATGTACTTAATTTTTTTTATTATGTCTTTTCATTGTTGCATTTTAACTATTTCCAAATATTATAATTAATATTTTTATTTTCTTCACAGTAAACTGAATATTCCCTCTCTTAACTTATGTTGTATCTTGTCAAATGATTTATTCAAATCATCTGCCATTATTTTAACTTCTGTTTTCCTGTTCATTGTCATCTACAATTTCTCTTACTATCATTAGTAATTCTTAATTTCCTTTTCCCTTTCTTCCAAATATTGTATCCTCTAATATTTTATTTAATTTATTTTCCAATCTCCTTTATATTATTTTCATGAAAATCTTGTAGTCAGAATTATGAAGAATTATGAAGAACTACTGACTTCCAACTGCTTATGTCTTCTTTTCCCTCTTTTTCCATATAAATTTCATGGCTGCAATACAAACCACTTCCTATCCAAAACCTTCCTCTAACCATTCATTTATTAATTTAACACTTGCACAAAATATTTCTTCTGCCAGTCTAACATATCTTTATACAGATGATACTCTATTCCATCTGGTCCAGTTGTAAATTATAAAGTTACCAATCTTAATGCCTTATTCACTTCTTCCATTTCTTTTTTTTTAATTTTTTAAAAAAGTTTTTTAACTTTCCACTTTTCTTTTCTTATCTTATTTTCTTTTAATGTTTTTTTCTATATGTTCTTTTAATGTACTTCTTTCTTGTTGACTTCTCACTCTTTCTCATTTCTAATTTCTCTTATATTTTTATTTTCTTTTACTACACTAATCAAATAAGGTGCTACTCCCTCATTTTTCCCTTGTAGAAAATACCTTTGTTTAAATAAATGTTTTTGATATTCTATTGATTAATCTAATATTTCTTCTCTATCAAATAATTCTTTCTTGTTTCTTACTAAATCTGCAAATGCATACTTGCTTATTTCTTTATATTTTTTCTTTCTTTCTTTTCCTTTTATACCTTGTCATTCCAGATAACATTTTTTATATCTTTAAAACTTAACCACCATGGCATCCAGTTCTTATAGGTTTCTCTCATTGATCTTTCCACAATTGCCTAATCATTTCTACACCTTCTTTAATTTTTTTTATTCTTTCTCTTGATACCTTTTCCTCTTTTTATATATTTCTTTTTTCTTGAGTTTCTATCCAGATTGCCAGATGATCTGAAAATCCTGTTCACTTTGTCCCTTCTTGTATTATTTCTAAATGTTCAGAGATAATCAATGTTCTTAGATTACTTCTTTTGTATGCTCACTGTTTATTTTTCCAAATATATAACTTCTGATCACTTTTAACCCTGTGGTTATATCACCACCCCCTTTTTTCTTCTTAAATCACAACTCAAATCACACACTAGTATCAAATCCATGTTTACACTTACATAATCTAGAATTCTCCTGAAAATATTTTCTCTTCCATTGTCACACAAGCATAGATTGCTATAATTCTGTAAACCTGATATTTCCATCTAACATCCACTGCCATTAGTCTACCCATTATTTGCTATAATTCTGTAAACCTGATCTTTCCATCTAACAACTACTGTCATTACTCTACCCATTACAACAAAGGTAAAATCCAAAAGCTTTTCTGATTTTTTGCATGGTACTTCAATGCCTATAAACATTTATTTTCTTATATTTCAAATAATCCCCCTTCCCCATAACTTTTCTGTTTGTAATCTCTCTTCTTCTGTTAATGTTCTTACATCCTCTAAAATAATCATGTCTATGTCAAATGTTGTATACCATACTAATACCCCTATGTCTTCTTTTTACATTTTTATGCTATTAACATTAATTGCTAAAATTCTTAGCTCTTTATTTATTTTTTTTATATATTATGTTTTTCTTCCCAACCTTATTATCCTTTCCCTTTTTTATTTTCTTTCATACCCAAGCCAATGACTTTTCTTTACCTCTCTTTTACCCTTACCCCAATGGATTTTTTTTCCTTTCACTACTCTCCAATTCATCTCTTCTTCTTCACTTACTTCTGACATTCCTTCACTTCCTCTCTTTTACTATGTGTTCTTTTATCTCAGTAATTTCTAATGTTATTTATCTTGTACTTTTGCTTCCTCTGTCTCTTCCTCTTATTCTACCTCTTCTCCATGCTGAGATAGAATCACCACTTTAATAAAGAAATGACAAAGTAATATTAAAACATTAAAACTGCAAAAACGAAGCACTTTCACCCTGTCTAATAGGGCTTCAGAGTCAACATAAATCACAGATTCACTTCATTTATACATACAATTAACTAATCACGGACATAATATCCTGGACACACCCCTAGCAACCTAATACAAAGCCATCCTAAATTTTAAAATTGACCCAAATTTACTCATCCTAGTCACAGCATCAAATATACATATAAAACTGAAAAAAATAAATAAATAAATAAAATGAATACTTTAAATATTTAGTGCATTCCATAATAAACGTGAGAGTAACTATATAAAGCACTGAAAAAAAAATTAAAACAAACATATAAAAATTAACCTAATGTGATAAGCTGTAATCCTAACCATCATGTAAAAATGTACATGTTTTGTGTATGCCAATTAAACCATAAGGGACCCAAAGTGACTCTGCTAATATTCCTTTATTCCCACTTATATCTTACCAGCTCTCTTCTTGAGAATTCCCTTAATGGAGATATAATCATTAATTCCTGGCTCATTGTGGGCATTTAGTCTAATTTGCCACTCAGTATCCCTAATTTCTACCTCTAACTTTGGATCTTCTCCTCTTTCTCCTGACTTCACTTTGTCAATAACAAAAAAAAAACTTTTTAAAGTTCATGCATTTTGTACAGTGTATGTATAGGGAGCTACTAGTTTTTCTGTTTTTAATATCCCGCACATGTTTGGAAACTCTCTCTCTCTTAGTTTTCTAACCGTCTTTCCGATGTAAAATGCCAGACATGCTGTGCAAGATGCAACATAAATAAAATTTGTCTCACAGTTGCATCTTCCTGCACATTCCAAATTTCTACAGAACCCGGTGGTGCTGCGGTAGCGTTGTCACCTCACAGTAAGACATTGTCTTGTTCGATTCTCAGCTAGCGTGTCTTCTATGTGGAGACATGCATGAAATGGTGTACCTTTGTTGAAGGTTGTGTGGCAGGGCCGGCAACTCGGCATGTAAAAATCTACTGTCAATCATTAGCGGACCGGAGTTCCACTGTGGTGACCCCTAACTGGGAAACGCCGAAAGACAGCTGGTGAATCTGGGAATCTTGAGGCAATGTTACAACTGCCTCATGTACACAGACAACCCTCTCCTCCTCCCAACAAATTCCAACACGTGAGAGATGCAACCATATAGCCAAACTGGAGGCTATGTTCTCTCAACTCAGTACTGGCGTAACCAGTCAGGAGGAGAAGGAAACCACACTCACTACAATTCCAGTCTCACATAGACCTACCACAACAGCAAACCAAACACATAAACACACAAAAACATACTCGGAGGCTCTAAATAAAAATCTGCCTAAGCAACAGAGACCTCCAAAGCAGACACCCAAGCAACCGCTACCCCAAAACAAAACACGTGCAACACATAGCTCACAAAGCCAGTGTGACGAACAGTCACAGCCCTTAAGGCTAAACAACACACCTGATACATTTGTAATAGGTGACTCTATCGTCAGGCACACTGACATCCCGCTCACCAGGCTGAACAAGGAGAAGGTCACGGTGAGCTGCCTGTCGGGCGCTAGGATCCGCCACATAACACAAGCACTCAGGTCACTCCAAGGCAAGTACAAATATGACTCAGTCACTGTCCATGCTGGTGTGAATGACCTGAGACGTACCTCCCTGGACTACATAAAAAGAGACATAGAGGAACTCTCTGGCATGTAGCCCAGGCCAGTATGACCCTGACCTTGAGTAGCATCTTACCCTCACCAAGAATGATGCCACAATATGAAGACAAGATGATCAATTTCAACAACTGGCTTAAGTATTGGTGTCATTCAAAGGGGATCCAATGCCTGTCAGCCTGGGATGACATGCTTGACAAGCCACGATGCTTCACTAGGGACGGCTTGCACCTGTCGCCCCTGGGCTTTCGGATATTGGCAAAGGCTCTTGCCACCCCCATAGTGCCTTTTTTAGGCAAGGCTCAAAAGACAAACCCACCTCCATAGGTATCACAAGGGATAAGAAACTAAGAGTAATGCTACTCAATGCCAGAAGTCTAAACCTCAAGATTCATGCACTCAAAACTCTCCTTAGCATGGAGAACATCGATATCTGTGCAGTAACAGAAACCTGGTTCAAGGCTCACGAGAGCACCCCAGCACTACCAGGTTATACCTCATACCATGTTTTTCGGCCCCAAAACTTGGACCAAACCACAAAAGGAGGGGGAGTATCAATATTCGTCAAAGATACCCACACCTCCAGGGTGGTGGCACAGCACGAAGCATCAGAGACTATCCATGTGCAACTAACAGTGGGTAAAACTGCCTTCCAGTTTATAGCCTGCTACAGGCCACCCTCCCAAACCCAGGAACCCCACTCGGCCTTCCTGAGAACACTAGAAAATATGAAGGTCTCTCCAAACACCATTATATTGGGCGACTTCAACTACCCAAACATAGACTGGGAGCATTACTCTAGCTCCAACACCCTAGACCAAATGTTCCTAGAATTTATAAACTTAAGTGCTATGGAACAGCTTGTTACCACTCCCACAAGAGGGGAAAACATACTGGACCTGATCATCACCAACATGGGAACTCTATGCTCCAGACCAGAAGTGTATCCCTCACTGGTAAGATCAGACCATAAACTAATCTCACTAGATATTCACATCCCGACCCCAGCCCCTGCCCAGAAAACCACAGTGAAAAACTTCTCTAAAGCAAATTTCACACTCCTCAAAACTGAGGTGGAATCCTTCAAAGCCCCCGGGCCTGTGGAAAATACGGCCCAGACCACAGAATCCTTTATAAACGCATTCTGTGAACACCTTCAGGAATGCATGAATCATGCAATCCCAAACAAAACCAAGACCCAATCCTCCAAAGGCAGGCGTCCTGTCTGGTGGACCCCAGCCATAAACAAACTATACAACAGAAGGAGGAAGCTACTACATGATAGAGCAAAATCCCAAAAAGGGAAGGCATCTCTGATCAGTATTAGCAAAAAAACTACGAGCACTCACAAAATCGTCTAAGGCCAGCTTCGAGAGAAAAATTGCACAGGACACTAAGGATAATCACAAGGCTTTCTTTAGTTATGTTAGAAACCTGGGTGGGAATTCCCAGATATGCTCAGAATTAGTCCAAAATGACAAAAAATACACCGAACCCACAGACATTGTCAACATCCTAGCTGACAGGTTCAGCACAAACTTCTCCCCCCCCCCTTCCCCACCAAAAGGGCAAATATCTATTCCAGCAGAGTGCTGCCCCCTGACATCTCAGATGCTCAGGTAAGAGCCGCCCTCTCCAAAGCAAAAAACACAGCATCAATAGGACCAGACGGTGTCTCGGGCTGCGTCCTACATGAACTCCAAGAAGAACTAAACCCAAACATAAAACTATTGTTCAATCTAAGCCTTACTACAGGATATGTACCCAAAGAGTGGCGTACAGCAACAGTGGTCCCTCTCCACAAAGGTGGTGCCTCAACGGATCCTGGAAACTATCGCCCCATAAGCCTGACTAGCTTGGTCTGCAAAGCTATGGAAAGGATCATCATGGACCTCATAAATAAAGATATTGGGGACCTGCAGACACTGGATCCTACCCAGTTCGGCTTTGTTAAGGGCAGATCCTGCCTCTTAAACCTGGTCAATTTCTTTGAAACAGTCACCAAGGCCATTGACGAGGGGAAGGTGGTCCACACAGCCTACCTGGACCTTGCAAAAGCCTTCGATACAATACCCCACTCGGGCATTATAGATGAGCTCCCCAGCTTAAACATAAACCCCTATGTCACTAGATGGGTTGCAAACTGGCTCAAGGACAGAACCCACATGGTTAGAATTGCTGGAGCCATGTCAGACTCCAAACCAGTTACAAGTGGTGTCCCACAAGGCTCAGTCCTGGGACCTCTCTTGTTCGGTATATATTTCTCAGAGGAACAGGCCAACACGGAAGGACTGTGGCTGACCAAGTTCGCAGATTCGCAAACTGGGCGCCATAATCGACTCTCCAGCCGACACAAGCATCCTACAAAAGGGCCTCATAGAAACAGACAACTGGTGCCAGAGCCATGGCCTCAAGCTAAACGCCAAAAAGTGTATAGTCATCCCCTTCAGCAAAAACAAAGTGCCCACAAATTACCACATAGATGGTAATCCATTACGTATGGAAGAAGTAATTAGGGACCTGGGGACCCAAGTTGATAGCAATCTCTCATTCGACAACCACGTGGCCAAAGTGGTTAGAAAATAATTTTATATAGCCCACCTAATCATGAAGGGATTCACATCTAGATCAGTGGAGGTCATCGTGCCTCTTTACTCATCCCTCATCAGGCCCATAATTGAGTACAATGCCCCTTTTGAGATGTACCTTACCAGACACCTGCAGCAACTGGAAAGACCCCAAAAGTACCTCACCAAGAGGATCAAAGGGCTCAAACAGATGCCATATGCTGCCCGGTTAAAGAAACTCCAGCTCTACTCAGTGGCATACCGCCTGCTCAGAAGCGATCTGTGCCTGACGTATAAAGCCATGTCCAACCCGGAATTAATGGACATGCTGCACCTCAGAAAATCCAAATACCATCGAGCTACGCTCGAGACTTGAACCTCAGCACTGAAATAAATAGGACATGCTGGAGGGACAGATTCATAACCCAGAGGCTCCATTCACTCTGGAATAAAATCCCAGTCCAGGTTAGGCAGAGTCCCTCATTGACTCTCTTCAAGAGGAATCTTGATGAGTGGATGGGAGATCGTAGATTTACTCCGGGTATCACTTCTGTGTCACTGTTAGACAGATGCACAGTATACTAACTTCAAAAAAGGGCATAGCAAAATTCATTTTAAAATGGGTGGTGAAAGCCAAACACACTCTGGCTAGGCTTGTAAATGCCCTAGAGCAGATAGCCTAGTATGAACCTATGAACACAACAACATATGCAAAATATGTATGACAACCTAAACGTTCTCCAAATATGCAGAGACCTGGTATTTTAACTATCATATCTCTCTATTGCTTCTCTCTTAATTGTTCATTCCCAAACTTTATCCCTAAGATTTCAATCTCTTCTTCATTAAATTTAATGCCCTGTATTTCTCCCAAGAAACCTAATCCATTACTTTTGTTCTTTATTAATAGTCAGTCCTAACATCTTCAATCATTTAATAAGCATTCCTGTGGCTGTTTTCATCCAGTATGTATTCTTAATTGATGACACTAAATCATCTGCATATGTAAACATAACTGGAATCATAATTCCTTATGCTGTCTTAGACTTATAGTTTCACTTATCCATCCACTGACTACTAATCTTACTTTGTTTTCCATATAAACTGATTTTAGAACATTTATTTTATTGCTTATATTATACTCCTCTAAAATTTTCAAAGTGCTTTGTGTTGAACTTTGTCAATGCTTTATTTACATCTCCTATTAATATTTTTTTTATTCTGTTCTATGTCATCTACCAATTCTCTCATTAATATTAATAGTTCTTGACTTTCTTTACTTCTAGTTCCAAAGATTGTCTCAGATAAGAGCATATTAACTTTATTTGCTGTTCTTGTTTCTATTATTTTCATGAAAATGTTATAATCTATATTATTTAGTACTCATGGTCTCTAAATTCTTACATCCATTTTTTCTCCCTTTTTCCATATGAATTTCATGGTCCCTAAACATACCTTTTCATCATCTACACTGTTTTCAAAGCATTCATTCTTAACTTCTACGAAATATTCTTTTTGCCATTCTTGCATATTTTGTACATTAAGTATTCAATTCCATATATCCCTGTAGCTGATTCTACATTTACTGTCTTGAGTACATTTTCTATTACTGTAATCCCTTCTTCCATCCTTTTATTGTTTTTTCCCATCTCTCTTTTAATGTGGTATCACTTACTGAAAATGTTCCTACTATATATTCTTTGTTTTCATAATTTCTTCTTGTGTATTTACTATGCCACCTTTTTCATCTCTTAATTCTCTCATTATTCTTTTATTTTCTTTAACCATTTTATGTAAGTATGTTGCTGCTACTTCTTTCTTTCTAGGCAAAAATATATTTGCTTAAGCAATCTTCTTTTAATCTTTTCTTGGTTTATTTCATACAGCTTTCTTTTTCTATAAATTCTTTTATTTTACCTGGTATGATTCTGAATACTTGGTTACTAATTTCCTTATATACATCAAACTCTTGTAGTCTTTTCAATTTTTGCCATTTTAATCTCTCTTTTCTTTATTTTTCTTTCAAACTGATCCACCAACTTGTCCAATCTTTATAAAATTCTCTCATTCCTATATGATCTTGCTATAGTTGTAGCATTATATTTTTGCCTGTTCATCCAATTCTGATTCATTAATTCTTTTACTCCTGTACCTATTTTTATGCAATTCCTTCTTTCTTGTATTTCTATCCATATGGCTAAATGGTCTGAAAATCCTGTGATTTTACATCCTTGATGTAGTATAATCATACTGTCTGAAACAATAAAATAATACATTTCAGTTCTTAAATTGCTTCTTTTGTAAGTCCAATTCTTATTTTCCCATAAATATGTTGTTATATTTAATCATATCTAGAATTACTTTAACATCTGCTCCTTCTTTGTGTCTGTATCTTAAATCACAATTAAAGTCCCCCATTACAATTACTTGCATGTTTAAATTAACATGAGACATTATTTTTCTGAACATAATTTCCCTTTGTTTCTGTAAGGTATATGCATAAAGTGTAATTACTCTATAAACTTGATTTTAATACTTTATGTCTATTATTATTATTCTTTCAATAATTACTGTTGTATAATATATAATACCTATCCATTCTTTACATAGGATGACTATACCAGAGCAATTTTCACTACCTACATTCCAAATTACTTTGCCTTCCCATAAACCTTTTATTTGTTCTCTTTCTTCATCTACTGCTATTCTAATATCTATAAGTGCTAAGATATCCAAATCTAATCTCATACACCATTCTAACACTCCTAGCCTATGATGAATATTCTTCATCCTGCTGACAATAATGGCTAAGATTCTCACTACAGTGAATTAATTTTACCTTCATCCTTTTCCTTTTTTGCTTTCTCTTATAGATACAAAAAAATCAATCAACTCATTTTAGACTACAGTAAAAAAATCTGGATTCAATACCCTAGCTCATCGATACCAACACCATCATCATCCCTTATTAAAATCCAAATGGCTTCCAATTAAAAATCAAGCTGACCTATCACTAGGTAATCTCCCTCACAAACTCATTATACAAGACTTACTTAAGCACTTTGCATGTCAACTACAAATAAGAGAAAAAAACAATGTTATCTGTCTCCAAGCCCCGACACCAAATCTCCCCTAAAAATAACACTTTCCTAAACAAGTATGAAACTATTCATTCTCAAAATAACACTATCACTGAGGTTGTACCAAACACAAAACAACTAAGTCTCATCATAGATGAAAACCTAACATTCAATCTGGATATTCGCAGCAATTTCAAAAAACACATAAAAACTGGGCATTCTCTATAGACACAAACACTTCCTCAACCACTCTGTAAAACTATCCATAGCCCCTTCCTTTCTGCTACCATCTCTTCTATATGGTGCCCCTCTTCTTACCAATATCCAGGCCTCTCTGAAAACCAAACTTGAATCATGCTACAATAAAATTTCTAATTCGTAACCAATGCAAACTATTCATCTCACCATTGTTCCTCATTACCCCTACTAAACTGGCTAGAGCTCCCACATTGTCTTATATACTTTCAATTAACCATTGCACATAAATTCATATTCAAACCATCAAACTGCAATGCCCTTACTTCTCTACTTACTCAGTACCATCCAAATAGACCTCTCCAATCTGAAAAACAGCTTCTCCTGAATGTACAAAAAAAACAAACATCTCAGATGCTCTACTCCTTTAGTATTGCAAAATTATGGAATACCCTCCCACCATCACTCAGGACTACCAGCAATGCAGCTCTCTTTAAGAAATCCCTGAGAGAATACCTTTCCTTTTTAATTTCTCTAAATCTTTTGGGTTTCTAATACCATGATGGGAATGGACCCCATTCCTAAGTCAAACTACGATTAAAGTTCATGAAATTAGTATTGTTTCACTCTTTGATGTCAGCCAAAAGTGCTCTTCGCAGCACCTGCAATGTGCCCAGTAATGGCTCCTTCTGTAATTCATATGGAGTAACATGCACTGGTAACATATCTAAATATAATTGTTGACTCTTTTTTTTTTTTTATAAGACCCATTGCTCCTACTACTATTGGAACTGTGTGGGTATCTTTCTTACACATTGCTCTCGTTTCTGCTTGCAAATCCTGATATTTTTATCTCTTTGTGTCTCTCTGTGTGCAGGACATTGTAGTCACTGTGTGCTGTGCTTTCAATGAACCGTGCTACTTTTGTCTTCTTTTCTTGTACCACTACATCCAGTTTTCTAGCATCTCTCTTTTGAACTGTTGGTAATGGATGATCCCATGTGATGTATACTTCATAATTTTCTATGGTGCTTTGTGGCTCATGTTTCCAGTGTTTTTCAGCCACTTTAATACCATAATGTTTGCACAATCCCCAGTGCAGCAGTCTCATCACATTATTATGCTTTTCTGTATATAGTCCTTCTGCCATAAGTATGTCGCAACCAGCAATGAGGTGTGCAACTGTTTCCAATTCTGTTTTGCAAAACCTAAGCAAAACCTACATTTCTCTGTTTCTCCAGCATTGTTCAATGGTCTTTGTAATTCATGTACTTTGCCCACTATCTTGTGCCGCCAATATTAACCTTTCCTCTCTTGGTTTGAATTTGCCTCTCCTTAACCATTCCTGCATTTGTTTCTGATCAACATGAGGTTCTTCCATAAGTTAACTATGTTTGCAGCTATATTTATGCATTTTCACATTTCTTGCCTTTTCATCTGGTCCTTCACCTTATAGTCTTTCTTTTGTTTTTTGGCACATTCAGTTGCTGCCTGGTCTTTATCTACTTCTGGTTTGATTTCCATTCCTGCTTGATGCTGATATGCTTCTGTTAGATTAAGCAGAGAAGTCATCTTACATTTATTCTCATGTTTCAAAACTTTCACTACATTTAAGTCTTGTGAGGTCCCACAACTGCAGATCTATACATGTAATCAATTTCAAGGAGGCTCATCCCTCCTGCAGCATGGGGAATATATAATCTTGGTATGCACTGATTTTTACAAATCATTTGATGAGCATGAAGCATCCTTCTTGTTTTCCTGTCTAATCTATCCAACACATTTTGGGGCCAGTCAATCACTCTAAAAATGTAAGTTAGGACAGGAAGAGCAAATTGGTTTAAAGTTTGGATTTTGTTCCTAGATGTCAGTGCTGTTTTCAGGATTAATTAAAGTCTTCTGAAATATTCATTACTAACTTTTATTCGCATTCGTTCGTGTTTTATTGCTGATCCTTCATCAATTCCCAAATATTTATACACTCCTCCTTGCTCAAATTCTTTTATAATACATTCTTGTCCCAAACTGATGTTTTTCTGGTGTTGCAGTTTTCCTGCTTCAAAGGTTGCTTTTGCACATTTATCAAGCCCAAATGACATTCTTATATCATCTGAAAAAGTTGTGCTTTCAGTTCCTCATCTGATGAGGTATACAGTTTCAAATCATTGACAAAGAGAAGATGAGAAGTCTTTACACTTCGTTGTTTTCTAGGAACCAAATTATAGTCATGGCCTAAGCTGTTAAGTAGACAGCTTAATGGGTTAAGGGCAAGGCAGAATACCAGTGGTGACAAAATGTCACCCTGGAATATCCCCCTTGGAATTTTTATCTCTGGGATAATAATTTGTCCTTTATCATGGCTTAATTGCAAAGTGGTCTGCTACTGTTTCATTGTCACTGTAATGTAGTCGATCAGTGTAGGATGTACCTTATACATTTGTAAGCACTCTTTTATACATTAATGTGGGATACTTTCAAATGCTTTTTTTGTAGTCAAGCCATGCCATACTTAGATTCTTTCCCTTTTTACAGTTCTCCACTTCTTCTTCTTTAGGCAGCTCCCGCAAGGGGTCGCCACAGCAGATCAACTGTTTCCATTTCTTCCTGTCCTCTGCATCTTGCTCTGTCACACCAACCACCTGCATGTCCTCTCTCACCACATCCATAAACCTTATCTTAGGCCTCCCTCTTTTCCTGTTACCTGGCAGCTTCATCCTTAGCATCTTTTTCCCAATATACTCTGGATCCCTCCTCAGCACATGTCCAAACCACGTAATCTTGCCTCTCTGGCTTTGTCTCCAAACCTTCCAACCTGGGCTGACCCTCTAATATACTTATTCCTAATCCTGTCCATCCTCGTCACACCCAGTGCAAATCTTAACATCTTCAACTCTGCCACATCAAGCTCTGACTCCTGCCTTTTTGTCAGTGCCACTGTCTCCAACCCATATAACATAGCTGGTCTCACTACCCTCTTATAGACCTTCTCTTTCACTCTTACTGGTACCCGTCTGTCACAAATCACTCCTGACACTCTTCTCCACCCACTCCATCCTGCCTGTACTCTCTTCTTAACCTCTCTTCCACACTCACCATTACTCTGAACTGTTGATCCCAAGTAATTAAACTCATCCACCTTCCCCACCTCTACTCCCTGCATCCTCACCATTCCTCTATCCTCCCTCTCATTCACACACATATATTCTGTCTTAACCCTGCTGACCTTCATTCCTCTTCTCTCTAGAGCATATCTCCACCTCTCCAGGGTCTCCTCTACCTGTTTTATTTAGCAACAAATGATCCTTTGTTCCATATGACTTTCTTTTACTGACCTTTTGTTCTACTGCCATAATTGCATTTTCTGCTAAATAACTATAAACTCTGTTGGCATCATTTCCCGTGTATAGTTTATAGGTTGTCGGAAAGCAAGTTATTAGTCTGTAATTCTTAGGGTAGCTTGCAGGTTCACTCTTAAGTAGGAGCATTGTTTTTCCTGTTGTTAGCCAGGATGGTGTCTGTTCTTACTCATGGCTAAATCTTCGTGCAAAGATGTTAATACTTTTAACCAAAAGTTAGGTACTGCATCTGGGCCTGGGATTTTCCCAATTAGAGGCTTTTCTTAACTTTATTTTAATGTCTTTGGCTGTTACTTCATCCCATTTCAAATCCTGTACCTTTAAACTTCTTATTCTTTCTTTAACTTCTTCTATCCATTTAGCATTTTTGTTATGTTCCACAAGATATTCATAGATATTTCTCCAAAATGTATCTATTTCTTCTTTTTTTTGGTGATCTTTCAATTCCTTTTACCTTGTTTCCCAATTCTCTATAAAACCTTTTTGGGTCATCAATAAATTGCTTATTTTGTACTTTTTCTTTATATTTATCTTCATATCTTCTAAGTCTCTCCATCTGTGCTGAAATTTTTAGTTTGTCTGCAATATTGCATGACAGATCCTTGTCTGTTCTAATACAGCACAATGCTTTTATCACCTATCTTTCTTAGTATTTTTGTTGATCTGTTCTCTCTTTTATAGTCATCTAACAATAACACTTCTTGTCTCAACTGCTTTATAGTTTTCTTTATTCAATATTTCCATGATGGTATTCGATTCCTCCCTTTTCTCTACCTCACTACCCTGTGTTCTTGTGATAGAACTTTATCAGTTATTAATTTAGCTGCACAGTAAAACATCCTGTTTACTTCTCTTATATTGCATGGATCTCTATGGACAGTCCTAATTATTGTGTTGATTTGTTTTATCAAACTTCTGACTTTTGGGATTTTACTGACCTTTGGTAGTTTATTTTTTTCACTGATCTTAATATGTCTATCTACCTCTATTAATTCAAGCAACTCTTCTCTTAACTCGTTTTCCTCTAAACTGAGGGCACATTTTTTGTTTTCCATTTCATGCGGGCATTCTATAGAAAATTCTATTGCGTCTTCCTGTGGCATATTTTCTTCAATTTCATGCTGTGCCATCCATTGCCCTGTCATAACCCACTGGCCTATCACTCCTCAACATTAACTGTGTCAAAGTTTCCTGTTCCTTCCCTTACCATCAAGCTTCAAGTGAATGTTTATACTCATTTCCTGTGGAAGGCTCCAAAATATCTTCATATGGCTCCTGACCAACTGCTTCCCATTACATTTGTTTCCCCTTAATTTGGAGTTTCATTGCTCTATCCTTTTGCGGTGCTTTCTGAAGTAGATTTTCTACACTGAATCCTTCACTTTGGAGGTACTCCATAACCTCAGTTTCTATTTCTTTAACTCTTCCATTACTGATCTCCTTTTCTACTTTTCCTCTTTGTCTTCTTATTTTTTTGTATTGTAAAGTTTTCCGTGTCCGGAATCCTTTGCCTGTATTTCTCTTCAAATATCTTTGGTACTGCTCTATTTGTATTGATTAACTTTGCTTTCTCCTTTGCATAGATATTACACCATGTTAACTCTCTTTTTCTTTTCCCATGTCCACATTTCTTCTTCAAATATCTCCTTATCTTCCTGTTTCTCCTTAATTTGGGGTCTCATTCCATCATGCTGTGATGTAACGTGTTAGACCTTCTACATCAAACCCTTCACTTCACAGGCACTCCATACCTTCAACTTCTATTGTTTTAACTGATACTGGACTGATCTTCTTTTCTACAGTCACTCTTTGTGATACTTTTTATTGTGAAATTTTCCATGTCTGGATGCCTTTACCTGTATTTCTCTTTGAATATCTTTGGGGCTGCCTTCTTTATGTGGATTAGTTTGGCTTTTGCCATTGCATAGATATTGCAGCACATCAAATCTCTCTTTCTTTCCCATGTCCTATTTCTTTTTTATACTTTTCAAAAATTGTTGGTTTTGTTGTTTATATTTTCGCACTTCCTCAGATCCTTCTTTTTCCAAACAGATCAAAGTTTCCTTGGTCTATATACTGTTTTTCAAAAATCTGTTGTATTAATGACGACAAATTTTTATTTTAAGCTTCTGAAAGTTTTTCTTCCAGAAGTATTTTGCTTTCCTCTAATTTCTCTCTAAATCTTTTTGTATATCCTGTGTCTGGAAATTCTGGGCTTTTTACATAATAGTAAGAATACATAATTTCTTTCTTATCCTCAATAGTCCACTCTAACATCTTTATGGCTCTTCTTTGGCCTATCAGTTTTTGAGATTTTTGTGGACTGCTACTTCCTTCTACAACAGGGTGGCCATCCTCCCCCTGGGCCTAGCCTCATTGTAGGGATGTTTCTGTATTTTGAAGATTCTACACTGTCATTTTTTCCAGTCCTGGCACCAGTGCACCTACCAGGATTGGACACTTTTTTATCCTGGGTCTTCTGCACCCAGCTGTATTTTTTAATTTTTGACCTACTTCTGTCCATGATTTATGCTACATAAACACAGTCTATATGTCAGTGTCACCTTGGTGAAATTTTGTAGAAAACATGGTCCACCTCGTGAAGGTACTCACCAAGACTTGAGGATGAATTCAATTTCAGCACTACTACTCTCGTTTGTTGCTGAATTTTCATCTCTCATTTGGACCCCTCTCTATGGCAGTGCCAAAACTGCACTTCCCAAAAGCTGACTCCCTTTTCTAATACTACCCTACACCTTTATTAATTCCCGCTCTATCACTCTTTCTATCTCATATCACTGACTTAACTACAGTGCTGGTACTATCTGCTATATCTGCTCACCTATATTTAAGCCTAAGACTTCATAAGTGTTAATCATTCAGACTATATTGCTATAACCTAAGCTACCCACATGAGTAACTTGCTTATCCTAACTTATTTCCTAACCTGTGATATTCCAGTTGTATAATACTATATAATCCTTACATTGTAATCTAATATTGTACTCAGATTTTTACCTTACTCACTCAATTGTCATTCATACGCTATGGTACTCAACTGCAACTCTTGCATTGTATGTACTGATCATGTTGATCTATTGTATTGTATGTATTGTTGGTATTTTATTGTGGAAATTTTCTCCCCGGGCCTCCACTGAAAATGGACTCACTACAGCCCAGTGGACCATTCCGGTAAACAAATGCAAACAAAATAACATAAAATAAAATAAATTCCTCACATTCAACACTATAGACTATCACAAACTAAACACAGCTTCTCCATTCTGGCCCCCAAACTACAGAAGTCTCTCCCTCCCTCCCTCTGACACTGTGTGACAGCAATTCCTACAACATCTTTAGGAAAGAGTTAAAGAACACCTTCAAAGTACAGTGACCTGTAAATGAGTTATGAGTAACCTACCAGTTTAGCTCTCTACCTCCTCTTTACAACTTCTATTCCCAAAACAGCACTTCCTATCCAACCTTTGAATATGGCCCCCAAGATCAATTTACAAAATCTGACAATACAGCTGCTTCAGATCCCTTAAACAATAGGCCTCCACCACAACCAACTTCTCTCTTTCTCTCTCTTAAAGCCTATCCCCAAAACAAAAATATGCATTCATTCATAAGTAATCTCACTTCTCCATGTTTATCTTTATCACCTCCAATTTCTTCCTCCATCTACCCAATCCTCTTAGCTCAAAAACAATGCAATCTCACCATTTTGTTTATATTTATTCAGTAAGTGAGTGTGTGTGTGTGTGTGTGTGTGTGTGTGTGTGTGTGTGTGTGTCTTCTTTGTAAAGTCCATCATACACCATTCATTTCTTCCTACAATAATGCCATTTAGACATTGTACATTAGATTGCACATATCATATATCAAATATCAACATTATGTATTGTTCAACTCATGCTTTTCATACTTTCTAGCATATTTGGTTTTGCGTGTGTTGTCTATACTACTTGAAATTGTACTTATAATTGCAACCGTTAACTTTGCAACACAGTCTTGCAACCGTGTAGTTTAGTTTTATTTTGTGATACAGTTATCTACCTTTGCTTACATCTGCTCTGTTTTGTGATTAGCTCCAATCAGGCTATGTATTCAGTTGGTCCATGGAGATCATTGCACTACCCTGGTAAACGAACTTAAATAAGTAAAGAATTCCCTGGCTGAGTTTGAACATGGTCCATAGGGATCAGAGCTCCACCCAGGTTAATAAACAGAAATACTTAAAACATACATTTTGCATTAACTGTCGGTGCTGCAATCTTGTACAGTACCTAAACAACATGCCTCTGTATCATTGTCATAGGTAATTATTTTTTGTACTAATATAGCACCCGAGTATCTAATATAAAAAGTGAATTATCTAACTAATAGATCTTGTTATTCTACTTACTGAAACTGTTTTTGTTTTGAACTTTATTTTATTCAGTCATGAATGATTCTATTTACTTATGCCTTTGACCCAAATCATGTCTGTAACGGGTCCTCTGACCAATCCACCTACCCCAGTTAAACATTTGGTACACAGATGTTAAACAAGTAAGGATTTAAGAGGAAGCCACTAAATGGAGTCTGCTGGACAGAAAAAATTGACTCCTTTATCCCTTCATCTCAACATACTACTCCCTGATGTCCAACCAGACCAGACCAGGCTTATCTACTGAACCAGGCACTCAGATCAGATAATCCCTGTTCTTCAGGTTTCACACAATCTATGATGATTTACTCTGCCAAATAAATTAGAGTTGTTTATGCATAAAGGCATTCACCTGAAACACCTTACTGATGGAAAATATGTTATGATAAAAATAAAAGTCTGCAGTGTTCATGGAGCTACCAGTTGCACAGACAGACAGCTTGTGAGATTTGGACAGTTTGTAATTGTGAGCATTAAAGATAATATTTGTGGTATTAAATTTAATGACAACCCAAAGATGTGTAAATGAAGGTTTCTAGTTTTTAAACTCCTGCTTGGAGTTTTTGTTGTGCTCTTTGAGGAGCATCTGCCAGACACAGAATGGCTGTAATGTGTGCATAACCAAAGAAAAAAGTTACATACATCAACAAAGGTAAGTAAAGACGGAAGGAAATGTTACATTTATCAATAAATGTAATGTAACTTTGAAAGAAAAAGTTATGTGCAGCAACAAGGGTAACAGAGCATAACAAAATATATTACATACAACAAAAAATATAAGCGGAGATTGAAGAAAAAGTTTCAGTTACATTCAGCATGAAAGGTAAGTGAAGATAGAAAAAAAGTTACATACAGCAGCAAAGACAATTAAAGATTGAAGAAAAAAACTGACATACAACAACAAAGTTAGGTGAAGATTTTTAATTACTTTATTTGTTTTAAGCTCATTGTAAATCTGTATCTGCATTCGCTAAGGTCTTTAGGCCTGTATGATTAATTCCAGTAAATAATAACAATTAGACTACTTCAGGACTTGTGTCTGCTTTAAGGCAGTTCAATACTATTTACCAGTCACTTGAACAGCTAAGTGTCTAAGAATTTCCCCACCCTAATATAGTTGTGTTCTTAACCCCAAAGTATCTGACATTTTGACAACATAATTCAGGACAATTATGCAGAAAACAACAGTTCAGCACAGGTACCACTCCACAGATATTTATTAAGTGCTTTCATCTAAAATAAATGTCAGACTTCTTCAGAATAAAATTACAAGGAAATCATCGACTTCAAATGCACAATTCTCCCCACTCATTGGTCAAACACTCACATAGGGACACTCCCTTAATGACCTCTGAAACAAAACTCAGTTATTTAAAACCAAGATTATATAAAATAATACAACAGCATAAAAAATATGTAAAATATGAAATGCAAAAATCAAGTAATAAATTATAAAAAATACACAGATTTTAACTTTAGCAAAGATCCCACGGACATTCTGTCATTAAGCCCAGGTGGTTCACAGGCATTGTTTTTTTATCTGCCTCTAACTATATTAACTATAACTATTTATTAACTATAATATTTATTAACTATAAACAGGCACTGTGGGCATCTCCCACATTTAAAACTCCCACCATTTATTGGCATAACAGAGTTTTTCTCCAACAGCCCCTTAAAAGAAATGTCCTTTTTGTAAACAATAGCTGACTTGTTGCCCAATAGACCGGCAACTGTGGGATCCATTCTAAAAATTCTCCAATATTTCATAATAATCTCTTTAATATCATAGGAAGTCTATATTAAAGGGCAAAATTAAAGCTTTATGAAATCCATCGTTTGCACTGGTGGCTCCCTGTGAGTATCATCAATTTCTGAGTACAACAATGCCCTAAATACCCCATCAGTCCTTTTTCTCTTAACCTCACTAGCTATGTTGCCCACAAATGAGTCTGGGTAACCTCATCGCTTTAACATGCCTGTCAAGACCTACCATTGTGGCTAGCCTCACAAAATGCCCCTTTACTAGGGCTCTTTTTTGATGTATAGGATGCCAGCTACAGAAATGCAAAACAGAGTTAGAGTATGTGGGTTTCCTGTACAAATGTGAGGTGAATTTTTTTTGTCATAGTTTTTCTTAATAGTCACATCTAAGTAATTAAGTTTATCTTTGTCAACAGACATGGCGAACTTCAGAAAAGATGTAGTCTCATGAATATATTGAAAAAAAACTCTGTAATCTATCGACACGTCCTTTCCAAAACAACACTATGTCATCCAGGTAACGGCCATATAAGGCCCAGCAATCATTAAATGGTGAACTTAAAATAAAAAGGTCTTCCCAGTGTGCCAAAAGATATTGGCAAAAACAGGTGCGTAACAAGCACCCATGGCCACCCCCCGTCTTTGTCTAAACAACTGGCCATCAAAAATCAAGATGTTATTTTCCAACACTAGTTCCATACAAGTTCTTATTGTCAATATAGTATTGTGCCCCATAGTAGTGTTACTACATAAAAGCTCATAGAACCATTCTATTCCTTGATCATGGGGGTATGACAGAGAAAAGATCACAAATGTCAATGGTTACCATTAGCAGATTATCATTGTATATGTCCTTACTGATCATAAATAGGAAATCCCAGGAATCCTTAAAAAGGGTGGCCCATTGGTCAAGTACATATTTGAAGTTCAAATCGATGAACTCAGCAATTCCAAAAGTCTTGGATGCCTTAGCGTTGACAAAGGGATGAAGAGGGGGTTGGAAATAGACTTATGGATTTTAGGGATTCCAAAAATAGTAAGAGTACATGGGTACCTTATTTCCAAAAAAAAAGTTCTTCCAAACTAATTTGCCCATTAAGCAATAGTTCATCTAAAGTCAGATCAGTGTTTCTATGGGCTATATTAAGTTCGTTTTGAGAAATCTCAGCATAAGTGTCACTGTATAACATACTGTATATTCTACTATTATAGTCCTCTACATCATTAATAACCAACCCCCCCCCCCACCCTTATTTGGTTTCATGATTCCGATGCTCTTGTTATCTAAAATATTCTGTAATAGGCTACTTTCATGTGCCGTGATATTTGTTGTTTGATTTTTACCAGACCTTGAAGTCCTGATCTCGCTGTCACAGAGCATCTCGAACATATGTACTATAGGGTGTGAGGGTGGAATAAAAAACTATTTTTTTGGTGCTGTCTTTTTTGGTTGTTTATAATGGTTGGAGAAGAACATGTTTCTGCTTCAGGTACTGACTTGGAGTACATACTGCAGTCCATTTCTGCCATATCTACTGCAGTTGCACAAATAGCACAAAAAGTTGATGGACTTTATAACAGACACAGCTTAATAAATATCTGTGGAGTGGTACCTGTGCTGAACTGTTGTTTTCTGCATCATTTTCCTGGTTTGCTGAATTTTGTGCTGCATTTTTGACAACATAATTCCCTCACTCTCCTTGTTTACTGGCTTTTCTGAATAAGTACATAAGTATCATTCTGAGCAAAAAAAAAAAAAGGCATCATTTGGACTACTGTGTGTCCACCAAGCCAATCTGTGTTGCTCTTTTAAACTTGGTTCATAGGTGATTACTAGGCTAACAGCACAACAGCCTTAACAAGCCTAGCCAATAATACCCAGGATATGACAATATTATATGTCAGTTCCCCAGATATGGGATGGGGTTGTATCAGGGTAGTGAGTCTTTGGGTGTTGAATCCATGAGTCATTTTTCAGACAGTTTCTGTTCATAAGGGACATTGGCAGTACCCCAGGAGTGAATTTATGGTTCCCGATTCATTTATCCAAATTCTTTTTGAAGAGAGTAAGGGGTGAGCTTTATTTTATGAACGTGGGAAGTTTATTCGTAGATAAGGCAGACTTTGGGATATGACTCAGTCTCTCCAACAAGTGCTGTTAAACTCACAAATAAGGTTCAGGTCCATGGAACGAGTTACCTTTGTATAATTGTTCTTATGAATATTTAACATTTTCATCAGGGCTGGATCAGAGAATGCCTTGTAGGTCAGGCACAAATCCCCTCTCAGTAAACGATATGAGACGGAGTAAAGGAATAGGGTCTTTAGTTGAGTTTGCAAAAGACGTGTGTCTTACACTTTGTAAATTTTTAAATGAGAAACCTCTGGGGACACTCCAGTTGGTGTAGTGCCTGGTTAGGTACATGCAGAAGGGACCATTGTACTCCATTATGGGTCTGATGGGGACCCAGTACAATGGCACCATGACTTCCTTTGATCTTGATGCCATGCCTTTACTTATACGTTGAGCAGCACTGAAGGATTTCATGACTACTGTAGCTACCTGGTGGTCAAAATTTAGGTTACTATCTATCTGCGTTCCTAGGTCCCTCACCAATGGGTCTACTTTTAGGGGTGTGCTGTCAATATTATAATTTGCAGAGATTTCTGATTTACTGAAGGGTATGATTACGCATTTTTTAGCTTTTAGTCTCAGATCATGGTTTTGCCACCAGTTGTTTGTCATTTTTAGGCCTGTTTGTAGGATGTCAACATTATTTGGGGGATTTAGTGATTGCTCCCAGCTTACAGTCATCAGTGAACTTTGTGAGCTAGAGGCCTCCAACATTGGCCTTTACTTCAGAGAAGTATATACCAAACAGAAGGGATCCCAACACTGAGCCCTGTGGACCATAACTACTAATAGGTTTCTTATTGGAAGTTGATTCAAGACAATATGTGTCCTGTCAGTGAACCAGTTGGGGGTTTATGCCTAATTCTGTAAGTTTATCTATGATCCCCGAGTGGGGGACTGTGTTGAAAACTTTGGCCAGGTCTAGATAAGTGGTATGTACCATTTTACCCTCATCCATAGCCCTTGTTGACTTTCTCAAAGACAACCACCAGAATGAGCAATCAAGACCTTGTTTTGACAAAGCCAAATTGGGTCTAGTCCAGTTTTTGGAAGGTTCTTATGTTGTGATTGATCATGTCCATGTAAATTCTCTCCATGGCTTTGCAGATAAGACTTGTCAAGCTTATGGGCCTGTAGTTCCCTGGGTCAGTTGATACACCCCTTTGTGCAGAGGGATGACTGTTGCAGTCCTACACTCCTCTGGGACAAAGCCTGTTTGCAGGGTGTGGTTAAAGAGGGTTTCTAGTGGCCCTGATAGATTCTGTTTTAACCTATTTAAGAAGCATCCAGGAATATTGCTGGGACGGAGGCTGTGTTTTTGGCTTTAGTGAGCTCAGTATGGATCTGTTCCCTCATAATGACTGGTAGGGAGATGGCTGTGGGTATTTCTTTGGGTGTGGTAAGAGGAGATTGGGGGGGGGGGGGTTTGAACTGAACTTGTTGACCAACAGGCTTACTACAGTTTCAGGCTGGGTGTAAGCGTTGCTATTCATGAGTAACTTGGCACATTGCCAAGCGTTTCCTCTGAGGTTACAAACACAATTAAAAAGCCTCATGGTTATCTTTCACCTGGGAGGCTATCTTTGCATTATAATTTGTTTTGGCAGATTTGACCAGCTCTCTAATTTGTTTGTTTAGACTGGTGAGTGTCTTTTTGTATGTTTAGACTGATGAGTGTCTTTTTGTAGTGATTTATTGGTTCCTTCTTGGCTCTGGAGAGGATTTTTTTTCCTTTTGTTGAATGGCCTATTTATACTAGGGGTCCATCAGGGTGGTTTATTTTTCCCAGTAATCACAGGCTTAACTCGACGGGTACTGCCTCCTATATGCAGCTATGAATGTGCTTTTGTGTGCAGCTCGGAGAAGGCCTTAGTGACATCTGGTTTCGGAGGGGCTTGGAAGTTTAATAAGTTGTCAAGTAGCTTGAAGTTATTGGCCTTAGCAAAGCTCTTAAAAGGTTTGGTGGTTGATGGGGTTCTAGGTTAGTTTTAATATTAAAGGAGATCATTTTGTGATCAGATTTTACCAGGGATGAGTTAATACACAGCAGGGAGTAGCATCCCCCCATGTTTGTGAGTACTAGGTCTAAGCTATTTGTACCTCTAGTTGGGGAGCTAACTAAGTTGCTCCAGGGCATTTGCACTGGCTCTTAAGTTGCCAGCACTTACTATATGGTTGTCTTTGGTAGATTCTACTGGTCTTATCTTTTAAGCTCCTAATAGTAAACACTAGAGGATCAAAGTGGAACGTTCCTCCTTTATGACTGCATTTTCTTTCCTCATTAACATCTGAGCACTGGACAAAAATGGAAGGTCAGCTTGCTAGTTTCACCTCTGTTGCCAGCATTAGGTCTCCTAAGACAGTGTACAAACTTCCTTGGTCTTAACACTGATGATTTCTTCTGTGATTGGTATAAATACCTAATTAATCTGGAGGCTTCTCTGTCACCTATAAAACTACTCTCTGAGCTTTATATACCTCCAGTACAATGCTTCTCTAATTACACCAAGTAGTCCTATGCTGAGGTCGTAAAGCAATCACTTCCACAGCCTCCTACAATAAGACAACTAAGCCTCAGCAAAATTCAGGCCACTCATGCATAGCTCTAATAAAGGGCCACTCTGAGCAAAAACACTCCAGATCAATCATTTTGAACCACAACAGCAGTAAAAACATTCTAGTGACAGGTGGCTATTGTTAGGCACAATGACTCACCATTCACAAGGCTGGAGCTGGACAAAGACAAGGTTACAGTGTGTGTTTTTCATGCATTAGGATCATTGATAATAATAAGGGCCCTAAGGACCTTACTCTTGATAAATATCACTATGATACGGTAGTGGTAATTATGGAAGTCAATAACTTCAGACTTAGAACTCTGATGGATCTACAGAGAGATATGTCAGAACTTTCCAGGTGTGATACAAATGCAGGTAAGACAGAAGTCCTGAGTGAAATCCTACCGTCACCATGAATTATGCCTAGATAATTGGCCTCAGTATTTGGTTAAATGGCTGGTGTCATACCAGCAGCATACAATATGTGTCAGCATGGGATGAGATGCTCGACAGTCCAGCTTGCTTTGCTAAGCTTGATCTGCACTATTTGCTTCGAGGATTTTGCATACTGGCTAAAGCCTATGCTGTATCCTTAGTGGCTTTTTTTCTCCTGCCAAGGACTCTAACCCGGGACCTACTACACTGTAGGTCATGACTCAACCTACCTAGCCCAGTCGATGGACATTCCAATATAACATATCTGTCCCAATATTGGACTGCATTAGGGTATCTCTCCTTAATGCATGAGAGGCACTCCTGTATTTGGAAAACATCCTGTCTGCATAGTTACAGAAACTTGGTTTAAATGTAAAGAAAGCACTCCCTCTATAAAAGGGCTTTATTGCTTTTCATGCCTTCAGACACAGTGGCAACTATGGTGGAGTCTCCACATTTGCCACTGTATACATAACATTTAGGCAGACCCCCAGGGATTCACAAACTGAACTAGAGATCACTCTAGACAGGATTAGTTATTAACTAAGCTACTAAACTTGTCATAGAGCACCTTCTTTGTTCCCTGATGAGCATAGAAGATTCCTCAGTGTTCAAAATGATCTACTATCAGCAAAAACGTGTTTAGTTTAAGTGACTTTAACTACCCTTCAATAAACTGGGACACTTACACCTCCAATGTAGGATATGCCCCAAAATTCCTAGACTTAAAACAATAATTTCCTGGGACTGCTGATAAATAAACCTTCCAGGCAGGATACCATTTTCAGCCTGATTTTTACAAATATGGCACTACTCCTCTGGTATCTCCTTTACAAGTGTAGTCTGACTATAAACTGTGGCCGTCTCCTTTAAATTCCCAAGATCTCCTACAAACACGCCAGCTTTAACCTATGTGACAAAATATCAAAATTCACTTACGACTGTATCTCCCCAGATGTTAACACAGCAGCAGGTTTCACAAAGAAATAACTACACTCGCTTAGAACCAAGTATCAATGGAAATTCAAAAACAAACCAGCCTGATGGTTCAACACCATAAATAAACTACACAACAAAAGAAAAACATTTCTTGAAGTATTTAGTAGATCCAAACTACAACTTACATGGGTAATATAAAAAAACTGAACACTAAAAGCGCCTATGAACTTAGGCAGGCCTCTGAAACCAAAGATAATTATAAATGCTGCTTTGTTAAAAAACTAAAAGTCAATACTCTACACTGCCCAGAACTTAATCAAAATGGGTCTAAGGTGATGGTTTAATTTCTCAAAGTCTTGTTGGTGTAATACAATGATGGGAATAGGCCCCATTCCTAAGTCAAAGCATGATTAAAGTGGGCCAATATGCTGAAGGGATAGAAGCAGGATTCTTCAGCTCTGCTGTTCTTAACATATTTCTGACAATTTTATTTCTATGTTATTTTTTATAAAAAGTTAAATTAATTTATTCTCTTCGATAACATATAAAAAATATTTAGAAATAGTGCCATTTTCCTGTCAAAAAATTACTAGAAAGATCTTATCACATGCAAGCAAGATGAGTCACAGTAAAATTAACTCTCATGACACTGCATCTATAAAGGAGCTTCAAATGGTTTTAACTAATATACAGGAGTTGTCATTAAAAATGGATAAAATGGACAGTAAGATAGAAAATTTCAAGTACAGATGTACAAAGCAGATGGAATTACTCCAAGAGTCAGTCAGTCGACAAAAACCTCAAATTACTGGAATGGAAGAATCTTTAAATGACATGGAAAAAAGGCTATCAGAAGATGAAAATAATATAGAATTCTTATTAAAACAGAATACTCTTCTGCTGAATAAACTAGATGATCTGGAGAACAGATCTCGAAGAAATAACATCCGGATCTTTGGACTCCCAGAGAAAATTGAAAGGAACCTCCTGGCTCCCTAATATACTTCATCTGAGTGAAGCAATGTCTTATGGCATTGACAGAGAACATAGATCTCTTACAGTGACTCCTTCTGTTAAAACGTTCACACCGAGATCTGTTATTGTAAGACTTTTTTATCACTTGACAAAGAACTGATTCTCAAAATAGCACGGGCACAATCTCCCATCACACTAGATGGGAAAATAATTAGGTCTGATAATGACTACTCACCTACAGTTATTTCCAAAAGAAAATAATTTTTGCCCATTGTTAAGGAACTAAAGAAAAAGAGATTAAAGTCCACTTGCTCTTTCCAGCTACACTAAAATATTTATTCATGATGAAACAAGAACTTCTGAAGACAGACTTTGCACTTTCTTTCTTAAAAGTTAAAAAAGTAATAGAGCAACCTGAAGAACTGGATTGGAGTAACAGTTCTTTGAAAAGACTGGCTGAGAGAAATGGCTGGAAAACACATAAAAAGATGTAGAAATTAAAAGAAAAGTGACTGCTTAACAATATAAATTATCATTATAAACCTATTAGTATTCATATTATGTTCAAATAGCTTTTTCTATGTTCCTTTCTCTCATTACATATCAACATGATATACTAAATCTTCCCAAGAGAACTATATCACTGCAATTTTTGAAGTAACTATATACTCTTAATATTATTTAATTAGTTCATTTTATATAGTTTTCTTAAACGTTATAGTATTAAAATGACACAATAATAATTTAGAGTGCCGATGGCTAAGATACATTGTCAACCAGTTCAGTAAATAATGTTTTTTTTCCAATGGATATCTAAATTATAGTCATAAAAAGATAATGCAGAATCTCTTGCTATTGATATGGACCATATAAAGCTGGTTGTATTTATTTTAACACAGTGCCTTCACAAAATATAGTTGTGTTAGATAATTTGATTTCACTTTGTGTAGAGACACCTTATATGGTGCTGTTGTCTTCTATATCCCCACAAAACAAATCTTTAAAACACACTTTAATGGTTATAATTCAATTAATGTGTAGTATTGTACGTACAAGACATTTTTAATGGTTGCGGCAGCTTAGAAATGTGATACTTATGTTGCGAAAGCTCAGATCGGTGATTAGACAGTTGCTTATTCAGGAAGTACTGATGTTCGGGTTTCCCTAGAAGATATTAATGGGTAAGGTAGGTTCATATATTATGAATATTTAACTCTGTTTGTTTAAATGGTGGATAACTATATTGATTTTGTTGTTTGAATGGGAGAGAGGTTTGGCTATAGATGGCTGTTAAAGCTTTACTCATTTATTTGTGCTGTTGTTCAGCTATGAATTAATAGGTTAACTGATTATGTGGATGGTTTGGGCCTCTTGATCTGTCAGAGAGGTGTTTGTTTGTTGCCAGGTGCAGTTCTGAGCTGATTTGGGTTTTGTTTTGGCTGTGCCTGAGATCAACTTTAGCAGGAGAGGAGTTAGATAGATTTTTGTGCTCTGCAGGACCCTTTGTTCTTGAACTGAAATGGGATGGGGGGATTTATATTCTGATTAGCTCAGAATGCACTTGGAGGTTGGAAAGTCATTGTGGACTGTGGGATGTTTACATTGTTGGTTTGGCAGGTTACTAAACTATGACACAAGCTGATTTCAAACTGGTGTAAGCTTCTTGTGTCAGCTCGAGACAATTTCATTATCTTCCGTTTCCTTGGTTTGAACAGTAAGGGGCATGACCAAAAGACAGGAAACACTACAGTCTGCTTTTTTTGCATTCAGATAACGTCATTTAAAAACATTAACTGACTGATCCATTTTATCTAATTGCTAGGTCTGGGTGGGATAAAATCTATATTATTCATAAATATAATAAAATGGTTCTTAGTTGACTTTCACACTTTCATTGTTTATGTAGTAAATACTATGTGTACAGCCTTCCAACAAATTCAATACTTAATACGCAAGAGGTTCTTGTTATATGATAAACAAGAGCTAGTATCAAGAGGCTGATAGCAAACTTGGTTATAAAAAAGTGATTTATTTTTGATTTAAAAATGTTTTGTCTTTTTTGGACTTTTTGTGCTGGGTTGTTGAGAGGCATGGTTGTGTAAGAACGAAAAGATACTGAGAAAAAGGTATATAATTCCAAAAACCATTATATGATGTGTTTTTTTTCTTTCTATATGTCCTGTTAGGATTTCATCTTGAGGAGTAAACTTATGTCCATGCCTGCTTTGACAAACAGTCTGTGTCACTTCAAGAATAAGCCCTCTAAGCTCAGTGCTGAGTTAGGCCTTGCAGAATGCATGTAACAATAAGTTCATGGTAAGGTTGGTTGTAAGGATGAAAGGAACGCCCGTGCAACAGACTGCATGGTTGAAGTGAACGTGTAGAAACAAAGAAGGCAAAAGTTGTTAGTGACATAACATTTATCAGCATTGAGTATTGCCCATTAAATATCTAATTAAAATTTCTGGAAATGTGATTGAACTGGGCAATAAACTTTCTGAAATCTAGGAAGTGATAATCTTAAAAAAATCTTGCTTTCTACTGTAATCTGATGGCAGTCTCATATTGAGATCCCCGCCCATTTCCTATTGACACCAGTCTGCAGACTGTCTCAACGGAGAGATTAGAGTTCTTTAACAATATAGAATTACAAAGATTTTAACACAGTCGTAAAGCAATACTATAGACTAGAAATAACACAAAGATTTTAGAGTTCTTTAACAATACAGAATTACAAAGATTTAACACAGTTGTAAAGCAATACTACAGACGAGAAATAACACAAAGATTTTGGAAATTACACACAGTGTGCATTCTGTTGTATATTTCTTAACACAGTGCAATATGAAAATGAATTGCATAGTTTTCTAAAATATTTGGAGACACATGCCTATTGGCCTCTGGGTGTAAGAGGTCTGGATAGGGTTGTGTATGGAGGGGCGTTGGCCCAAAAGTGGGGATGGTCTTTGCTGCTCCCAGGAATTTAGAAACTTGTCGGAGTAATGGGTTTTGCACTGGCATGAATTTTCTGAGGAGTGCGAAGTCTGAAATGCAAATGTTTGATTTTGTTTTTTGACTTAAATCCCCATTGATCTGTCAGTGATTTGTCAGAAAACGAAAAGATCAAAATATGAGAAAAACATCTGGACATGCTGAAAATCTGAGTGTTAAAAGGTATGAGACATTAATATTTAACACTTGCACAAATGAAGGACTGACATGTAATTTATTTTAGCCTAATAATATTTTCACTCTTTATCTAAAGAGTAACACGTACAATTAAAAATGTTTAGTAGATCACTTTTAACTTTATATTCAGCATTACTGTGATTTTCTGGTACATGTGAAAAGTGATATTGTTTTAGTGAAACTGTACGACTCTTTTTTTTGTTGTGTCTTTCGGCTTTTCCCGGTTAGGGGTCGCCACAGCGGAACTCCGGTCCGCTCATGATTGGCAGTTGATTTTTATGTGCTGAGTTGCCAGCCCTAATGCACAACCTTCAACAAAGGTATGCCCATTCACGGATGTCTCCATGCAGAAAACGCTCTAGCTGAGAGTCGAACCGGTCAGTGTCTTACTGTGAGGCGACAACGCTACCGCAGCACCACCACTGTGGATGAAACTGTATGATTCTAATACTACTAAATAATGAAGTATTTTTTATTACTACAAGGCACAGTATTAAATGGAATGGATGTTATAAGGACAACCCTTTCAGACCTTATTAGTAACAGAACAGGGATGTCACATCAATGATGTCCTTCAAGGATGCATCTGCAGTCCTTACACATACGTTGTCCTGCCTCAGGCAGCCCTTCGGTCGGCCGGATTCCAAAGTCTAGGTCCGGCATCGGCTGATGTCGCCCCTTTCCCGACGTCAGAGCGCCTGTGATATAAAAGCGTCAGCCGACGCCATCTTCCCCAGACTTTCTTGCCGCGCGGTGACCAAAGCAGAAGCAGTTCGCAAGTGCCAGTCGGCCAGCTCCTGTAATTTCAGCTACCGAAGATTTCAAAAAGCTAAGTACCCCGTTGGGGACTCTTTCTTGCCTCAGACGATGTCAGATCAAACGGTTAAAGTTAATAATTGTTTAACTTGTGGGAAACAAATACCTCATAAGGATTTCCACTCTTACTGCCTCCCCTGCCTAGGCCCAGACCACGACATCTCGGCCTGTGCAGCCTGTGCCTCCTTCAATAGACGCACTCTTAGGCGTCGGGCAGAGTTTGCAGAGGAATTTTTTGGGGATAGTTACTGTTACAATATGCCGTCGGAGCTTCCGACTCCTCATTTACCCAAAAAACGGAAGGACAAGGACCGACACACGCGGACTGTGGTTTCGGCTGAAACCACGCCTAGGCCTACCGCGAGTGTCTCGGTCTCTGCTGAAATCGAATCCTTGGTGCTTCCGACCGACGAAACCACACAACCGACAACCTCGGTCCTGGAGGCCACCTCTGAGTCGGTCATAGAATTCCCCTCTGAAACCCAACACCACAAGTGAGACAATGTTTGGCACAGTAAACAATTTTCTTCATAAGATCTATTCACAAGGCATCTACTGACCTTATAATATATATTTGAAGTAGATTACAAAATATGAACCTGGGGAATCTAATTAAATTAAATGAACATGTAAGCTTAGATTAATTACTCAGTAAAGAAGTAAAGAGCAATATGCAAATACATAAGTATTTGACAAAATATAGACTATCTAAGCTGTAAAATGCACTATTAATGTAGTCAACCAGAAATGTAATTGATATATGCAATGATGAAATATGTTATACTGACAAATAGTATAACAGTTGAAAGAACCAAAGTTTTTGAGAGTAATGATTCATTTATAGAACCTAGATTATTTTAAAGCCAATATATTTATAGCAAGAAAATGTTTTCAAGTTACATAAGCTACATATTTGAACGCTATTTGTGTAGATTTGATTTTATATATGATTTATAAAAGATAATACATTCTACTTGTTTTATTAGTTTTTAACATTTTAAATCCTTTCAGAGTTAAAATATTTATATAATTGTTATATATTGTTGTATTTCATTATTAAATATAATCTTCAGGGACTATAATGTAAGAATAATAACCAGTTTCACACAGACATTTGCTCTAGATTTATTTAATAGTTTTTCTATATAACATTGTTCAATTCTATTGGTGAAAATCTACAAGAAAGTTAATTACTTATAATGTTTTTAAACATTTTCCTCGATTACATTTTTACATAAAACGTAGCGTAACGTATTGAATGGTAGAGATGAACCTATTCTGCTTCTTAGCTAGATAGCATGACTTGGATGGATTTATTAAGTCTGGATTTATAGGATTGGATGGTTAGAACATCACTATGTTATACAATTTTAGACCTGAATGTTTTCATTTTGGTGTCTACAAATAAAACTCTTATCTATCACTAATTCTAAAAAAAATACTATTTTATTAATAACGTACGAGTCTCTTTAGTGGTCTTTATATGATCATTAACCACACATTACAGAAAAATTTAAATAAATTAATAGTTAGACTTTAGCATATGATGAATTTAAAGTGCTTATCAATCAATATAAACGGCCTGAATAATGGCTCCAAAAGAGCTAGTTTCTATAAATATTTAAACCTATTCTTACCTCAGCTTGTATTTGTTCAAGAAACACCTATTTTAACAAAGGATCTACATAGGATGCAATATACAGTAATAGCTAGTTCTCAATTTAATCAAAGAAGAAGAGGGGTAGCTATTCTGTGGAAAAATTCATTACCTATACCTCATATTTTAAATACTTATAATGATGACAAAGGTATGTTTTGTTTAGTTAATATTTTAATTAACAGGAGAATATATTCCTTAGCGAATATATATTGGATCCCTGCTTTAGGTATAAAAACAGCTAAAACCCAATTAGATCAGATACTTCAATACACAAAATGTTGTTTAATTACAGCTGGGGACTTTAATTGTATACTACATGAAGGAGATACAAATACTAAGGGAAAACGTAAAATATCTGCTATTGCTAAAGCATTAATACATTTTATCAATATACTTAATATTAAAGACTCTAAAGAATTTTTAGTTAAAGATTCTCTTCGCTTTACTCATTTCTCAAATAGATATGGTATGCAATCTATAAATGATAAAGAGTTTTTGTCTCCAATGATTTAGTTACATATTTAGATAAAGTTAAAATAACCTCATGCCCAATTTTCGATTATAACGCCATAACATTTGACCTTTTTCTGCCATATAATAATATCACTCATTTTAAAAGTATTCCAGCTTATATCACAAATATAAAAGATTTTAAAGAGTTTTTTGACAAAGAGATACAAATATATTTAGAGTTCAATAAAACAAAGGACACATCAGAAGCTTATATATTGGACACTCTCAAATCCTGTCTTTACACAAGAATCACAAATTGGTACTGACTAAAAAGTAGACAATGTGCTAAAGACTTAAAAGAACTACAAAGAAAATAGATAAATTAAAACTAGGACATCAAAATAATAACAAAATCCAATTGAAAACAATAAATTAATTACAAAATAAATATCTAGAAATTTTAAATCATAAAGTCAAAATAAACATGATTGTAGATCAGAGTGTATGTGCTGTCTTTAGGAAGCAAATGAAGGGCCAAGCGTGTCACATATAAATACCAGGCACGTGCTATTCCCAGTGCCCTTTTGAGAGTGGAGCCAGAGAGTGAGTGTGTATGATCACAGTGGTTATTTTGTATACAAGTTACTTACGTTAAAGTCAATAAAGGTCTATCGTGATGTGTTTGTATACAATAAAGCTGCTTGAACAGAACCCACGAAGACTCTTCTATTGTGTTCAAAGTAAGAGAGTGACAAGGTGTCAGAACCAGGATCGCAGAGAATAATATTTGGAGCCATGAGGTGCAGAGATGACAGTGAAGGTAAACTAAGAGAAATGAGCATGAAAAAGAGCCAGAAAAGAATCAAAGGTAATGAGAATTCACACGAACTGCTTATTTATAAAAAAAAAGATAAAACGGAGCATTACAAGGGCACAAACCACATTATTAAACAAGCGGGAGGCACAAAAGGTTTATTAACTAAAGGAAATGATTAAAGCAAAATGAGCATGTCTAGAATCAAAGATGGACATGTTTAAGGCAAAATGAGTATGTTTAAAGCAAAAACGGGCATGTTTAGAGTAAAACAACACAAGAAAAGTACAACGGGCATGAAAAGAGATTAAACAACAAAACAAATATAATAAGGGGGGAAATGGCACATTAAGTGTAAATAAAGCAAGGTGACTGCATGTTTTTTGGCTAAGTGCTGTTTTGGCATAACTACGACTTCATATTGTATTAAGGGCATAGAGTTATTTAAAGTGTCTCAAAGTGTGTAAAAGTGCTTACAGTGTGTGCTTATTACTGTGTATGTATGCCGAAGAGTTTATTTGTGTTCAAAATGCAACTATTTCATGAAGTATAGTCAAAGTATAACCATTTTGAAAAGTTTCTTGTGCTGGGTGTGTCTATTCGCAGTTCCGCCATTATAGAGTGTTTCTTGCACTGTAAAGAACTGCCTAGCAAGGTACCGCCATTTTGGGGAAATTTTAGTGTGCTGTGTACAGTTTACTCACAAAGTGCAATTACTTTCAAAATGTTATTGTTTCTGAGCTTCTCTTGCCCAGTTCATTCGCATCATGCATTTATCTGAAATGTTTCTTAAAATGATGATAAATTACTTTTGCAAGACAGTAATTTCAAGAGTATTACAGTGCCTGAGAGACGTATTTCACAAAGTTCAGTTATACAGAGGCTTGTTGTGCTATTTGGCAAAGTTAGAAATACTGGCATAAAGTTTTGGTATATATGTATGTCTTTGTACTTATTTGCAAAACCCTTCACAGGTATGTGTTAATATGGCAGAGTGATTTCAAAAGCCCTTACCACTTGTATTTGATCAGAATATTGCAGAGAACTGTTGAATATTTGAGCAAGAGTACGATATTTTTAAACAAGGAGCTTATTCAGATAAAGATGCACACACCAGGGCATTCATTTTGCTAAACTTAGCTGGGTCAGAGGCCATAGAGAGAGAAGAGTTAATTTGTGCATGCACCAGCAGTATATGAGGGAGAAGGTGAAAATCATCATATTGTTGTACAGGCTGAATCAAGGAAAGACCCCAAGTGTTTGAGGTATAATTTCAGAGAAGTGTGTAACCCCCAGACAAACATTACATTAAAGAAGCATTTGTTTTGTATGAGAGATAAGAAACCAGGGTAAACTTTTGCAGCTTATATAACTGACCTGAGAAACAAAGCCAAAATGTGTCAGTTTGGCTACTTAAAAGATGAGTTAATAAAGGATAGGCTCATGTGTGTTGTTAATAGTGATGCTGTGAGAAAGATTTTGCTATGTGACAATGGTTTAACGTTGAGTAAAGCTATTGAGATTTGTCAAATCCATGAAGTCACAGAAAAATACACAAGTATGCTTGCAAGTGACGATCATGGTTTCAGCAGGCTCTAGAGCAAATGTAGATAGCATGCAACACGTGACTAACAGAAGTAGGCCTAAGCACATGGCAGCCAGAGCTTCTGCTGCCTCACCAGGGAAACCACGTAGTTTTCCAGCACGTTCTAAGATGAGTTCAGTTAAAGGAGCATGTTCCTCAGTGCAGTACAAGCATGAATTAGCAAAACCCAAGTCCAGCTTTATTGTTAACTGTCGCAATTGTGGTGCAAATCATAAATCTAAAATCGAGAAATGCTTAGCATTTGGTCAGCAATGTCACAAGTGTAAGAAATGGAACCATTTTCAAAAGTTTTGCAAATCAAGTAAACTCCACATAGTTGTAAAGAAAGGTCACACAAAAAAGCAAGTTGATCAAGTACAGCTGCAGCAGTCGACTTTCCATGTAGATGGTGTATCAGTAATTGGTGAAAGAGTTGATGCAGTGAATTTGTACGGTCTGTATCAATAGTAAATTAAAGTAGAGACTGGTTCAAAGTGTAATGTTATATCGGCAGACACATTTGCTAAAGTGAGAACTAATGAATAACTCAATGTGGCCAGTAGTGTGAAACTTGGTTATGGAAGTGAAGAAATTCAAACTGAAGGCTCAATGATGCTTTCATGTTACTTGGCCAAGAACTGTTACAACTTGTTATTTTATGTAGTCCAATCTCCAGTACAGGCTTTATTGGGTCTCAAAGACAGTTTGAAAATTAATCTGCTTTCTTTTACCAAAGAAGTTTATCACGTAAGTGTATCTCTTAGTTCCAATTTTTCTGAAGCCACTTACTCAGAGTATGCTGATGTTTTCGATGACAAGTTGGGTAAACTTCCAGTTGTGTATTCCATGACGTTAGACCCAGAGGTCATACCAGTAGTCAGATCAGCAACAAGAGTTCTGATAGCTATGCAGGATAAAGTTAAGGCTCAGTTGGATAAAGTGGTACATCAAGGTGTAATTTGTCCAGTTACAGAACCAACTGAATGGGTGTCATCTATGGCAGCAGTTCACAAAAAAGGCTCAGTTGAAATCAGAATATGTATTGACCCAAGATATTTGAACAAAGCATTGAAGAGACCATATCATCCAATGCTCACAGTCAAAAAGGTTACACCCTAATACTGAATGCCACTGTTTTTTCTGTCTCGAATGGAAAAAGTTAATTTTGCCAAGTGATGCTTGATCGCAAATCCTTATTACTAACCACTTTTGATACCCTGTTTGGCAGCTACAGATTCCTAAAAATGCCATTTGGAATAAATTCTGCAAGTGAAGTCTTCCAGCGTGCAATGGAGCAAATTGTTTCGGGTTATCCTTGTGCCATTATAGTAGATGATTTATTGGTTGGAGGCAGTGGTGAAACAGAGTATGACAGAAACCTAAAGACAGTTCTAGGCAGAACATGTGAAGTTAACTTGAAGCACAATCCTCTGAAGTGCAAATTCAGACTACCAGAAGTTACATATGTAGGTCATTTATTTACCAGTTCTGGCTTGGGACCAGACCCGACCAAGCAAGCAGCTATTCTTGAGATGTCAGCACCAGACAATATTCAAGCTCTACAGCATTTCATAGGCATTGTCAACTATTTAGGCAAGTTTATACAAGACTTCAGTGAGATGACAGCACCTTTAAGAGAGCTGACCTGCAAAAATGTTGCATGGTCATGGTTAGAACAGCACTAGAAGGCATTTGAAGACCATAAGCAGAAAACTGCCACCCCATCTACATTAAGATACTATGATGTGAATAAACCAGTCACTCTTTCCTGTGATGCTTCAAAATTTGGCCTTGCCACAGTTATACTTCAAGAGGGCAGACCAGTAGCCTATGCATATAGAACACTTGCCCAAACTGAGATGCAGTATGCTCAAATAGAGAAAGAACTTTTGGCAATAGTATTTGCATGTTCCAAGTTTCATGATTATTTTTATGGTCGAGCTATTCAGAATGAAACTGACCATCAATCTTAAGTTACTATTCTAAAAAGCCTACGCATTCAGCTCCAGAGAGATTACAAAGGATGATGCTCAAATTGCAAAAGTGCAACTTAAAAATGGTCTATACGAAAGGCAAACTACTTGATCTGGCTGATAACTTATCCAGACTGCCCAGAAATAAGACGCAACAGCTTGGCGCAGAGAATTTTGACTTTGATGTGATGGCAGTGTGTAATTTTTCTACCACTGGGCTTGATGTGTTAAGAGATCACACAAAGACTGATCCAATTTTGCAAAAGCTCAATCACTACATTAATGTCAGATGGCCGTCAAAGCAATCTAGTGCATCACCTGAAGTGAAAACCTATTTTCCTTACACAGATGAAATGTTGATGGAAGTGGCATTATTTTCAAAGGTTCTAAAATTGTTGTTCCTGCTTCCTTACAAGAATATATCTAGGTTTTGCATTGTGGTCACCCAGGTTCCACATCCACTAAGAGAAGAGCGAGAGAATTAGTATTTTGGCCTTCATCACTGAAAGACATTGATAAAATACTTTCTTCTTGTTCAGTATGCAATAGTATAGACCGCACTTGCAAAGAGAACCACTTCAGTCAAGTTCCTGAAATGCCTTGATATCTTCGAGTGGGACAATCAACACTACTTAGTATTGGTAGACTCTTATTAGAATTGGTTTGAGATTGACTTACTACCTAACCTAACATCCACTACTGTTATTACTAAGTTGAAACATCATTTCTCAGTCCATGGTAGTCCACAAAAAGTTATTTCTGACACTGGTACTCAATTTACTAGTCAGTTGTTTTGGAAATTTGCAAGAGAAAGGGACTTTGTATATGTTACTAGCAGTTCTGCATATCCACAGTCAATTGGGCTAGCTGAACATGCAGTGCAAAGTGCAAAGCAATTACTTGAGAGGTCAAAACATGACAATACCGATTGTCTTTTTGAATTTACTTAATCTCAGAAACATAGCCCGTGACGATATTCTTGGCTCACGTGCTCAAAGAATTCTATCCAGACAAACCAGAACGATGCTACATATTAGTTCCAGTTTATTGAGGCCCAAAGCTAAGACCAACAAAGCCACCTAGGCTCAATTATTCAAGTAGCATTCTATCCAGAAGTCCAGTTATGATAAATCCAGCAGATTTCTTTGTCCATTAGGGGAGGAGAGACAGTGAGAATACAAATGGAGAAAGGTTTCAACCAGATTGTTCAAGTTACAGGTATATGTGCCAAGCTGAGATCCTAACTTGTAGACTCTGAGGGTGTGAAGTACAAGAGAAATCGCAGACATCTTCTTCCTGTACCAGAATCATCATCGCAGCATTGTTCCTGTGATACAGACTCTAGATCTCAGAGCAAACCAAACATTGTTCCCATCCCAGAATGTGTTTCAACCTCTAATTCCATTCCTGAAGATGTTCCAAACACTTCCAAGGTAGAACATTCTGTAGAGACAGCACCAGTTGCTAAACCCAATTCCCAGTTTTATGTCACACAATATGGTAGAATATCCAGGCCCAGTGTAAAATACACAGCAACATGGACTTAACTGTACATATGTACCTATTCTTGTAAAAATGCATGACAAAGAACTACCTGTGATATATGCATGCCAAATAAGATTCATAACATTGCATGATCTATTTCTCAAAGAGGGAGGATGTATATTGGAGTGTATGTGCTGTGTCTTTAAGAAGCATATCAAAGACTGAGCATGCACATTTAAATACTGGGCATGTGCTATTCCCAGTGTCATTTTGAGAGTTCAGCCAGAGAGTGAGCATCTATGATTGCAATAGTCTGTATATGAGTTACTTAAGTTAAAGTAGTAAACCTCTATCATGATGTGTTTGTATGTAATAAAGCTGCTTGAACAGAACCCGAGAAAACTCTTCTATTGTGTCTAAAGTAGGAGAGTGACAAATATTAAATTAATTAACTATTCAATAAATCCAAAAAACTTACATAGAGTAGCTTCTAGAACCAAAATGATAGTAAAATCAAATCATATTAAGGAAATATATAGTGAGAAAACAAAGGAAAATGGTTACTGCAATAGAAGATATACTTAATGATTTCAGAGCACATTATATAAAAATTAACCAAATTAATCCAACAGTGGACTTGTAAGAAGCAATACAACTATTTATTAATGAACACACTAAAAACAGACTAACAGAGCAGCATCTGGAAATAATTAATAAACCCATATCTATGATTGAACTTATAAACCAAATACATAAATTAAAATCTAATAAAACCCTAGGCAATGATGGGATAATATCAGAGCTACATAAATTGATGCCTAAACATGCTTTAAATATTTTACTACATACTTTTCAATTAGCTAAAGATTTAATGATGGTTCCCCCTTCATGGAAATATATACTTGTTTTCCCAATTTTAAAATATGACAAAGACCCCAACAGAATGCATATCTTATAGATCTATATCATTGTTAAATGCTGATTATAAATTATTCATGTCTATCATAGCAAACAGACTTCAACAGTTCCTTCCATATTTAATTGATAAAGATCAAACTGGTTTTATTAAAAATAGAAATACTTTTGACAATATCAAAATAATTTTAACCATAATTTAATATAAAAGACCACTTGACATTAGTAAGCTTAGTCATTAATAGTGCATTTGATACAATTACTTGGGACTACCTCTTGTTAGTGTTGCAGGAATGTAACTTTCCAATAGGCTTCCAAAAACATAATAAATTTGAATGAGAAATCTTTGGCTTACATAAAAATAGGTCCTTATATCTCATAATCAATCCCAATTACTAGAGGTACAAAACAAGGCTGTCCCCTCTTCTCGCTACTATTCACCTTAATTATGGAACTTTTTGCTAATTACACAAGAGTAAATCCAGAAATTAAAGGAGTACAATTGGGACATGACCTAAACTCAAAAATATTTTTATTTGCAGATGATGTTTTATTAACATTAACAGATAATCATGTTTGTCTTTTCGGCTTTTCCAGGTTAGGGGTCACCACAGTGAAACTCCGGTCTGCTAATGATTGGCAGCAGATTTTTTTTTTCATGGTGCCGAGTTGCCAGCCCGACGCCCAACCTTCAGCGAAGGCACACCCATTCATGCATGTCTTTCGGAGGCCACTCAACCACAAGGAGGACATGCAGACTCCACACAGAAGGCACTCCAGCAGAGAATCAAACAGGAGAACCTCTTACTGTGAGGCAACAACGCTATCGCTGTACCACAGTGGCTTAACACTCTTAATTCCCTTTTTAAAGCTAAAATTCCAGTCTAGATCGGGTCTTACATTTAATGAAGATAAAACAAAAATCTTATGTATCAGTTCTAATCTTATTAACATACCACAACAATATTCTAAATATTTAGTTATTGATGACAAAATAAAATACTTAGGAATAATAACATTAACGCTATAATGAATATAAATTATAATAAAACTTTAGAAAAGATTAAAAAACATAATATGTGGATTTTTTTTTTAGATTAGAAGAAAGATTTTTAATTATTAAAATATTACCTAAAATACTATACATAATTCAATCTTTAGCCCTCCCCATTCCTGAACAATATTTAAGAGATTTTAACACCCTAATACTTAAATTTCTTTGGCATCCTAACAGACCTAGAACAGCACTCAAGCATCATCAACATAGCTGGTCCAATGAACGGATAGGTTTTCCAGATACAGAATTAGATTCTACTTCAGCTATTAACAAAACAATCATTTTGTGGACAAATAAAAACTATTCTGCCAAGTGAAAAGATATTCAAGAATACATATTTGTGAAAAATTGTCAATTAAACTACAATTCCTATAACAGAATAAATAAATAATACTTTTCTTTGGTTATTAAAAGATTATATACTAGGATATCAAAACATAACAATAAATTCAACCTATATTACAATGATAATTTCCATCTTCAAAAATCTCGTCTATAGGGAACCTGAACACAGGGCCAGGATATTCTTAATCTTTCCTACAGCATACACACAACATATTATTACATTTAATATATTTTCAATAGATACATTTAAAGAAAAACAATTAAAATATATTGGTTTCAGTTAATACACAAAGAAAAAACGTATTCACTTGATTTTATATTAAATAAATTCAACTTAAATAATGAAATGCGGACAGTCAAAAACTGTAGATATGTTATAGAAAGGAGATTATCCTTGATGCAGGCTTCAATTAAAAAGGAGATTCCAAAATGTATACATTATCTGATACTATCAATTCATCAAAATCCTCCTGAAAAGGATTGTTTATCCAGGATATAAACAATTATTAAAATTAAATCAGATTTTTTAAATCAGAGTTTTTGAAAAGATAATTATTGGGATTATTTTATAACTATAAACAATTACTACCCAAGTGAAATTGAGAAAAAATGATACTTTCTTCAACTTTACAAACCCACAAAGTCATTAAGATGGAAGTTATTTTCATGGAAATGTGTGCATAAAGCTTTTATTACACCTTACAAAATACAGTTGATATTTAAAAAGAATTGGTTGCTGGAGATGTGGTTTGGATGTTATGGCTAACTGGCAGCATATGGTATGTGAATGTAACATAATTAAGCCTTACCTAGCTATATACTAAATTACTTAAATTGTCGACGCCATGTAAATAGTTGGTTTTGTTAGTTTTTTGTTTGTTACTATTTGCAGCCTTGCATGTACATATGTAATTTCCATTTATATTCTGTTATGAAATCTTATGTTATTTATTTATAATTTTAATAAAAACAATTAGAAAAAAATCACAGTATAAAGCACGATTAAACTTCATGAAATTAGTATGGTTTCAGTCTTTGGTGTTAGCCAAAACTGCTCTTCGCAACACCTGCAGTGTGCCCATAACAGAATCCTCCTACAATTTATATGGAGTTATATGTATTGGTAGTATATCTAAATACAAGTGAAAATTCTTTTTTATTAGATACATTGCTCCTACTGCTATATATCCTTATTCCACACTGCCCGCCTTTCTGCTGCAAATCCCGGTATTTTATGACTGTGTCTCTCCCTCTCTCTGCATGTAAGATACTGTAATCAATGGATTTAGCAATTTCAATGAACAATTCTACTTTTGTCTTCTTTTCATGGACTACTACATTTGTTTTTAGACCTGTTGGTAATAGGCTATCCCATGTGAAATAAAATGTATCATTCTCTATAAAAGGGCTCACATTTCCAATGCATCTCAGCTACTACCATGTTGCAATGTTTGCACAATCCCCACTGCAACAGTCTTTCCACATTATTATGCCTTTCAGTATACAGGCCCTCTAATATTAGTGTTTCACACCCAGCAACAAAATGTGTGACTGTTTCCATTTCTATTGTGCAGAACCTGCATTTGTCTGTTTCTCTCACATGTTTAATGGACCTTGAAAACCAATGTGCACGTAGTCCACTTTCTTGGGCTACCAATATTAACTTTTCATCTTCCGGTTTAAATTCACCTCTCCTTAACCATTCCTGCTTCAGATCCTGATTGACATGAGGTTGTTCCAGGAGTTTTCTGTACTTGTAAATATATTTATGCATTTTTCACATTGCTTTCCTTCTCATCTAATCCTTCTCCTTATATTCTTTCTTTTGTTTTTTGCCACATTCAGTTGCTGCCTGATTTTTGTCTATTTCTGGTTTCATTTCCATCCCCACTTGACAGAGATATGCTTCTGCCAAACTAAGCATGGATGTCATCTCAGACTTGTTCTGTTAATGTTTTAAAACTTTCACAAATTTTGGACCTAGTGAGTTCATCATACATATATGCAGTCTTGCGACTGCTGATCTATATGTGTAATCAATTTCGAGGTCCTTCAGAATGAGAAATATACAATCTTGGTATACACTGATTTTCATACATCATTCAATAAGCGTGAAACATTTTTTTGTTTTCCTGTCCCACTGATCCAATACATTTTATGGCCAGTCAATCACCCAAAACTATAAGTTACAACAGGAACAGCAAATCGGGTTATAGCTTGAACTTTGTTCCTAAATGTTAAGGTTGTTTTCACTATTAATTTTAGTCTTTGAAAATATTCCTTACCCAGTTTTGCTCCCATTTGTTCTTGTTCATAGGTTCATAGGTTCATATTAGGCTATCTGCCCAAGGGCATTTATAAGCCTAGCCCATAGTTATGTGGCTTTCACCACCCCTTTAGTTTGAATAAAACTATGCCTATTTTGTTGTGCCTATGTCAAGCAGTGACACTGAAGTAATCCCTGGGGTATATCTGCGATCTCCCATCCATTGGTCAAGATTCCTCTTGAACAAGGCCAGCGAGGTGCTCTGTCTCACATGTACCGGGATTTTGTTCCACAGCATAGGGAGTCTCTGGGTGATGAATCTGTCCCTCCAGCACGTTCTATTAATAACCGTGTCAAGGTTTAAGTCTCCCGCCCTTGTGGTTCTGAGGGATCTAGATTTTTTGAGGTGAAGCATATTCATCAAATCTGGGTTTGACATGGCCTTATATGTCAGGCACAGGTCACCTCTGAGCAAGCGGTATGAGACTGAATAGAGCTGGAGTTCTTTCAGTCGGGCAGCATAAGACATATTTTTGAGACCCTTTATCCTTTTGGTGAGGAACTTTTGGGGCCTTTCCAGCTGCTGCAGGTGTCGGGTCAGATACATTCCGAATGGGGCATTGTACTCAATCATAGGTCTAATGAGTGATGAGTACAGGGGGACGATGACCTCCCTTGATCTAGATGTGAATCCCTTCATGATCAGGTGTGCAATGTAGAAGGTTTTCCTAACTACTTTAGCAACGAGTGTCAAACGAAAGGCTACTGTCAACCTGGGTCCCCAGATCCTTGATGACTTCTTCTGTGCTCAGTGGATTGCCACCTATATGGTAGCTAGGGGTAACCTTGTTTTTCCCGAAGGGTATGACTATGCATTTCTTGGCGTTTAACTTTAGGCCATGGCTCTGGCACCAGTTATCCGTTTCTGTGAGGCCCTTCTGAAGGATATCTGTGTCAGATGTGTTTTCGACTATGGCGCCCAGTTTGCAGTCATCTGCAAACTTTGTCAGCCATAACCCTCCTGTGTTTGCTTGTAATTCAGAAAAGTAGATGCCGAACAAGAGTGGACCCAGGACTGAGCCCTGTGGGACACCACTTGTGACAGGCTTTGAGTCTGACATGGCACCAGCAACTCTGACCCTGTGGGTTCTGTCACTTAGCCAGTTTGCAACCCATCTTGTGATGTATGGGTTTACATTCAAGCTGATGAGTTTTTCGATGATACCTGAGTGGGGTACTGTGTCGAAGGCCTTTGCCAGGTCGAGGTAGGCTGTATGGACTGCCTTTCCCTCATCAATGGCCTTGGTGACTGTCTCGAAAAAGTCAACCAAGTTTAAAAGGCAGGATCTGCCTTTGACAAAGCCAAACTGGGTTGGATCCAAAGTCTGCAAGTTCCCTATGTCTTTATTTATGAGTTCCATTATGATCCTCTCCATGGCTTTGCAGATAAGGCTTGTCAAGCTAATTGGACGGTAATTTCCAGGGTCGGTGGAGGCACCGCCCTTGTGAAGTGGGACCACAGTCGCAGTGCGCCACTCCTTGGGTACGTATCCTGAGGTGAGGCTACGATTAAACAGCTGTCCTAACTGCGGGTTTAATTCCTCATTGAGTTCGTGGAGCACACAGCCGGGGACACCATCCGGTCCCAAGGATGCTGTGTTCTTTGCCTTGGAGAGAGCAGTTCTCACCTGGGCGTTGGAGATGTTTGGGGGGGGGGGGCTGCAATCCTCTGGTATAGATATCTCTCCTTTTGGGGGGAAGGGGGGGGAGAAGTTTGCACTGAACCTGTCAGCCAGTATATGTTGGCAATGTGTGTAGGTTCAGTAATCTTCACATCATTTTGAACTAATTCTGAGCATATCTGGGAGTTTCCTCCTAGGTTTCTAACATAGCTAAAGAAGGCCTTATGATTTTCTTTTGAGTCCTTGGCGATTTTTCTCTCAAAATTTGCCTTGGATGATTTTATGAGAGCTCTTAGTTTTTTACTTATAATGATCAAAGGTGTCTTACCTTTCAAGGATTTTGCTCTATCTTGTAGTAGCTTCCTCCTTTTGTTGTAGAGCTTGTTTATGGCTGGGGTCCACCAGACTGGACGCTTGCCTTTGGTACAAAGAGTCTTAGTTTTGTTTGGGATTGCCTGATCCATGCAGTCCTGTAGGTGCTGGTAGAAGGCATTTGTAAGTGATTCAGCAGTTTGAGTAATGTTTACCACTGGCTCAGGGGCCTTAAAGGAGACCACACTAGTTTTTAGAAGTGTGAAGTCGGCTTTTGAGAAGTTTTTCACTGTGGTCTTTTTTATTTCAGGTGGGGGCGGGATGAGGACCTCCAGCGAGATTAGTTTATGATCTGATCTCACCAGTGAGGGGTATACTTCCGGTGTTGAACATTGTGATCCCATGTTCGTGATGATGAGATCAAGTATGTTTTCTCCTCTTGTGGGGATGGTGACTAGCTGTTCCATGGCATTTGAGTTTATGAACTCCAGGAACCTTTGTGCTAGAGTGTTTGGGCTTGAGTAGTGTTCCCAGTCTATATTAGGGTAGTTGAAGTGTCACCTAGTATGATGGTGTTTGGAGATACATTTATCCCCTCCAATGTTTTCAGGAAGGCCATGTGAGGTTCCTGAGTTTGAGAGGGTGGCCTGTAACATGCTACAAATTGCAGAGCAGTCTTGCCTATGGTTAATTGCACCTGGATGGTCTCTGATGCATCGTGAGTTGCCACCAACCTTGAAGTGTGGGTGTCCTTTATGAATATGGACACCCCCCCTCCTTTCTTGGTGTTGTCCGGATTTTGGGGCCGGAACGCATGATATGAGGTGAAACCTGATAGTGCTGGGGTGCTCTCAGGAGCCTTGAACCAGGTTTCTGTCACAGCACAGACATCGATGTTCTCCATACTGAGAAGGGCCTCGAGTGCGTGCATCTTGAGATTGAGACTTCTGGCATTGAGCAGCATTACCCTTTTTTGTGTTCTAGGGTGGTAGGTTTAGAATTTGAGCCTTGCCTAAAAAAGGCACTATGGGGGTGGCAAGAGCCTTTGCCAATATCCGGAAGCCTAGGGATGACAGGTGCAAGCCGTCCCTTGCGAAGCAGCGTGGCTTGTCCAGCATGTCATCCCAGGCAAACAGACACTGGATCCCCTTTGAATGACACCAGAATTTAAGCCAATTATTAAAGCTGATCATCTTATCACTGTATTGTGGCATCATTCTAGGTGAAGGTAGGATACTGCTCAAGGTCAGGGTCATACCTGCCTGGGCTACATAATCAGAGAGCTCCTCAATGTCTCTTTTCATGTAGTCCAAGGAGGTACATCTCAGGTCGTTGACACCAGCGTGGACAATGACTGAGTCGTACTTGTACCTGCTGTTGAGAGACCTGAGTGCTTGCGTTATGTGGTGGATTCTAGCGCCCGACAGGCAGCTTACTGTGACCTTCTCCTTACTCAGTCTGGTGAGCGGGACGTCAGTGTGTCTGACTATGGAGTCACCTATGACAAGTATGTTTGGTGTTGTATTTGGCCTTAAGGGCAGTGACTGCTTTGCACACTGATTTTGTTGTTTATGTGTTGTTTGTGTGGTGTACTGAGTTTGCAGTTGCTTGGGTGTCTGCTTTGGAGGCCTCTGCTGTTTAGGTAAATTTTTACTCAGAGCCTCCGAGTATGTCTTAGTGTGTTTATGTGTTTGATTCAGTGGTGTGGTTGAGTTATGTGAGACTGGTATTGTGGTGTGTGTAGTTGCCTTCTCCTCCTGCCTGGTCTTGCCAGTCCTGAGTTGAGAGAGCTCAGCCTCCAGTCTGGCTAAATAGCTGCATCTCTCACAAGTGTTAGTGTTACGTGGGAGGAGGAGAGGGTTGTCCGTGTACATGAGGCAATTGTAACATTGTCTCAGAATTCCCAGATTCACCAACTGGGCAGGAGAGGACGCCAGCATCTGAGCCTTGACATGCTAGAAAGAATTATGAGTTGGTATGAGACAGAAAAGTAGTGGGCTTAGCAGGAAGTGGGCACTCCTGGGGGTTTTGCTAGTGAGAGATTTGTATAATATAGGAGTGCTTGACCTGCAAAGAGAATGCTTATAAGACAAGGGATATGCTTATAAGACAAGTGCTGAGCTTTTTGAGAAGAAAAAGCTAATTGGAACAAGTGCTGCACTTTTTAGTGAAGGTGTAAACTGTTTAGGTTCCTAACAGAGCAGTTCTAAGGGAAAATTGAAGAACAGACTTTCTGGAGCCAGAAAGACTTTAACCTTGTTTAACCGGTGCTGCCTGATGCTGCTCTAGTGGCAACTCCGCGCTAAAGCACGTTAAAGCGTGCTTGATAGCAGGGGCTGGAAAGAAGCAGGAATAGACCCAAAACGGACAATAAAACTACAGTTTCAAGTCAGTAACCACCTCTACGGGGGGCAGGGAAGCTGCTCAATGTTATTCACTGCCACTGATCAACACAGAGACCCTCCTTCAGCCCAAGCAAAAATGGCCTCACAGAAACTTTCAAACAGTTCAGGAACAGCAAGCCTGTAACTGAACTTTAACTCTCAGAAAAGTGGGAAAAAAGCAAGATTTTTTTTTTTGTTTTTGTTTTTTACAGAGATAGCAGAGGTTCACAAGTAATATCAAGTTATAACGGTGCAGTAAATGACCCCACACAAGAGTGCTAGGTCAAGGACAGAAAATATGCAAGTTTTAAGAAAAAAACGATTTAAAATTAAGTGCAAACAGGAAATTCAGCAAACAGCTTTTGGTTGTGCTCTAAATACAGCTACTAATACAAAAATCAAGTTTAACAAGCCAGAAAATGCTCAAGCTAGGCAGCTATGCAGAAAAACTTAGCAAATATTTATTGTCGATCCATCTTCAATACCCAAATATTTATACACTCCTTCTTGTACAAGTTCCTTTATATCACATTCCTGTCTCAGACTCATATTCTTTCTTGGTGCTGCAGTTTTTCTGCTTTAAATGTTGCTTTTGCACATTTATCAAGATGAAATAACATTCTTATATCAACTGAGAAAGTTTTGACCACTTGCAGTTGGGATTTCAGCTCTTTCTCTGATGGACTACACAGTTTTAAATCATCTACAAAAAGAAAAAGAGAAGTCTTTATACTTTTTGGTTTTCTGGGAGCCAAATTGTAACCATGACGTAAGCTGTTAAGTAGACAGCTTAATGGGTTACGGGCAAGACAAAAAAGCAGCAATGACAAAGAGTCACCCTGGAATATCCCCCTTTGAATTTTTATCCCTGGGCTAATACAGTGTCCTTTATCATGGCTTAGCTGCAAAGTGGTCGGCCACTGTTTCACAGTCACTGTAATGTAACTGATGAATGTAGGGTGTATCCGATATACCTATAAGCACTCCTTTATCCATAAATGTTTGATGCTGTCAAATGCTTTTTAGCAATCCATGCCATACTTAGATTTTTTTTCCCTTTTTTACAATTTTCCAGTATGATTTTCTTTTGTTACCCTTTTGTTTTATTGCCATAGTTGAGTTTTCTCTTAAATGATGATAAACTCTGTCAGTATTAATGCCAGTGTACAGTTTATAGATCATCAGTAGGCAAGTTATTGGTCTATAGTTTTTAGGGTAGCTTACAGGTTCATTCCTATTGAGGAGTATCATTTTTCCTATTGTTAGCCTGGATGGTGTCTGTTTGGGATGCACATATAAGTAGTTCTTACTTGGGGCTAAATCTTCATGTAAAGACATTAGTACAACTTAGCCAGAAGTTAGGTATTATATCTGGGTATAGGGTTTTCCAATTAGGAGCCTTTCTTAATTTTGTTTTCCTTTCTCTGGCCATTGCTTCATCCCATTTCATACCCTGTACATTTGAACTTCTTACTGTTTCTTTTACTTCTTCTAGCCATTCACCATCTTTGTTATGTTCACACTTTCATAAATATATTTTTTTGGTGATGTTTCTATTCTTTTTGCTTTGTTTCTCAATTCTCTATAAAACGTTTTGGGTCATCAATGAATTGCTTATTTTCTAATTTTCCTTTATATTTACCTGCATTTATTTAAAGTTTTTCTGCCTGTAATACTATCTTCAGTTTATTTGCAATGATATATGATAGATCTTGATCTGTTCTGATACTGTGCTTTGCTTTTATCACATCTATCTTTCTGAGTATTTTTGTTGATCTGTTCCCTCTTCTGTACTGTTCTATCAGTGAGACATCTTGTCTTAACTGCTTTATACTTTTCTCTATTTGATACTTCCATGATGACATCTGACTTCTTCCCTTCCTTTCCCTTATTGCCCTGTGTTTTTGTGTTAAGTCTTTGTTATTAATTTAGCAGCATAGTCATACATCCTAGTTACTTCTGTTAAATCACATGAATTTCTGTAAATAATCTTGATTACTGTGTTCATTAGTTTTATCAGACAAACATTCTGGGTCTTACTAACTTTCTGTAATCTACTTCTTTCATCTATTTTGATATTTCTAACCATCTGTATTAAATCAAGCAACTCTTCCCTTAGATCATTTTCTTCTAAACTGATGTCATATTCTTTGTTCTCCATTTCCTGTAGGCATTTTAGAGAAAGTTCCCTAACAGTTTCCTGTGACATACTTTCTTCAGCTGCATCCTGCATCATCCATTGCCTTTTCATATGGGAACTCACTGGCCTATCACTTCTCAAAATTGACTTTGTCAGAGGTGCTGCTATTTCCTACTCCTTCCCTTGATGTGCGACTCCAACTGAACCTTTATACCGGTTTCCTACTGTAGGCTCCACAGTATCTTCATGCGGCAAGGGATCAGATGCTTCCCATTCCAACTGCTTCCCCTTAATTTGGGGACTCATTGTTCCATCATGCTGTGACATTACCAGAGTTGGATTTTCTATAGTAAATCCTTCACTTTGCAGGTAATCCATAACTTCAGTTTCTATTTGTTTCACTTTGCCATTACTAATCCTCTTTTCTACTTCCCCCCTTTGTTTTCTTATTTTTTTGTATTGTGAAATTTTCCATATATGGATGCCTTTGCCAGTATTTCTCTTCAATTATCTTTGGTGCTGTTTTTTTATACTGATTAGTTTTTCTTTCTCCTTTGCATAAATATTGCTCAATATTAAATCACTTTTTCTTTCTCATTTCCATATTTTTTCTTCAGATGTCTCCCACTTCACCTGTTTCTCATTACTTTGGGGACTCACTGTTCCATCATGCTGTGACACAACCTGTTAAACTTTCTACACTAAATCCTTCACTTCACATGCATTCTATCACTTCTGCTTCTATTTGTACAACTTCCACTTTACTAATCTTCTGTTCTATACTCCTCTTTGTGACCTTAATTTTTAGATTGTGAAATTTTCCATATATGGGTGCCTTTGCCTGTATTTCTATTTGAACATCTTTGGAGCTACTTTTTTGTATTGATTAGTTTCTCTTTCTCCTTAACATAACTATTACATGATATCAGATCTCTCCTTCTTTCCGATGTCTATTTTTTTTTATATACATTTCAATAATCTCTCTGTTTTATTCTTTATACTTTTTCACTTCTTCAGTCACTTTTTTCCAAGCAGACCAACATTTCTTGGTCTGTATGTTTGTCATGGATCTGTTGTATTAATGAATGTAAGTTTGCATTTGAAGCTTTTGACAGTTAGTTCTTCATGTGCAAGTACTTTTCTTTTGTCTTATTTCTCTCTTAATTTTTTGAATATCTTTTATCTGGAAATTATGGGATTTTTACATAACAGTAGAAATACATAATTTCTTTCTTATCTACAGAAGTCCATAGTTTACACTATCATCATTATGGTTCTTTTTTTTTTTCCGGCCTGTTAGTTTTTAAGGTTTTTGTGGTCTACTACTTCCTTCCACAACAGGGGGACCACCCACCCCTGAGCCTGGCCTAACCACATTGTAGGAATGTTTCCATGTCTTGAAGATTCTACACTGTTATTTTGTTCCTACCAAAACTGGGCACTTATTTATCCTGGGACTTGTGCACAAGCTGTCTTTTTTATTTGTATCCTACTTCTGACCATGATATATGCTACATAAAATACAGTCTATATATCAGTGTCATCTTGCTGAGATTTTGTGAAAACAGGTTTCACCTCATAAAGGTACTCACCAAGACATGAGGATGAATTCAATGCCAGCAATACTACTCTCCTTTGCTTGCCTCTGAAACCAAAGATAATTAAAAATCTTGCATTAGCTTTTTTAGAAAACTAAAAATCAATACCTCACATTGTTCATAACTTATTCATAACACGGCTTCCTCTTCGGACCAAAATTATATTGCCAATATTGTCGTAAACAAATTTAGTGCCAACCTCACCCCTGAGACATCTATTCAAAGTCCCAAAATCTCTGAATACCTTTACTTTTCCAATTACCTATAAAAATGATTTACTAAAAGTGCTAACCAAGACCAAATTATTTCCTTCATGGCACCTGACAGTAAATCTGGTTGCTTAATCACCTGACAGTAAATCTGGTTGCTTAATTAAATGTATTAAACATGCCCTTGTTGATGCACTTCTTAAACTGCTTAATTTAAGGTTAGCAACTGGCATTGTCCATGATGCATTGCACACAGCAGTGGTGATGCCCTGTCCATATCAGCGGCCTTATAAGTGTCATCTGCAAACCATGGAATGCATTATAACTGGCCTCGCAAACTGTGATACATTGTTAAACTTGGGTAGATCCCTTTATCTGGAAAACTTCTTTGAAATGGTTACAGAAGCTGTAGATGGTGGCCATGCAGTACACATGGTTACAGCAGCTGTAGACATGAGACCATGCTGTACACATGGTTACAGAGGCTGTAGAGATGGTGGCCATGCAGTGCACATGGTTACAGAGCTCTAGAGATGGTGGCATGCAGTGCATGTGGTTACAGAGGCTGTAGAGAAGGTGGCCATGCTGTGCACATTGTTACAGAGGCTGCAGACAGTGGTCATAAAGTACACATGGTTACAGAGGCTGTAGAGATGGTGGCCATGCAATACACACAGTTACAGAGGCTGTAGAGATGGTGGCATGCACTTCATGTGGTTACAGAGGCTGTAGAGAAGGTGGCCATGCTGTGCACACCATTACAGAGGCTATAGTTGGTGGCCATGAAGTTCACACAGGATATACTGACTTGGATAAGGCCTTTGACATTGTACAACAGTTAAGTGTTTTAAAGATCAATCCATATTGGGTAGGATGGAAAGCCAACTAGCTGAAAGACAGAACCCACACACAATGCAAGTTCAAGTGCCTCATCAGAAAGTATGGCAGTGACCAGTGGTGTCCCTCAGGGCTCAAGTGCTGGGACCTCTCCTTTTTGGTATTTGCTTCCAGATCTCCAAGATGAAAACCAAGACATCTGGCTAAGGAAGCTTTTAGACCACTGTAAACTATGGGCTGCTGTGAAGTCACCCTATTGGACCCAAACCCTCGAAAATGAACTTTACCTAGTAAACACTTGGTGTCCTAAAGCTAACTGCTAAAAAGTATAGTATTGTTGCTTTTGGAAAATATACTTGATAAACACCCCTAAGAAGGTGGTGAGGCAGTCACACAGCCAATTTTCTACTTTATTCTACAATCTATCACTGTCAAGCAATTATTGAGACAGTGTATTGTACACAACTCTGCACCAATACTACTGAGCCCACTGATAAAAGCACTGGATTGCTATTCTGCAGACTTGTGCTGTGTTAAGGTCCTTCCTGATAAACTAAATGAGAACAGGGTCATGTTAACACCACACCTTTTCAAAACACATATCAGAAAGCAGAGATCAACTGGGAATTAATTAGTCTTTTCTAAAAAATGTTGATGAACCATTGAAGATGGAGAGTGGTCTAAAATCACAGACCTCCCTGGAGGTGCTATCTTTATGAAGACAGACAACACAAGTCTCAAGGTAGGGACTATCCTTTCTGGGATACTTCTGTTTATAAGAACTGGAAGTCTTCTGTAAGACTATGGGTACTAATCAATCAGATTTTACCTTTATTAGGAGCTCTTTAATATCCAAAACACTCTCTCTTTTGACGTAAAATGGCAGTCAATTACAGTCATTAACTCAAAAGGTGCTAGCACTGTATGCAGTACGAGACACTGCTGATTCAAAGTACTTCCTGAATGAATGAGTTCCCACTATAACTGGCCCATCTGGCAAAGGCAGTATGCAGAGATACGTATCATAGACACATGGAAATGATTAAATCAACTTTTGCAGTGGCACAATTCGCATATCAGTAACCACAAAAGTAACCCTTCACCCCCAAACAGCAATGAAGCCTAACACCGAGTTACTCTTTAGCAATCCACTTTCCACGTGAGCATTACACTATATCTGGTTTCTTCACTGGAGTGCCTGTTGAAATTAAAAAAAAAATGTATCAGTGGGTTTTCGAATTGCCAGTGTATTTATGAGGGGTACATACTAATTCTGAAATATAGTATCCTGGGGCATCCTCCCTACTCTGAGGTTTAATGATACTGGAATTATTAGTAGTCATGGTAATAAATCAAATGCCCCATCATCGTATGCTGGAGCTTAACTATAAATACAGTATCAGAATGATGCAAGAAACAAACCAACAGAAAAGCAAACTACAACAGTAATACAGGAATTTTTTGCAATGGGGATATGTCTCCATTAACTCTCCTTAATTATAAATAAGTACATGGTCATAATAATTTATGGGGAAGTCTACAACTATATCAACATGGTTATACATCCACTCCATGATATCCACAAATAGCACAGCTACTTTTGATATGAAACAGCGATCTGTACTTTGGTATGAAAGAGCCTTGATATAGTGGTGTTTTGATGTCTACAATAACATTTGATGATGCAACATTCAAAATCATGCTATACAAACAGGAAATTAATAGTATGGGTCGGGGGAGTACAACAATAAAGCCCCTCATGCAAAGTTGCTCTAAAGATGTGATAGTGACGTCTAAAAATTAATGTTTTTATAAACTTGCAATTTAATTTTCAAAGTGTCAGAACTCAAAAGTATGAGGCCCATGCAGCTCCAATAAGGAATCCTGTACTGTCCCTCACAAGATTACCTTTTCTACCACTGCTGCATTTCTGAAATAATGGATGGTACTACATCTGTCTATATGATGACAGTGGTATAGTAGAACCTGTTTTTATAAGTGTAACAACACTTTGCTCTAGTCCAGAATTCCATCATGCCAGCTTACAGTTAGACTGTCTTTGCAGTGTCTTCTTACAGATGTAGTGGTACATGATACAATGTTAATCTCTCCAAGATTACGTATGCTTTGCACAGCAGGCTCACTACAAAACATTCCAAATTAAACACTTTCATTGTTTTGGGAATAATACAAAACATCTTAAGGTGCATGCCACAGAGAAGACGACAAATGCAGCAGCTACACATACCTCTCAAATGTACAGATTTTCACAGAATGCCTAGATTTTTGCCTCATATTTTTGGCCTGCTTCTCATAAAACTTTAGTTTACTGGTAAATCATTGAGGGTTGAAGTCAGAAAAATAATAACAGACATTTGAGTTTTAAACTTTATAACCTTCAGCAAATAAATGCTAATACAAAACCTGTTATTCTATCAACTTTCTAACTTTGTAAGAGCAATATTTAAAAGTGCCCTTATTTTTGGGCCCCCACTGATTATGGCTTTGTCCAGATTTTTTCTAAGAGGCTGAGAGGTATGCATGCAGGCCACAACAGTTGTTAAGATGCACTCTTGGATTCAAAAAGCACATGCTGCTGTATAATGTAGACAAACCACAGAAAAGAAAAAACACATTACCATCCTCTAAAATGGAGGAGCCACTGAAATGCTGAGATTAGAAAACAAATGTTATGAACATTTATGTCAAAGGCACTGCTTCAAACTACATTCTGTGTATATTTGATGAGCAAAAGTAAAAAGTAAATATACTATTAAAACAGGTAAAGTTGTGCATACCACCTACATATTACACAAATGTACTTGCAAATTATTTTTCTTACCTACAACTCAGATGTAGTGAGCCAAATGAACTAACAGCCTTCTGAATAGATCGAAGAAGACATATGCTGCAGTACCCCCCTTGGTAGTCTAATAATTTACTACATATCTATATTTGGATCCAGCCACTTATCTGTACTGACTTCCATATGTGCTACACTGCATTCCATTCTAATTTGTACAGATTTCTGTATGTGATATCCTGTATTCTATATTCTAATTTGTAGCTACTTCCATATGCAATATCCTGTATTTCATGTGCAGTATCCATATGCAGTATACTGTACTCCATATTCTAACTAATACCTACTTCGTTATGTGGTATCCTGTATATGTTATATACTAATTTCTACATCCTATCCTATATTCCATATTCTGATTTGTACCCTTTTCCATGTGCGGCATCCTGTGTTCATTACTGTAATTTGCTTCACCTCACACTCACCTTTGATGCTAAAAAGAAAGTGAAGGGTGTGGGATCTATCTCCAAACCAACAACTTGGATTTATGCTTCAACAGTAATACTGCAGCGTGGAACTAGTGTGGGGAGACATGCTGAAAACCTGAGGTGCTTTCCTTTACATCAGTTCTTAACTGCTAACGTTGGTGATAGCTGCAGTGTAAAAACATCCTACATTACCTACTGATATTGATTCCATCAAGAAGGATTACATTACATTATATTACTCAATTACATATTTTAAATTCATTAATGTCTATATCACACTTCAAAATACTTTACATTAACAACAAATCATTTTCCACATGCAGTGTTGAATCCCCCACAATTATTCAGCCTCATTTGATATTTTACTGTTCAGCATCCCTTCACATTTTCCCAGCATATACGTCATGAATAATTATAACATGACGTTCATGTTCTCTTAGATAACAGTATCAAATATAATATCTATACATAATACTTTCCAATGGTGTATTCTGAAGACGTGTTCCATGTCTTTTTCTCCTAATGCCTTCCATAAATCTTGTACTATTTTAAAGTGCAAAGATGTTTTCAGTACTGTTCCAGGTTCTTTGTTACATCCATTAACTTCACACAAATAAATAAATCTCAAATTTTATTTTTGCCTTTCGAGGTAGTTTTGCAAGTGACAGCCTCTAATCAAATTCAAAAGTTCTTGAATTCTGACATATCTTTTCCACCTTGCCTTTTTAATGTTTGTTGGTTTATTTTTTTATTTAATGCTTGCTAACTGTATTTTTAAACTCCCTTAACCTATCACTTAAGACATAGACAAACATACATTAACAGAAAATAAAATAAATCATATTAACATTTTTTTCCATTTGCATACATTATACATCACACAGCTTTTCTTTCTATTATCAGTCCAACATTACCTAATTTGCTCAATTCTTAGGTTCACAGGTAAGTACTAAGCTAGATACCATTGTGGGCCATTTTAAACCTAGCCAGTCAGTCTCCCTTTTTGTGCTCGAAATAACCTAGCCCATTTACTCAGAATGTCATTACCCATCTCATGGTCAATAATTATCTACTACTCCAATGACAATAACTGGATCATACCACAGATAATTTGAGGGGGTCCATGCATTGAATAAAGGATTCATGAGCTGTCTAGTAGTAGTACAAGGTGCAGTCTTGAGGAAATCCCCTCCAAGATATATCTGTCCCCCCAAACGATTCTATTGATGTTGCAGAAAAAGTTTAGATCCTTAGACCGAGTATTTATGATGCCATTTCGTTTGCTGATGTGCAATAAATAAATTAGTAAAGGGACAGAGGATGCCTTCCTTGTATGCCAGACACAGGTCACCTCTTAGCAGCCTGTAGGCTGAGTATAGTGGCAGGGCTATGAGTTGGTCCATGTAGAACATGTTATTCAGGCCTTGTATCCTTTTAGTAAGGTATCTCTGTGGGCATTCCAGTTGTTGCATGTGTCTGGAGAAATGCAAGGCAAAGGGGACATTATATTTAATGACTGACCTAATGGAGGTTGAGTAAAGGGGGACAATGACATCCCTAAATCTACACAGGATCCCTTTGTTTATAAGCTGCACAGTATAGAAGGCCTTTCTTACAACAATAGGCACGTCATTCAAAAGTTAGGTCACTGTCCACATAAGTTTCCATGTCCCAAACAACTGGGTCAATTCTTAGGGGTATATTATCAATGTGGAAGTTCCCTGGGGTAGACGACTTCCTAAAGGATACAATAATGCATTTTTGGCATTTAGTTTCAGTCCATGATTTTGGTTCCAGTAATTTATTTGAGACAAATCTTTCTTCAGGATGGCTAAGTCATTTAAGGATGCAATGACTATTCCTAGATTTGAGTCACCTGCAAACTTATTCAGCCAGAGCCCTTTGGTATTGGCTTTTACTTCAGAAAAGTAGATGCCAAACAGAACAGGTACCAGCACAGAGTCCTGGGGGGACTCCACTGGTGACTGGTCTCTTTGCGGAGATAACTTCCCCTATTTTGTATATCTGTATCCTATCTGTGAGTGAGTTGGGAATCCAGCAGGTGACATAGGGGTTTATTCCTAGTTTATTTAGCTTTTCTCATATGCCTGAGTGGGGAATTGTGTCAAAAACTTTGCCCAGGTTGAGGTATGCAATATGTACCATTTTGCATTCATCCACTGTTTTGGTGACATTTTCAAAAAAATCCACCAGATAGAGTAAGTATGACCTGCACTTGATGAATCCAAACTGAGATGGATTAGGTGTTTGGAGGTCCCCTATGCATTGAATGATTAAAACCATGATACGTCTTTTCATGGTTTTGCATAAGAGGTTGGTCAGGCATATGGGTCTATAATTGCCTGGGTCTGTGGAAGGTCCTCCCTTATGCAGGGGAAAGACTGTATCTGTTCTTCATTCACTTGGTACAAACCCTGTATGGAGGCTGAGATTAAACAGTGTTGTTAGGGGTGTGGCTAAATCATGCTATTTTAAGATGCATCCAGGGATATTGTCAGGACCCATCAATGCAGTATTTTTAGCTTTTGATAGTGCTTTTAGGAATTATCTTCTTTGACAGCTGGAAGTGAGCCAGTTTCAGGTGCATCTTGCGGGACAGATGGAGGGGAGAGAGGGGTAAAGATGGGGCTAAATTTATCAGACAATAGGTTCATTATATCTTCAGAGTCAATGTAGGTAACATTGTTCACAATTGTTCACAATCAGCTCAGTGCATTGCTGCATTCTGCTTTGAGATTACGAATATAACTAAAAAATGCCTTCTGATTATCTATTTCACCCTCAAACTTGGCTTTGACAGATTTTATTAAGCTCGAGTTGTTTGTTTAGTTCAGTGAGAAGGGCTCTAACATTCACAGAATTACTCTTCTTACATTTGGTCAAAATTATTTTCCTTTTATTGTAAAGCTTGCTGATATTATGGTTCCACCAAGTGAGTTTGTTTCTGGGGTTTGACCTGCACTTGATCCTGTGCAGTACAGCTGCATCTATGCAGCGGTTTGCATGCAGGTATACTGTGATGGTGCACATTTCTGCATGTTCAGTGGAGTTAACTGGGTTGCCAATGTATCACTTATTATCCCTGCCTTCCCTTACACCTCACTCCTCTGCATGCATTTTTCCAACAATTTCAATTTACTTTTATATAATTTGTTCCTTCCATTTTCCAAACATCTCTCTTGCATTTCAGTTATATTCAATGCTTCAAATACAGTTAGTCTACACTTTGATTTTAATTGATTTTTTGCAGCCAACAGAATTACACTTAGGAAGACCATATTATGTTTGGGCAATTCAGATCCTGTGTCCCAACTATAAAGAAACATTTCCTTGGTTACAGCTATTTGGTCACATAATGTTTCTGACAGAGTATTCTGCAGGGATTTTTTATATCTGTCAACTCATTACACTCTCAAAGCAAATGTTCCCAGTTATCTCCTTTCCCATCACACCTCAAACATTTGCTATTTAACTGAGAATAATTCTTTGAAGTCTGCTCGGGGTACAATAATTCTTACATAAATACTTCCAGGCAAAAAGCATAAAACTTCAGGACTTTGTTGCATACTTTGGAGCCATAATATGTCCTCCCACTCTTCCCTTGTAAAGAGCCTTTTCACTCTGTCTCTCTCAAATCTTTTCTAACCTCTCCTAACTGATTCTTAGCATGACTATTTTGTATGTCCACTAATTATCCCTTTTTAACAGTAGCTTCTTTTCTAGAATGAACTAAAAACTCTACCAGATCAGGTCTTTCACATAGGATTCTCCTATACCATTCTCTTTGCCGACACTCTGATATCAATCTCCAGTAGGAAAGAAAGTCTCTAGTCTGCAGTAAAAACTTCTGTACTTACGTATTATCGCAACCAGATTTTCGTGGTAATGTTAGTTACTTTGGTTTATGTGGAAAAACACTAATACAGTCTTATAAACTTCAACGACAGATTTTCTATAATGTTTGTAAGGTTTAACAATGTTTACTATTAAATTCACTGACAAAAATGAGTCTTGAAAATAGGTTTCCCATGTTACTGCCAGCATGTCATGTCAGCTAAGCTTGCCCCATACTGCTTTATATGCATTCCTTTTCTCGTGCCATCAAATGTTGTCACTTGTCAAAGCTTTAATTCAACTTTTCTACACTGAAATCAATACAACAGCAACTGAGCAATCCACATCTTCTCAAGCTTTGTATGCAGAAAAACAGTACAACATCAACTAAGCAATCCCTGTCCCTGGAGTCGTATCACATACTTACAAAAAAAGAAATGAAAACGGGCATTGCAGTAAAACTACAAGCATCAGTACATAAAATCAAAGCAGAACTTTGCACTTCTAACAAAGTTTATTAAACAACCTTTCATTATTTTGTTTGAAACTTACTTGGCACTTCACATAAATTAAATCGCATGTCTCCGATTTACTGTATACTGTATGAAAATGACCAATAAATACTTTACCTATATTACGTTCATGTGTTCAGTTTCTTCTTTTCTTCAAAAACATAAAGTTAACATATGGTAAACTGGAAGAATAATCCTTCCGACTGGTGTCCCTTTTCTTATTTTAAGTAGCAACTCCAAAAATAACAAACTAAAGCAGAAAAATAAATCTGGAAAACACCTTACACATTGTACGCTAAGTCCCACAGTGCTTTCAGGCCAATATACGTACACACGCGACCACTCTTAGTGCTGAACTCAATGCTAGATGTTTTTACAGCACGCAAGCCACAAATCCTAAAACCGTACATGATAATTGCCTAAGAAAAGCACTACCAATATCCCAGACCATTTCTGAACACCTTACCCTTCTGTAATACATATCCTTTTCACTTGCTTACTTAACCTCAATAAAGTACACTGTATCGCAAAATCTGGTTGCGATAATACGCAAGTACCAAAACTTCTTATTGGCCTCATTCCACTCTATTGCCCTTCCCCCTCTAGTTATTTGATTCCAATACATTGGTTCCTTTGCCAGTTTTCTCTAGTAAATTTGAGCCTCTCTTCATAGGTTCATAGGTTCATAGGTTCATACTAGGCTATCTGCCCAAGGGCATTTATAAGCCTAGCCCATAGTTATGTGGCTTTCGCCACCCCTTTAGTTTGAATAAAAACTATGCCTATCATTTTGCTGTGCCTCTGTCAAGCAGTGACGCTGAAGTAATCCCTGGGGTATATCTGCAATCTCCCATCCATTGGTCAAGATTCCTCTTGAACAAGACCAGAGAGGTGCTCTGCCTCACATGTACCGGGATTTTGTTCCACAGCATAGGGAGTCTCTGGGTGATGAATCTGTCCCTCCAGCACGTTCTATTTATAACCGTGTCAAGGTTTAAGTCTCCCGCCCTTGTGGTTCTGAGGGATCTAGATTTTTTGAGGTGAAGCATATTCATCAAATCTGGGTTTGACATGGCCTTATATGTCAGGCACAGGTCACCTCTGAGCAAGCGGTATGAGACTGAATAGAGCTGGAGTTCTTTCAGTCGGGCAGCATAAGACATATTTTTGAGACCCTTTATCCTTTTGGTGAGGAACTTTTGGGGCCTTTCAAGCTGCAGCAGGTGTCTGGTCAGATACATTCCGAACGGGGCATTGTACTCAATCATAGGTCTAATAAGTAATCTTGTCAATTTTCTGTACTCCTACTTGCAGTGTTTCTCCACTCCTTGTTATCTTAGTTCTTAGCATACTTTCTGCTACTTTATTAACATAATATTCTGCATGGATATTATTTTCCTTGAGGATCTGCATCCAAAATCCTACTCTCTCCTTATTTCTTGGGCTTTCCTAGCTTCATCATCATCCCTTTTCACTTTGAACTATAATCTTCTGCTTATGTTATATCTATGAGCCTTAAGTGTATACCTCTAAAATATCTCTTAAAAATCAGGTAATCCTACACACCTTGTTTTATTGGAAGGATCATCTTATCCCTTTGTCCTACCAGATAAATCAACTATTTTATTAATTACTGCCCACAACGTCTCTCCTGGTGGATAAATGTATGCCTGACCTGTATACAGAACTAAGGGGACAACACATTTTCACTGCTTGTAGTTTACTCTCCATTATCCATAAACAAGAGCTTCCCATTTCTCAGTTTCTGTATAAACTTTTGTTTAGTCTCTTCCCAAATATCCTTAGCTGCCACAACAGAAGTCTTTTTAATCTGTACTCCTTAATACGTCATCTGTTGCTGTCCCCAAAAATGTGGGTATTGCTGAACAAATTTGTTTGTGGGTACATACATACATACAAATGTTTCAAGCACAGGTATTAAAGCTCTTCCAGCTTGCCAATATGCCAAAACACTTGTTCCCATAATAAATGTCCAGGCTGTTCTTAAAAATATCTAAACTAGTATTTGCTTTAATGTAATTTGGTAGTCTGTTCCAAGCATCAGCTACTCTGTCAGAGAACCAATTAGTACACTTCTCATTCCTATAGAATCTTCTACATAGGTTATCTGACGATTCTCTAGTACTTTTTGTTAACCCCAAACATTCCCAGAGGTAGTTGTCCCTAAATGCCCTATATACCTGAATAAGATCTCCTCTTAAATATCTGTAAGAGACACTTTACAAGTTTAGATATTTTAGTCTTCATAGTAACTTAGATTTTCACATCCATGGATGCCCTTAGTATATTTCCGCTGTACTCTTTCCAGTTTATTCATGCTTGTTTTCCTATAGGGTTTCCATATTGTTATTCCATACCCACGTTTGGGTCTAATGTAACTAACAAACAATGACTTCATTATGTTTGATTTCCTAGACTTTATAAATCTTTTTATACAACCTATAATCCTATAACTATCATTAGCTAATTGGTTGATATGATTAGAAAAACTCATAGCTGAATCTACCCATATACCCAGGTCCTTAAATTAGTCTACAGTTTCAATCACTGTGTGCTGTATTAAATATTCACCTTTCAGTTTATGTCTCCCAAATCTCATATGCTTAGTTTTTGATGCATTTATCAACATATTATTCTCCTGTGCCCAAATGGTCAATTTAGTCAAATTATTTTGCAGACATGCCTTATCTGTAACACTTGTAATCAGTTTACCCAATTTCAGGTCATCCGCATATAGACTACAGAGCACCTCAGATGAAAAAGTAAGGTCTGAAAGATACAATCTAAACAAGTAAGGGCCTAGTACAGTGCCCTGTGAGACACCTTGACTGTAACCAATGATTTTACCTGTCCAGTTGGTGTGTGATACTTGCCATGTCCATCTTATCAACAGTACATCAATACCTAGTTGTACTAACTTATTGATCAGTGTTTTGTGCATGACCCTGTCAAATGCTAAAGATAAATCTATATAAATCACATCACAACACAATATTTCATTCATAGCTATTATTATAGAACATCATGTTACAGGTGGTAATAGATCTATTTTCAACATATGCATGCTGATATATGCTTTCAAGTCCCAACCTATCCAGTTCTGACAATAACTTATCCAGTATTACCTTCTCCATTATTTTTCACAACATGAAAGTAGACTTAAGGGTCTATATGATTCTGGGGTTGTCCTAATCCCCTTTCCCTTAAAGACAGGTTTAATAAGTGCATGTCTCCAATCTTGAGGAATCTTCCCATTATTTATATGACCTAGTGAATAATAGATATAATGGCAGTGTAAGTTCTTGCTTAAGTGTTCTCAGGTCATTGTTACTTATTCCATCTCCTCCCTGCACTTTGTTTGGATCCAGTTTGCACATTTCATTTTCAATATAATCTAATTTGATTCCAGTATCTGGGGTTACCTGTATGTCAACTAGGACAACTTACCACCCCTTTTGTGGAGCCAAACTGTTTTGCATAAGATTTTGTAAATATACCTATAAGCTGTTGTGTCTGAGAATAAATTTTAGAATCTGCACACAGTGTATCAATTTGTGTATCTTTACTCCTTCCACATTCTTATATAGATATAGCCTGTAAAGACTTGAAACTGTCTCAAAATGTTCCACAACACTGAAATGTCCTTTTCAGTATTTATCAGGTATAAAGTAATATCAGCTACAAATAACGCCAGTTTTTCTTGATTACCATACCAATTATATCCTTAAATTTCTGAGTCCCTTATTTTCTTTGCCAATTGCTGTAAATATACAGCAAATAACAATGAAGAAAAAGAACACTCTTGCCTGATTCTTCTGTTCAAACACAGCTCATCAGGGAGGAACCCTCCCACTTTAATTCTTGCCTCTAATCCCTAGTACAGCCTCCTAAGTAATCTTACTGCATCAGGGAATGCAAATGATTCCACTGCTCTTTCCATAACAACCAAACTTACGCTGTCAAATGCTTTTTCCACCAACAAAAGCAGTATTTTCTTACATTTTGCTTCTTTCCTGTTCATCACTGTTCTATTAATGTTGTCAAATGGTGGCCTCCCCTTCAAAAAATCACTCTGATCCATATCTATCAATTATAGCAACACTTTTGCCATACTTTTAGCTAGGATAGACATAAGCATTTTATAATTATGGTTTAAAATTGAAATGTGTCTATATGAAGCTGGGTCTTGTGGGTCTTTATGATCTGTGGGTAATACAGCCATCACAGCTTTCTTCCAAGATGTTGGTGCTTCCCCTCATTTTAAAACATTGTTAAACAAAACCATCCAGGTCTTTATCCCTTTCTTCCCTTCTAAGTTCCAAACTTCTGCAGGAATACCATCTGTTCCTGGAGAATTTCCTACCAATTGATCATACAGCACTGTTTTTTTTTCTCATCTCTTCCTATCTTTACTCTTAGTTTTTGAGCCTCTTCTACCTATAAACTTGGAATAATTAAGTCTGCCATAAATTTCCATTTCTGCTCTAACATGATTTCCACATTTCTCTCTTTAAACAAATTTTCATAAAATATCCAAAATATCTCTAATACTTCTATAGGATTTTTTTTTACAGGCTCCCTGAGTTCAGCAACAACCGTTTCACTTTTCGTTGCCCAAGTCATTATACTAAAAGATTTGGTGCTCTGGGTTTATCATCAAAAATAGTTGCTTAAGAGCAATCTTTCTAAACTCATGCACATTATCCAGGTACACTTTTATCTTATCTTTAGCACTCTATAGTTGTGCCTCCTCTTCGGTGAGATTCTCCTTATTCTGCAGTACTTTAACTTGCTCTAAACTAACCATATCTCTTTCACTTTTTTATTTCCATCCTATTTTTTTAAAGTCCACTCTAAGTCTATCTCACTCCCTAGATATATTTTCAGAAAAAAAATCTATCTTCACTAACAGCTCCTAAATAATTTCTGCTACCCATTCCTTAAACTCCTCTCTTTTAACAGGCATGTGGGAAAGTGCCAATGTCTCACTTTTATTTCATTACCCTGCATTTTTATCTTAGTTTTTATCACTGCATGAACTGAAACAGTGATTGGATGGGTATCAAAGTTTTCAATTAAATGCACATGTTCCAGTGAAATATAACAGCTATCAACTCTAACCCAGTTATTGTACCTTGCAGAATAAGTAATATGTAAATTATCTCCAAGTTCCTACTACTGAATTCAGGTCTTAACCAAATATTTTCATAAATGTCTTCAGAAATCTACCTTCTTTTGTTACATGGGGGTTGCAGTCTTTACCTGTAATATTCCCTGCTGAAAGCTGATTATTTGTCCTAAAAATTTCATAAACTCTATAATAGCAGTTTTTGGTGGAGTATAAATACATGCCAGCATAATCTTCCTTTCTTGCCAACAGCCCTTTAATACTTTTTTCTTCTTGTATCTCTATTGAAGCCCCCTCCGGCAATTTGTATTACTTCCCTTTTCCTTTGAACCTGATATTCCACTGAGTATTTACCCTGAAATACTTTGTTAAATTCACATACTCATTCTTTCTAAATGCAATCTCCTGCAGCATTGCTATTTGCCCTGTGCATTTCTTAATATAATTCAATACTACTTCCTTTTTGTATATGCCTGTAAGACCATTTACATTCCAAGATAATGTGGATATCATTAGCCATTATGATAAAAAGATATTGTTTTCACCTATTACATGACAGTTTTTTTGAATGTGCATTTCCAACTTTGTCTTACATGTACATTAACATTTGGCATGCTGATCCTTTATAGAGTTATTTCTTATCTCCATTTGAACCTATGTCATGTTTCAAGACTTTTTGTTTTAATGAAAATCAGCAAAAAACTAAATACATTTTCAAAACATCCACATCTTGTATTAACTTAGAACAAACACACACAACTATTTACATCTTCAAAAAATGAAATTTAACCCTCCAGAGGGGAACAATTGCCCCTGATCAATAGATGCACTCCAGTCGCATTACCAAGCCTAAAATTAAGGTTACCATGCTAAAGCGCATGTTACAGCTAATGTTCCCATTTACATTCATTGGTGTCTTTTCTTTTCTTATATCTATTCCCCTCCAGGATGTGAAAAACAGTTAATATTTTCAGAAAGCATGCAAGCTTTCAGCCCTAAGAAAATGGGCACTGGCTATCTTTAAATAAAACTATATTGTATACCATTCTATTAAAGGCATTAAAGTACACATGCTGTTAGGGAGACTGCTTTTATTCACTTCCCAAAATTTCATACCTTATTTTTCACTGAACTGCTTGCCAGAGTACCTTTAAAATTTTGCATTTTCCTCAGCAAAGAATGCTCACAATTTTCACGATTAATTTATTGCACCTGCAGACAACTTGTCTCCATGTAAAATTAGTCACCAGTGCAAAAAAAAAAACAGCTAATATCTTTGCAGATGCATGAAGGAATCTTGGGAATTTCACTCAGAATATAACATACAACTACCTTCAGCTGCAGCCTTCTATACTTCCACTGACAGCCTTTGCTAAGAAAAAAATAGCCAATATCTTTGCAGATGCAAGAAACTTAGCATTTTTCATGGATTTCATTAATCTGTCATACTTTTTAAGCATAATTGCTAACAAAAAAAAATACTTGTTTATAGCTTAAGCCACGGGCATTAATCTAGACATCCACCCCTGTAAAAAATAAGGGAAATTAAATCAATTTGACTTATAATGAATACAATTTTACATCCCACTCCCCACCCTAGCAGCCTATGGTCACAGGATATTAACTTAATCTTGCTTCTGTCAATGATTTCTTCTTGTGTTATACTGTAAGGCCTATATTTCTAACAACTATAAAAACATACCAGTTTAATACATTTAACATATACAAGTTACTAAAAAGACCCCCCCCCCACATTTAAAATACCCATGAAACACACTATACAAAACTGCTTTACTTTAAAACATGCAGTTTATAATATAAATGTTTTATACTAATGCTAATAAGCACAGCAATAATTTTATTTTTTCTCTTTTACTATATGTCTAAACATTAATGACAGAGTGGGGTACATGCTTTCCAGTCCACCCACAAGTTTAACAATGTCAGCACAAGTCCAGTCTTTCTCAGACACTTTTTTTTTTTGCAAGGTTATATTTCATAAATATGACTGATGCTTTATAGTTTCACATTTAATCACTAATTTCAGTGTTGCTGCTCTTCGTCCTGTTCATTTCCATCTCCAATCACCACACTCCGGTTCAAGTTCAAGGTGCATCCGATTCTTCTAGTAAATATCTGTTTTTTTTTTCCTGTTTCTCAAGCACTTTTTTTTGGAACATTGGAACATTTTCCACTGTAAAAGTCTCTCTATGATGTTTACTGTCAGAATAATAAGAAGCAGAATCCCCCTCCTGTTTGAAGGCTCACTCTTTATTGGAAAACTTTTTTATTTCCTCCTTAGTCTGCCCTACATTCAAAAATGTATTTGATCTTCTGGGAAAAAAAAACATTATGAAGACAGTTGGATACAGCAGTTTGAATCTTACACCTGCCTCTGGAAATTCCTTGATTGCTGGGATACATTTGCTTCTCTTCCACCTGTTGTACAATGAATAATCACTTTCCACAAACACTCTGCTGTCTCCACTTTTAATACTTTTCCCTTCTGCCGCAGTCTTGTCAGAATCAACTCTTTCAACTGGTATGATTGCATCTTTACTAGTATACGTTTTGGTTGCTTTTTCATGAGCAGGTATGGAGCAAGCACTCTATGTACCCTTTCAAGTTGCTTATCTGTGCTTTCATGAAACTAATACAAGTCTGTTCCTTCCTGATTTTTTGTCTTCTAACTTTACCATTTTTTGAAGCAGATCTTCTTGAGATCCTCATAGTCAGTCAGACTTTTCTTTATTTGAGCTTCTGATTTTTATAGTTTTATCATTTTCTCTGAATAGATACATAAAACGTCTTCTATTTTTTCTATCCTTTTGTTATTTGACTTGATATATTTCTTTAAAGTTAATTTATTTAATCATCTCTGAGTACATTTGATGCATTTTTCCTATACATTACTGGAAGCCATCTCTTGTACCAAAGCTGAAGCTTGAACTGATTTTTGCTGAACCGCTGCAGGATTCTTCCTAGCCAATGCTTTCTTTTCACCTTTTCCTGATTGATTTTCTTTCAAGTTCTCTAAATTGTTTCTTTGCTGCATCCAGGCAGAGTATTTTCTAGCCAATAATTGAATTTTACCCTAAATGACAATTTCACTGGCTGTTACTTCTGTTTTCACATTGGGAGAATTGAAATTAAGCTGTTGATCACTGTACAGCCCTCTTGGAAGTAATTTGCTAACTGTATTTATCTACATATTTTTCACAGTTTATTTTATAATACTGTTTTATCATTTGCTGATATATTTTTTCTTTTAACTTTATGCAATTTATAAGCTTGATTTCCACTGTCTCCAGCTCATACATGCCCTTACGTGTTTTTACTTCATAGTTCTGCATACTGGAACACAATTATTACTCTTCTATCTTCCTTTTGCCATATTTTCAACCATAATCATAAGACTGATACTAGGGGGAAACAGTGTTTCTTATTTCATAGGGTTTACTCTATTTTGACATTAAATTAAAATACATACTAAACTAATATTGTATCCCTCTGGCAAAACATAAATTCCTACCTCATACAGACCTTAAATGGTGACAAAGTTTTCATCAAATAAACTGCCTTCCTAAGTATAATAGTGACTTTATTCCATTTCTACACCCTGTCCTACTTCTTACTGGTACCACTTCCATTACTGATTCTTCCTCTTCAAGTACCATTCCTAACAAACAATACACTTCTATATTGTCTTCCATTTCTTCTGTTCTTCGCTCAGAACTACATACTAAACTTTTCTCCACACTTATACTCACACATCCATTCTTTAAGTATTATTTTAGCCTCTGCTATAATCTCCACCCCTTTCCTTTATCATCACACTGGTCTAATGTCTGTATTATGAGTAGTCTTATTCCTGCTCCTACATCCAGCTTATATATGCCACATTCTTCCTTAACCCTTTTCACTACCTTTTCCATACACAGTGCAAACACCTTGGTTCTGAGTAAACAGTCCTATTTTATTAATGGTTGCATTTTTTTATTTTTTTTCCATATGTGTCCATTAACCCCTAACCTGCAAGCAGAATGTTCATACATTTATTTAAAGCAGTGTGTACGTTTATCTCCTAGTTTGTAACTTTGTTGGATTTTACATAACACTATATGTGTAAACACATTAAATACTTTCACAAATCAGAATCGTATTAGTATGTATTCTTTTTTATTGGTTCTACAGTTTCTGTAGTTCTTCATAGGCTTTCCATTTCATCTTTATTATTACCTACTTTCTGACCTCTTATGTTTCTTAATGTAATCTTTCATTCAGTACTTTAAACAACACATGGCCACTAGTTTACAATCACAACCTAAAATCACGGATCATCACATATATAAATTATTCTTATTGCAATTTTTTTCTTCCATGACATTTGAATCATCCACATATAGTTCTTTTTCTGTTCCTGCTTCATACCATTTGATACCCCCTTTACTATATCTTGCATCTGACAATTTTCCAAAGTCTGATAAAATGTATATCCTAAGGCATTTATGCCTTGTGCTGACCCTACATTTGATTGATCCATTGTTATTTTTCAACTCTGTTAAAGATATTTTAATGTGGAATTAGAATTTACATTTCTCTTTTTATTTTTTATTTCTTTTGTCTTTGTTGACCAGTTTACTCCCACTAGGCTAGTGTCATCTTTTCAGGACAGAATAAAGATGGTATTAATACTAAGTAAATTTGGCCAGGGCTCTGGAGGACTCTGGTGCTGCGGTAGCGTTGTCGCCTCACAGTAAGACATTGCCCTGTTCGATTCTCAGCTAGAGCGTCTTCTGTGTGGAGACATGCATGAATGGGCGCACCTTCATTGAAGGTTGTGCGTCAGGGCCAGCAACTCGGCACGTAAAAATCTACTGCCAATCATTAGCGGACCGGAGTTCCGCTGTGGCGACCCCTAACTGGGAAAAGCCGAAAGACACAACAACAACAACCAGAGGGCTATTATTCACTATCACTGAATACAAGATACAGGCTGTGAGTGGAGGAGAGATTGAGGAGGAGAGACTTGAAAGTGTAAATCAGAAGGAAAATGATGCATTGGAGGTGAGTATTATGTTACCAGGGGGACTGGATAACTATCTACTGCAAAAAAATGATGGATGAAGGAGGCCCACCAAAGGAATCTAACGTCAAGCAGTGGAAAGTGTCAATGGACAAAGAATGTGGGGATGTGGAGATGACAAAAAAATAAATGAAGCATGGAATGATATGAATTCAAAGTGGGCACGTCTGACCTGTGCAGTAACAGGATTTATGGTCGTGCTCTGTGCGTGGCTGCAAGAAGATGGAGCAAAGAGTTGTAGACAAAGAGCGAGTGAGAGAAAGAGAGAGAGAGTGGTATTACCTGTGAAAAAACTTATACAGCAAGTTCCAGTGAAAGACCACAGAAATCAGAGACAAACTGTTGACAGCTACAGGAAGTCATGTGATAAGGGTGAAAACACAGTATGAACAGCAAATAACCATGTACTTTCTTTTAGAAACTAACGGTATGCCCTTTGGATTTAGTTGGTCTGATATTAGGGAATTAATACATGTAGGAAGTGAAACTTTCTACAAAATAACTTTTTGCACTAGCAAAAAAAAACTGTTAATGAATGTGAAAGGAGAAGTAATATATCTCATTGGAAAGACTATTATCAAAATTGAATTGTACAGTAAAAAAAGAAAAATGTTGTTACAATTTAGAATGATCGAGACAGAAAAGAATGGACTGGGGGATAGGAAATGTATGCACCAAAAACAGAAAGTAAGGTGCAATGTGTGTCTAATGTGATAATAATAAACTGAAAAGTTGTCAACCACGGTGTAGGAAATGTGGACATGAGGAGCACTTTTGGTTTGATTGTCTACTAATTAATAAAGAAAGGGAAGTGGGGAAGTGAAGAATTTACAATGCAAGAAAGAGTGGAAGAGACTGATGAAAGGATGGAGGTTGGGGTGAGGAGATATGCACTGACGGTATAGAACAAGATACACTAGGTGGAGTACAAAAGTTAATTAATGAAAAAGTAAAGTATATAGAATTGGAAACAGGTTTGGGGTATTAGACACATAGGAGGAATAAGAGGTAGTCAGAAAAAAAGGTGAAGGGTTCTATATAGGGAAGAGTGAGGAGAAGGAAAGGGGGACAAAAGACGGACTAAAAACACAATAAAGGGAAAAGATTACTATAGGTATAGCATCACTGAATGGAAATAGTATAAGAGAGATGTTGCTAGACTGATGGTATTTGAATGGAGTGAAAAAATCTATGCAGAGGTAATTTGCCTGCTTGACATAAGATGTACAAAACAAAGGACAAGGGCAGAATTTGAAGTGATGTGGAAAAGAAAGGCGGTATGGAAGACCGGGAGTGCTAAATGCTTAAGTGCTGCAGTTTTATTTAAAAGAGAAGAAATAAAATATTAGATATAATGGTGGTTGTACCAGGGAGAGTTTCAGTGCGTGATTTAAGAAGGGCAGACTGTGCTTCGACTAGTGGTAGTTTATGTGTATACAAATGAAATGAAAGAGGAAAAAACTATATGAGGAAATACAAAGTTATGCGACAGTAAACATGTTCATTATGGTGGTGGGTGATATTAATTGTAATTTAAAAAAGGAGAAATAGAAAATACCACAAGATGGAAAAATTGATGAGAAAGGTAGTAAATAATGGTAGGTTAAAGAAAAGTAAAAGAAGAGGGTATACTTATAAGACGGGGTTAATTAAAGCAGAAAACAACTACACATTATTTTCAGAAGATATGACAGAAATAAAGGGATACGTGTGATTAAGGGAAACAAGAATGAAATGTTAATGATGGCAAAAGTATGAGTGCATAGCTAAAGGGAAAGGAAAAGTAACATGTTATGTGGCTAAGTCATTTAATGACAATGATCATTCAAAAATGCTAACATTTTTAACAGAATATGAAGAAGGTGGGAAAATAAGAAGGGTAGGACAATTCATGGAAAGATCTGAGTACCTGTGATTGTAAAGGAATGGGTAGGAAAAATGATAATACAGGAAAGGCAGGGCTATCCACTGAGTATGTGGTTGTTTGTAATGGTAATGAATTGTGTTATAAAGGCATGTAGATCAGAGACAAAGGATGCTATATGGAAGAAAGAAAAGGAACAATGCTACCATTAATGTAAACTTGCATAGATTATTTGATTTTAGTACCCAAGAACAAACACTGGATGAAAGAAAGAACTTTCAGAACAAAACAAAAACAATTCTGGGTGCAGTGGAATAAAAGAAAAATGAAGGGTTTCAGAGAAATGATAACAATTGTAGGAATGTGTTTGTTGGAAGTAAGACTGATGCTCTAGGGGTTACATTTGGGAACCAACAAATAACCGAACAATGGAGTGAAGTTCTACTATAATGAAGTGTTAGTGTTGAGAAATTAAACCAGATATCTGGTGTGGGACATCTTTCTTGCACACCCCCTTATTTCCCCCTTTTTTCTTTCTTGTCTCTTAAGCACTGTTTTACGAACTATGAACTCTCTTGTTTAACTTGTATTTTTGACCTACATGATATGTAATTTCTGATCATATACATACTTGAATTATTCTCTCTATTGGTCAAAATAGGTAAAGCACCAGCTTTCTTACAACTTCAGTTTCAAATGCAATGCAATAACTATTGTTTTGTCATACTCAAATATTGTTTAGCATTTCAACACAGTCTCTGTTTTTCAGTACATAAGCACACTTCTATTAATCCTCTGTTTTTCACCTTTTAATTCCATGTGCTATTCCTGTATTATTGCTTTTAGTTGTATTCATTATAAATTTTCTTTTTCAGTTCTATCCACCATTCTATTTTTGCTCTATAAAATGTCATCATGCTTTTTCCAAATCTGCTGAACATGTTATTCTATTTTTGTATTCCATGTGTCCATGCTGCAAAAGCAAGTCCTACCTGCAATTTTGCTGTCCTCCTCACCTTTACAATGACAAATTAATGATCAGAAAATCCTGTAGTTGTAACACTTCGCAAAGTCTCACTTTGCACATCAGAAAAAAAATGCAGTCTGTAGCCAATCTTAGTATTCCTCCTTCATCCTTGGTATTCAGAAAAGTTACTTTCATTGGATTAATAGAAGTGTGCTTACTTACTCAAGCAGTGTTATACTGATACATGCAGTTACATGTGCACACACACAATACAGTTCCAATTATGCTTACATACACACATACATACACACTGCAGCTTCTCAGTACTTGCCTACTGCAGCAGTAACTGCCCTGCTGTTGCCACAGACAGCAATGAGTGAACACTGTAAAATAGTACATTCAGTCCCACACCTGTGTTCTGTGCATTTTGAATCTCACAGTAAGATTAGTACAGAACACATAGTTCTTTTTACATTAGCTTTGACAATGAACTGCACATTTGTATGTGACATTATCCACTAAACTGTTGTAGCACTGCTTACCTGTGATTGCATGTTTCTGCTGTGCTGTATTTCAATATTTCTTATTAAATAACCATCCTCTGTCTTCCCTACATCGTTTATGTAGGCTGTGGTCTTTAAGAAGTGTTGTACTACTGTCTTTTTCCTTCCTTATATTGTATTTATAGTTACACTGTCCAGTCTATATTATTTTTACAAAACCATAAAAATGAATTAAGCGAAACGTTACACTTTCTGATTAATCAAAAATGCAAAACATGAAAAAATGAAAGAGTAGAGGAACATATCAGACACCAACTTTTAGATTCACCACTTTTAATAAAATAATGTAAAATAAAGTAGCAACACAGTACGTGTTTTTGTCTCCAAGCTTATCACCAAGGAATTGATACTTCATCATACATTCTTTTAAATAGTGCAAAGGTCATCCTATAACATCACATGACTTAAAATATCCAAGTGCAAGGCTCTGATAAGTTCATGACTGGAAATCGCATTTCTTAAAATATTTAGCTTTAACATTTAAAAGTCCTCATTTTTTTAAAAGTTCATTGAGGAATTGAGACCAAAATTTCAAAACTATTTGCCATTCGTACTCTAAATATTCCAAACTGTCTCCCTACAACTATCCCTTCCGCTGTTACAAAAAATAACACTAAATAAAAACCTTTAAAGCTAAGTTCAGCGAACTTTAAGTGCTATGTTAAAAAAGTGAAAGCTTTTAAATGTTAGAGATGGGTGTTTTAAGTCATGTTATTTCAATTCATGTAAAGTTTATACTGGGGTAATTAAGTTGCCATGAATATGGTGTTGGGTTGAATGGGGATTGTCTGCAGCATGTTTAAGTATGTGTTATGAGTTTTCTGAGTCACAGAGGGGGAACTTTGGCATGCAAGGATATATATGACATGATATGGTACTTTGCTTATGGTAATTTGAACATGGAGAAGCTCAAGTGTGTCATACTGTTTGACAAACGTCGAGGTGTGTTTGATTTTGAAGTAAAATGTGACGCTGCCAATTTTTTTCCCTTCCTGTGCAGTGGCCAGTCTAAAGGTGTGGACGGCATTATAGCTTTGCAATGCCAGGGTGCTTTTTCTGTAAGAACAATTGACATGCTTGAAATATTCTTTCCTACTGGTGCAATTTTAATATAATCAACCAATGACATTTTTTAAGTCACAGCAGATTGAGTGCTGTGTTGTAGGTGAAAATACCATTACGCTTTTTTGTTTAGACTGAAATAAAAAGAAAGAATAAGGGCTGATTCATGTGGCAATGTACATAAAGTATAGCAATCTCTTCGGAATGACTAAATGAAGTCCAAAGTGGGCAGGCAATGCAAGGCATCAACAAACAAATTAATCTGATGTTTTGTTTTTATCTTGTGTACAACCAGAATATATGTTATGCTTAACCAAATGATAAGGCAAATCATCACCACGCTCCAGGTTTACTAGAGAGCAAATGACTTTAAGGGAAGCATCATGTGACACATAACCAATTAGACTTATGCCACTTCTTAAAGATACAGTACTCCAAGTATAATTCATGACACAAGTAAATCAAATGGTGCTTAAGGGTGTGCACACTTATGCAACCAGTTTATTGTACGTTTTTTATTTTTTATATTTTACCCCTAACAGATGTTTGTTTTTTAATTGAACCGTACAGGTTATAAGGCACATTAAAGGCAAGAAAAGTTTTGAAATGATTTATTGTGGTCTGATTTTTTTATATCACAAAAACCTGGCATTTTAACAGGGGTGTGTACACTTTTTATATCCACTGTGTGTGTGTGTGTGTGTGTGTGTGTGTGTGTGTGTGTGTGTGTGTGTGTGTGTGTGTGTGTGTGTGTGTGTGTGTATATATATATATATATATATATATATGTACACACACACACACACACACACACACACACACACACACATGCACATTAAGTTCGAATACAGAAGTAGGTCTGCCCCTAGAATCACAACCTTGTCATGGCAGAGGGAGCTGCATGTCCCTGTGTATCTTAGGCCTATTCTGTGCAACTGATAGGATTACACTTGGCAAAATGTTCTAAATGGACTTGACAAACTGGCATCCAAAACTGGATCTCTCTCATAACAGTTCATTTAAAGTTTCATAGAACTTCATCCACAAGAGAGATACTAGGTCCAATTTCTAGTAAAACCACTCCTGGGTGACTAGATGTTATCTGGCTGACCCATATACCCTGGATCAGGTTCAGCCCCAAATATTTAAATGCACCCACCATGTGCACTCATTAAGAACAAATCAAAAGCATAAATGCACTGTTATCTTCACCTTGTCATAACGCCAGACCACTTCTCTTACTTGAGAATCCTATATCCCACAGCCAGTCTTCACAATACCCAGTTTTACTAGCAACTCCCAGCTATATACTTTTTGTGACACTGCTCACCCCACCTGTATATTTCTAATATAGAGATAATGACATCCATATGTATAACTGTCTCTGAACCTGCTCTACATCCTACTTGTTAACTACAATATTATCATTTACTGCCCTACCTAGTTCCTTCCCTCAACTGCCCTTGTTTAAATTTCTAAGCACTAATCACACAATCTATTATCAATCTGACAAACTCATTAAGGCACCTTTTCAAATGCTCAGTTTTCAACATCCACTAATGCACAAGTATCTTTTATATTTTAACAGTTGCATCTGTTATATGAATGTAATTTAATTATCCAATGTATGTGCAATATATATTATTTAATGTCTGCTCATGTAAATTACTCAATGTTTGTTTAAAAATGTTTGTAATATATTGGAGCTTTTCTAATAGAGCCTCCACTCAAAAGGGTTTTTATTTTGACTAAACCCAGTCAGACTATACTAGACGTAGTGAATATAGTAACAGAGATAAAACTGGAATTGAGATCTTTAGAAAGGGTAGGAGCAAACTACATAGGAAAATTGGGAACTGTGGGAACAGTACATACAGGGGAGGAATAAGGATTAAAAGAAGTCAGCACTTAAATGAGCTATGTAATGTTTGACTGAAAATGATTGGATAGATTATAAGTGATGTATAATGTTTGCAACTGGGAGTGTGTCAGTATGGTTTGTGATACAAAATGCTTGCAACTAGGATTCTGTTGGTGTGCTTTGTTTTCATTTATATAAATGTATGACTGCCTATGTCATGGGGTGGCACAGTGGTGCAGCAATTAGCATTGTTGCCTCACAGCAAGAGGTTCTCCAGTTCGATTCTCGGCTGGGGTGCTTTCTGTGCAGAGTCTGCAATGTCCTCTCTGTGTTTGCGTGTATTTCCTCCGGGTGCTCCGGTTTCCTCCCACTTTTCTATAAATTTAACTTTTCCTGTGTCATAAGTAATAATTCAATAAAGGTGTTTAAAAAACTGGCAAACAAAAGTAAAATAAAATACACAAAACTAAGATAAGTTAATAAATACAAAGGTGGAGGTCAATACAGTGTTGAGACATGCAGGAGTGGGATAGAACATGATGGACTCTTACCTTGTGCAGTGCCACTTTACTGCTGAGGAAGGAGCGAAAGGATGCAAAAAAGGTGGAAAAGCATCATCTAGATGTAGGTGACTTTACTACTACACAAAGCACTGGTTCTGGTGTCAGACATCCTGATAATGGGTGGTCCTTCTCTGCAGCTGGACCCTAGGAGAAGTCCAGGTCAGATATGGGAATACTCAGGTTCCCAGATGGCCACTGTACAGTTACAGTTTATACAAGAAATTGATATTTTTACCTCTTTGTGACTGTCACTTGCAGAAAGTAAAATTTGTACATATGTATCTAACAGCTATTCAGAGTATTCAGCATTCTTGAATACTATGTTTGAAGTGATAGGGTGAAACGTGTACTCTGTAGTACTGCCCTTGGCTGTGGTATTTGATAGGGTACCACATACTGTTCTGTAGTCCACATAAAATATGTCAGCTCTCCCAGTGGCAATGAAGGAGACACCTGATAAAAGGAATGGCTGTCATGATCTGAATCCCAGCTGTAAACAGTCATTAGACTTTTGTGTTACTTACAGTTCCATAACAAGCACCATGTTGGAACTCTATACAGTACACTGTACGCTCATAAGTGTACTTAGTAGCAAAAACTCCTTGGCTGATGATCAAAGTCTCTGAGTCCTGTCTTTGGATGTGAGGCTACAGATTATGAACTCTCAGGGCAAGACTGGTGCTGAACTGTCAGACTTACAGGTGAGTTGGGTCAGATGGCCATGATGTTTGGACAAACCAATTAAGTGAAATACATGTAAATGCTACCTCTGAAAGAAAATTTCATGTATAACAGGGAAGTTCAGGGGTTATACAGTCTTAGTTGATATTGTTCAAGACCTTTGTGACTAAGATAACTCCAAAACACTATGATAAAAAGAGCGCTGAGTCTTTGTTATAGCAGTAAACCTAACAGCTGCTGATAGACACTAAAGCTGTCAAGATGAAAAAGAGAATTATTCTAAGCAATGCTAGGAGAACAACCTCTACATCTGACTAAAGGTATGCCAGTAGATTGGCCTCTAGATCTGACTAGCAGGTATGCTAGGAGACCGACCTCCAGATCTGACTAACAGGTATGCTAGGAGACCAGCCTCTAGATCTGACTAATAGGTATGCTAGGAGAGAGGCCTCTAGATCTGCCTAACAGGTATGCTAGGAGACTGGCCTCTAGATCCAACTAACAGGTATGCTAGGAGAGAGGCCTCTAGATCTGATTAACAGGTATGCTAAGGATACCGGCCTCTAGATATGACTAACATGTATGCTAAGAGACCGGCTTCTAGATCTGACTAACAGGTATGCTAGGAGACCGGCCTCTAGATCTGACTAACAGGTATGGTAGGAGACCAGCCTCTGGATCTAACACATATGCTAGGATACCGGCCTCTAAATCTGACTAACAGTTATGCTAGGACAGAGGCCTCTAGATCGGACTAACAGGTATGCTAGGAGACCAGCCTCTAGATCTAACAGGTATGCTAGGAGACTGGCCTCTAGATCTAACAGGTATGCCAGGAGACCAGCCTCTAGATTTAACAGGTATGCAAGGAGACCGGCCTCTAGATCTAACAGGTATGCTAGGAGACCGGCCTCTAGATCTAACAGGTATGCTAGGAGACTGGCCTCTAGATCTAACAGGTATGCTAGGAGAGAGGCCTCTAGATCTGACTAACAGGTATGCTAGGAGACCGGCCTCCAGATCTGACTAACAGGAATGCTAGGAGACCGGCCTCCAGATCTGACTAACAGGAATGCTAGGAGACCGGCCTCTAGATCTGACTAACAAGTATCAACAGACCAAGAAGGCAACACCTGCTAAAGCCATGGAAGCAACGGTCAAGATTTTGATGGCATCACAGAGAACAAAGTTCAGATGGCCTCAAAGAGACTCTGGCAACCCATCTGGTTACTTGTGGAAGACAGAGTCCAAGCTGTTCTTGGCATGCATGGATACATGTTGGCCTTAAGTGGGAGGTGAATGAACACTCTGAGATACTCTGGGAATCAGAAAGCCTATTTTTATTTTGGAGGCACTGAAAAAGGCCATTGGTAGGATGGATGAAGTCATGACAGTGATTAAATGGTTCCAAAGAGGAAAGGCTAGAAGAGTACAGAAGAGTCATTTATTACTGCTGAAGGTACTAGGTACTGTTTGCAGATTATGGTTAAGTAACTGGGGTGGCAGTCTTAACTTTCAAAAAGCTGGAGGGTATGTCCTGTTTAAAGGGTGATTGTGACCTTCAACCTTCCTAAGAAAAGCCCATGTCAGATTACTGCACAATCACCGGAAAACTGCACCTCTTATTCAGCAGAATCAACACATTCTGTCCTAGGTATGGGAAACTGTATCCACTCTTCATCCCTGCCAACATACTGGAGGGGTTGTGGGAGTTTGCTGTGCTGTCTATATGTATTTTTGGTATTTGGCTAAGGCATGTGACTGTGTATCCTAAAGCACCTTGTGGGAAGTGCTACAACAATCATATTCTGGCCATGTATTTCCATATTAAGAGCCGAATCCACATTACTATTGTTAAGTCAAATGCATTTATCAGTTCAGTGTAACCCGTCTGTTGCGCCAAACAAAATCAAGAAGCACAAATGCCTTCACATAACAAGTAACGCCTATCCAGCTATCTTCCATAACCATGGGATTCTTTGTGTAATAGGACTATTTTATCACTTAGTTTTGTGTTATTTACTGTAAAAACAAACAATGTTCTGGTGGTGGTATGTTCTGCCACCTTTGTACAGCCCAAATCTTCTTAGTGCCTCTTACATAAGAAACTCGGAGGATATACACACTTTACCACATATTAACCTGTGACCCATAATGCATACATCTAATGTTTGGACTGCACTGTCACCTAATGTAAGGATTCTTCAGGTAAGCTCACACTGGATGTATTCCAAGTATTAGCCTGACCAGGACTGCATAAATAAAATATACTATTCCATTACCTGATGTGTCTTACTAATGTCCTGCAAAGCTTAACTGAAAGCAATGAATACTTTTAACTTATGGTTTTGAAAAGCAAGCCCAGCACCACATTAAATTTGTTTTATAGATTCATAGGTTTATAATTATATACTAGGCTAACCACCAACAGGGCCTTTATAAGCCTAGCCGTGCAATCCAACCCAGTTGTGACCTTATGTATCATGGGTGTTTATAATGAGGCAGTATGTTAGTTAAGAAGTTACTAGAGGTTACGGGAAATTATGTTAATTTGGGCATTACTGTCTGCCTCTATCAGAGACATCGGGGTCAGATCCATGGTGAATTTCCGATTTCCCATCCATTGGTTAAGGTTACGCTTAAACATGATTAGGGATGGACTCTGCTTCACATGTATTGGAAGCTTATTCCACAGCATGGGGATCCTCTGAGACACACATCTGTCTCACCAATGTTTTATTTATGTCACAAGCAAAACTTAAAGCCTTGGATTTAGTGATTCTGATGTTGTTCATTTGCAAATGTGCAAAAGGTCCATTGGTGCTGGATCCAATGATACCTTGAATGCCAAGCATAAACTGCTTCTCAGTAACATGTAGAAGACAAGAGTATAGAGATAGGGTTTTAAGGTAATGTGTTTACACCCTGAATTCTCCTGGTAAGGAAAGTTTGCAGATGTTCCAACTGTTGCATATGACTGATCAGGTACATGCTGAAAGAATTTAAGGATTCTTTTAACACTGACCTTGTTACCAATTGTTTATTAAACTGCTGTATAAAAGAAAAAAGTAAATAATGAAAAGCTGTTAGAAATCCCCATCTCCTTGTCTCAGGACTACAGTGAAAACATTCCAGCAACTATAAGAAAATGTAGAGCAGAATATGAACTTAAGCTCACTACAGATACCAAAGGAAACTACAAATCTTTTGTCACTTATATCAGAAAATTAAGAAATAATGTCCAACAATACTCAGAGCTCATCCATAGTTTATACCAATAAACCAATAAATATACTTATACCAATCTCCAAGACATAGTCAATATATTAGCAAACAAATTTAGTGAAAACTTCATCCCACTTGAACATTTAGATTTACCAGATATCACCTTAGAACACATCTTACAGTCCATGTCAAAGATACATAAATAATGGAGCCAGAGATCATAGTAGGCTGAATTCCCATTAGTGCCAAATATGCATAATCTATGCCTCCCCTTAAAACGTTCTTCTTTAGCCTGGCCACAGGCTGTGTCCAATGCCTGGAGAACAGCCACTGTGACTTCCCTACACAAGGGAAGCTCCACTATATAATATCCAGGTAATTACAGGTCCATCATGCTCACAAACCTGGCATGCATTTTGGAAGTACAGGCAACTTAACCAATAGAGACGTTGGTCAGTCTGGCTTTGTGAATGGAGGGTCCTGCTTATTGAACCTAGTGACCCTCTTTAAAAAGGTTACAGGGGCTGTGTATAATGGTCACTCTGTGCATGCTGCTTAGTTTCACCTATCCAAAGCTTTTGACATTCTGTCTGATGCTGACATTATTTGAAAGTTAGGCAAATTTAAACTAAACTGTTATGTTGTCCACTGGATTACAAATTGGCTATCCAACAATTCCCATGTTGTGAAAGTTGCTGGCACTTTCTCTGAATATAAAATTGCAATTAGTGGAATACCATAGGAACTCCCCTCTTGTTTGGTATAGATTTTGTAGACATTCAATACAGTCTAATCTAATATCCCTAAGGTGTGGCTGACTAGGTCTGAAGATGACTGCAAACCGGGTACTGTTATCCACTCATCCACTGATACTAAACAACTTCACCAAGGGATGGAATATGCATACACCTGGTGTACTGAAAAAGGTCTCAAGCTAAATGCAAAAAAGTATAGCTTAGTAGCTTTATAAAAAAAAAATATACTTTTCCCACCTCAAATGTCATAAATGGTACTCCTTTTCAGACAGATAAAGTGGTTAGTGACCTGAACACTTATGTAGACAACTATATCTCAATTGATTGCATTTCTACCATAGTTAGCAAATCCTTCCATCTGTTCCAGATAATTTCCAAGGGAATGTATTCAATAACCACATAAGTCATCCTACCACTGCCCTTTTTCCTTATCAAGCCAATTAAATACAATGTCCCCTTTGGTACGTATAAATCTAAGCTTATCTAACCAAGAATGTTTAAAAAGGCTTTAGAATCCTTCAACTATCCAAATGGACTAGCACAGCTCTCATTACTGATTCTATACTTACTAGCCTACAGGCTGTTCCAAAGTTACATGCATCACTTTGTGAGCCATAAAAGACTCAGTCATATATGGCTACTTACTTCTTTGCAAAACCAGTTACTTTACAGCCGCACTAGGGACATAAATCTACACCAATAAATAAACAAGCTTCGCCTGAGGTAAAGGTTCCCAACTCAATGCATTCTCAGCCCATGGAATATTTTACTAGAAGATGTCAAAAAAGTACTACTTTGACTACAGGCTTTTCTTGATGTTTGGATGGGATCAGGGTTATCATGTATGCCCCTGCTCAGTTTGGGAGGCGAGCACTATTGAGTGTTTGAAAATGGAGGCATGAACTTTTGAGTGTGTCTGCTTAAAGGTGTATATGGCTAGGCCCTTACGGTCCACATGATTATGTTCCTATCTTATACATAAGTCCTTGATCTCTTTTACTGTTACAGTGAGTAATTTAGTGAGATCTGAGGAGAAATAACACCTTTGCTGTAGTACTTAGCACATCATTTTTAAAATTACAGTGTGACTACATTTAGGTGCTCATATATGTTGTTGTTGTTGTTGCCTCTTTCGGCTTATCCCGGTTAGGGGTTGCCACAGCGGAACTCCGGTCCGCTAATGTTTGGTAGTGGATTTTTACGTGCCGAGTTACCAGCCCTGACGCACAACCTTCAACGAAGGCACACCCATTCACACATGCCTTCACACAGAAGGCTCTCCAGCTGAGAATCGAACGCGACAACGTCTTGCTGTGAGGCGGCAATGCTACTGCAGCACCACTACCGCGGGTTAGGTGCTCATATATGTAACTCCCTTTAAATACTTATTTATTTACATTTGTTTACCAGGTAATGTCCAATGGACAAGAAGTCCTTTTTCAGTGGAGACCCGGGGAGAAAAGGTCCAATGAGTATAGTAATACAATAGCATAAAAGGTTTCAAGATACAGAGAGATACAGCAAAAATAAAATAAGACAGTAAAAACATAGTAAACAGCCTAAAAGACAGTGAATAGCATACAATGAAATTACAAGTTAGCACAAGTATAGATACAATATAAACATTTAACAATGTACTCATATATATATATATATATATATATATTTTTTTTTTGTCAGTTATGTAAAGGGGGCCTTCCTCACATGATTTAGGCTGTGGCCAGAGTAGTAGAGAAATGGAAAGGGGGGGGGGGTAGTCCTAAGTACAGCACGGGCATAGCCAGTGCTATAGGAAATATTGTTTTAGTTCAAGCTTAAAGTACTGTGTATGATCAATAGATAGGATTTGTTCAGAGAGTGAGTTCCAGACTGTTGCAATATTGTGGCAGTATAAGGAGTCACCATAAGAGTTATGAGATGTATTTACTTTAAGTAGGACTTTTTCTGCTGACCTAAGAGAGTTAAGGATTTGTAGGGTTGGACAAGATTAGTTAGGGCTGGGCAGTGATCAGGTTTATACATATACATGTTTATACAACATAACAGGGAGCGCAAAATAATATTTCCAGCATAAACACTGTAATCTGTAGTGCTGACGAGGTAACTGTAAACATCAGAAAAAGAGAAAGCCAGTATTGTCTTGCCTGAAAACTTGAAAAGACATGATAATGGCCCCTGTAAGGTACTTGGTCTAAATGTTTGCTGTTGTCTGACTGCAGAATTAGTATATTTAATGAGGGTGCAAAGAAAAGAGAACTTCCCCTGTGAAAACCACTAATTTTTTTTTTGGATCAACATTTTAGTGGATAACAAATGTCTACATGGGTTCAGCAGTTATTGGTTTGTGGTGAGGTTGTTAACATTACTTTATACTGTGAGTTTGGTGGTGCTTGCGAAGGGCAGGGTTTATGGCTTGTAACTCCTACACTGCTACTGGTAACCTTTAATGTGACGTGGATGTAGCAATATGAGGTTTGACTCACACCACTGGTAATTATTAAAATGCACAGTGTAATTAGCCTGTACTACTCACCTTAGTTCTCTTGTCAATTACGGTTTCATTTTTTAACTGTTTAGCTGTACTACAGCCTGAACTCTACTGTTCCATTACTCTCACATACTGTTTTCTAACATGTTCTTTATCCATCCCTGGCTGAAAATGGTCCATTTGGATCAGTGCTCTACCAGTTACTGCATTTTAACAAATTTTAAACAAAATAAATATTTCCAGTATGCAGACTGCCTCTACCCTTGAGAATTAGGGGTTCCCTTGACTATCTCCCTCAAGTTTTATAACCTGAGCTCCAACAGCTATGTTGCCTTAACTCTGTCTTTGGAATCCTCCTTAATTCTCTGTCTAATGGATGCCTAAGACATTTTGACAACACAGGCTCAGATTTAGTCTCAGTATGAACCTTTTTTACATCTGAAGCAAATCTTGCTAGAAATGGTGAAATACCTTTAGACCGCTGCGGCTTTAGATCAGGCATTTTGCTACCATCTAGCTTGTTCTGCAAAGTGGATCCATCACCACCTCAAATGGAGGTGTTAACACTCACTGGGTCTTACCCATACTACATTTTTCATGAGACTGCCTCCAAGCCTAGATTTGTGCAATAACATTTTCACAAGGTACTGTATTCTCAAAGCTGTTACCTATTGGAACATTTGCTGGAATATCAATAAGCCCTGCCACTGGTTTGTATGTGTGCTTTCTCCTCGCTGCAATTGAAATCTTGCCATTGGCACCTGAAAAGGTGTCCTTCCTATAGCTCTGAAATGACTACGCTTCCCAGGTAAATAATGTTTCTCTCTAACAATTGTAGGCTTAACAATAGCCACTGCTATAACTGATGTACTGTCAACCCTAGCAATAGCTTCTCTACTATCTACCAGGATAGGGTGCGAGCTCTAAAACAATCTGGAGCATCTGCAGGGCCTAGATAACCTACCACAACTATGTGGTTACAGTACTGTTACTGTGTACATATGGACTGTACATGCCTCATTAGGATGCACTAGAAACATTTCACTCCAAGACCTTGTTGTATAATTGCACAACCTGTTTTCATAGTTTAAACTCCTTCCATAAGCTCATTTATATCCAAATATTGTGCTGGGTATCTCTTTCTTATGCAATTATGCCCTGCTGGCTAGAAAGATTTGACCCTACTTCCTCATTTTTACTGCCATGCTAAATTCTCAATTCTCTAAACATATTTCCATGTCCACAGTCAAAGCACTTAGTGCTTGATGTCTTACTAAAAGCTATCTTAACATTTCAAATGTACCGGCCTGACATTCTCACCCAGTTAACAAATAAATGCTTATTTCTGCAATAAAATAACTCGCTGATCTTTGAATTTCTTCCTCTTGGATACAGGAGTCCGGTTAAAACAGTCAAATAAAAACTATTAAACTTTATCATAATTCAAACAGTTCACATCATTCATTTTGACACAGCATTCATTGTCTTATCCATGCGAAGAAGAGTTAAAAATTTTACCCATTGCCCCCGATCAATTTGGTGTGGATTACACATCCTTATAAATGCCCAGAAAAAAACTATCAAGGCAAGCACCCTTTTATATTCAGGACTAATCTGGCACTGGCCTTGTTATCTAAGGATTAGCTTTACTTATTTCTTTTATGTTTGTTAAATGGGTATGTGGACTATCCAAACATGCCCCAAGATAAAAATGTAAATGCAATCTGCATGTACACAAAATAAATCAGTACACATATTCCATACAGCTGATTAAAATGAGTATTACACCACTGTAGAGTACAAAAATACCACAGGTGCATAAACAGAAAAGTCATTTTAAATATCACAGTCAAAAAACAGTCATATGTCTAAAATGCATAGGGGGGATTAAAAATAGAAAAAAGTACTTTAGCTGGCATAAAATAATAAAACCTTAAAGTTTGAAATAATGTAAAGATTACATAGAATAGGACATTTACTGTGGTTATAGACCGACTGTGAAGCAGTTACATTTGTTTTCCTTGCTCAGGAGGGTAAGTAGGGGTTTCTTGAACAGGTTAAGACTGTCAGTCTGTCTAACTGTTTTGGGTATATCATTCCAAGCAGTACAATGTTGACAAATGAACTCTTACAAATTGTAAGAGTAAGGGGTGGCCTCTGTAATTTCATGCAATCTACATTATGAGAGAAGAACAAGCTTCTAATTGTCAGTTTGTTAAGTAGTGGGGCATCATCTGTTGTGCAAAAGCTTGAAAGTAAGAATATTTAGGAGCAGGGCAGTTTCAGCCTAAATTGGTAACCCCTTTACTTTGCAAAGAGTAAAACAGTAGTTTTCCCTGTAGTTTGAAAGGTGAATAAATGTATTTTATTTGCTGAAGCTTGAAGAAGGGTGGTATTTTGTACATGGCATTGTTCAATAATAAGAATTTCGTACAGATATTTTGTGCACAGCATTGTACAATAAGAATTTTGTTCAGATATTTTGTGCACGGCATTGTACAATAAGAATTTTGTTCAGATATTTTGTGCACAGCATCGTACAATAACAAGAATTTTGTACAGATATTTTGAGTTGTGAGAGCACTTACTTTACTTGAGATACAGCAAGAGCACGGAATGTGAGATGATGGTCAGACAGGAGGTCTCAATACCTTTAGTGCTTGATGCAGGAAAATGGAGTATCTAGTGTACAGGTGGTAGCAACTATATGGGTACTATGTAACTTTCTGAGGGTAGTGAGCAGCTTTACAGAGGGTTGTAGAATACTAAACACAAATTTATTGTGATGCTCAAACCAGTTCCAGATGGCTGAAGTTCATTTGCAAAACAAAGATGGTCTTTGCTGTCCCTGGTAAGACCTATATCATTTTTGTATACTATACAGTTTATAAGAGATACATTACTAAAAGGAAAGAAGACATAAGCAACATGTCCTACATGGACTAACTCAAAGCCCTGTCACTAAACTCAGTATCCTGCAGACTGTTAAAATGTGACCTGTATCTGGCATACAAGGCATCCTCCGACCCATTACTGATGGATTTAGTGCACATCAGCAAGTCAAATAGCATCAGAAATACTCAGTCTAGGGATCTAAACCTCTTCTGCGACATCAACTGAACATTTGGAGGGACAGGTATATCTTGCAGAGGATACCGCTGCTGTGGAACAGACTCCCCATCCACATAAAGCAAACTTTATCAGTGTCCACTTTAAAGAGCAACATGGATCTATGGATGGGAAACAAAATTTACTCTAAGAATGTCCACTGTACTACATGAATTGACAGAGAATGATGCAATGACCTTAATTGTAAGTACTGCCAGAATTTATAGCCCAGCCTTTTCTACCTCTCTCTGCACACTTGAAATGAATGGAGCTCTGTTGCACCAGATACATATATATCCTGCCAAATAATTATCTCTTGGTTGACCAGATTTTGCCAGGAAATTGGTTTATACTCATTGTGCTACAGAGTATTGCCCTAAATCCTGTGGGAGCATGAAAAGTGGTACCTTGCCCAAAGACCACTGACATACCTATTCCCCAGGATCCCATATCTTAATTTTTCCCATCCTGAGCCAATATAAAGTTCTTCAGCATTACAATTTGCATTGCTACAAGCAATTAGGTAGGTGAATTTAGTGCTCTAACCAGCAATGTTTAAGCAATAGGAGGTGCCCAGGTGTACCTTGCGTACCCCACTACAGATAGGGCTCATGAGCCTTTTATGTGACACCCTTGGTATTTCGTTGCCCCATAGAAAGGAAGAATAAAGTTTTTGAAAACTCTCAGGACAAGGGCTTTTGTCAGTAAAGAGAAGGCACATTTTGATGGCCTGTATCTTACCTAAAAAGGGCAGCTGGAGGCTCTTCCACTCCAATATAGTAGTCCTTCAGATCAGTAATCTCCCAGATTTTACTAGAAAGTCAGAGTCCCATGTGAACAAACCACCATAATATTTTCTCCATTAGGAAGGAACTTTGTGTATTGGCCTGCTTACTAAGAGGGAAAAAAGGAGCATTTGTGTTGATTAAATCTGGGGCATGAAATATGTTCAAAATCCTTTAGACTGCTCAAGATTTTGGGCAAGTGTCTTAGTGGATATGTCAGTCAAACCACCTCATCATCAGAGGCAAACCAAGACTGGGCAATGCCTCCATGTTGATGCTGGCATATACAGGTGGTCACACTCTCAACAGGCAACACAAACTGGGGAATGAGTGGACATCCTTGCTGAGTCCAATCATGTGAACTAAAAAGGGAAAAATTACAGCCATTCTTTACTACCTGAGCTATAGGGCCATTATACTAAATCTTACCACAGTCCAAAATCTTCCCAGAATGCATACTAAAGCCCCCCAGAGAATCCCCTAATATAAAGAACCAAATGCATTTGTAAAGTCCAAAAAGAATGCTTCTAGTGGTATGCCCTGTGTTTTACTGTACTAAACTGTAGAATGCTGATCCGTAGCCACAGCAACTCTGGACCTCCATGTCTACCATTAAATCCTTGTAGTAAGAGGTAAATCAGCTGGGGCAGGAATGCTTCCAGTGTGCTCACTAATATCTTAGCATAAGGTTTTACTTCAGTCTGGAGAAGGGATACTGGGCAATATCCAATGGAAACTGATGGTCTTGGCCAGCCTTAGGTTAAGAAAAACAGTTGAGGACAAGCTTGACAAGGTCAGAAAGATTCCCAATTGCATCTAAGTCTTGAAATAGCTTATTCTAAGGTTTTGATTAATGTGCTGTGGAGGCTATGCAAAAACCTCTAGGAATGCGTCCAGCCCCAGAACCATTCCTCTCTGCATATCTTTAATAGCTTTATACATTTCTTCTCACATAGTAGGCCTATCCAGAGTTTCCAGATCCTGCCCTAACACCAGCAGAAGTAAAATATTGTGAAAAAAAACATGCCTCTGAACCCTTAAGTATAAGGCTGTGTAAGTTACTGCCATTATTTCATTAACAGCATATATGTTTTTGTGGGGTGTACCCGTACTATCTCATTGAGAAGGAATATAGCATTCCTTTCTTATCCTCTTGTTTAATCTTTGAGCTAGAAACTTTGGAGACATTATTTTTTCAGCCAAGGCCTGCATTTTCCATCTTTCTCCTCTGTGTGCTTCTATCCTTAACTGGATAACCCTTAACTCTTTTCTACATTGTTTAATTTGCCTCTTCAGGGTTTGGTCTCCACACCCTTGTTACTTATAGTGTTTTCCTTCTCTCTCAAGATAATCTCCAACTCATTTAAATGCTTAAGTCAGTCTGCTCTCTTCTCCCTTCTCAGCGTTGGGGCTGTCTGTTTAATATAACACTTAAATTTCTCACAATGTTGTCTCATTTCCTTTACCAGGAAACATAGGTGAGCCACAAAATCTTTATTCTGATTCCCCACCAATCTTACGAGTTTCTGGATCCTTCAAAAATAAACATTCCAACCTCCAGGTCGTACAGGGCTTGGGTGGCCCCACCCCATGGATAGTTAACAGCACAAGACTGTGATCAGAGACAAAAGCAGAGAGAAATACTCACAAGAATGTATTCCTTGAACATTGAATGCATTAGTAAGGATATAATCTGAATGGCTGGTGCAGCCTGCCTTCGGGGTATAAACATATAGTCCTGTGTCCCTGGATGCCAGATTCTGTACGAGTCAAACAAAGCAAATTCTTTCATAAAGTTATCCTCTCCAAGTGATCATTTTGCAAGCCCTGAGGTGGCCTACAGGAGTTCTAAACAACTGTGGATGGACTGAGGTGGACACTGCAAAACTTCAACTGTGGATGGACTGAGGTAGACACTGCACAATTCACCTGTGGATGGACTGAAGTAGACACTGCACATCTTCAACTGTGGATGGACTGGGATGGACACTATGCAACTTCGGCCACCCCTCTTGACAGAGGAGCATTTTTTTTAATTTGGTTTCCTCTAAAAAACACTATGGAGTTTGCTTTTTCAGAAACGAAAGACATGCATACAGTTTGTTATCAGACGTTAATCCCCTGAAATTCAATGAAAGAACTTTAACTAAGGGAACTACTGCACCTATAGAAGTAACTATGGGAATTACTGTACCTAAAAAAGCTGATGGTGTTCCTGTTGCACATTAGACAAGTGTAGCACAAGGATTCAAGAAAGTATGCAACCACCAATGAAAAGCTACTGTGCTAGTAGAAAGGATTTAACCAGGGAGGTGACAGACTTTGTTATCCCAACAAACTGCAAGTCCAGAGAGACAGAGAGACCCCTCTCCTACATTCAATACAGAGCATCCCCCTCAATGGGACCATCATACAACTTATAGAACTAAGCCCACTGTATAACACCAGAGCATGACTAGGCACAAGTAGGATGTGTATACTTTCATGTATACAGTAAACAAAAGGGGGGGGGGTGGCAATGAGTGCAACTTTAGCAAACCTAACAGCACTCACACACACACGTATATATTCACAGATACTGACCAAAGTTGTCAATTAAATGTAATATAAATGAGGAAAAAGAACAGGCAGACCACAGACAGTACTGAGTTTGTAAAGACAGCAATACTTACAGCTAAGGATGCAGGCAGTAAAGTTTCTGTCAAACTTTCCAGATCCTCTGGAGTCAGGTGTCACAAACTGACAGCCATCCTACTCTTGTTCCTGAATACCTTGGAGAGTGGACAATCTATTATGGGTGATAACCAATGGTACTTATCTGCTAACAAGCTCTCTCTTAGCTGAAACATTGCTATTAACAAGTTTAGTGGGTTGCACTGCTCTCTGTTTTTTCTCTTCAGGAATTTATTTGGTGAGATAGGAGGGCTCCTTTCTGCCTTTCTCTTATCTTGAGGCCCTGATAATCTGTCCATGTTACACACACCACCTCACAAATGCCCAGCCAACTTCTGCACCATTACCATCTCAATAAAGTTATTCACCTTTTCAGGGTTCTCAAAAGACATGTGTTGGCCTTCTGTAGTGATCAGCAGTGTTGCAAGGAAATGTAGTTGACAATGACAGCCAAGGTCCCTTTACTTCCTAATAAATTGAACCATAAATTTCCTCCTATTAAAAGCAGAGTTGCTATAGTCCAGGGCATAACACACCTCAGAGCCTGCTATCAACAAGTCTTTCCCCAATTTTCTACCTTTCTCAGAGCCACTTTTCCATTATTGTAATCAAGGAACTGAACACTAAAATGCCTGTGGTCAATAAAGACTGCTCCTGTAAGAAGACTTTTGCAATATTAATGAGTACCTCATCTGCAAGTGTTCAGATTGCTGTCATAGTGCCATGTTCTGTTCAGAAGTCATTTTGTTTGTGAGAAAATTGCTTATACTGATGGATGTAATCAACTAATTTTATGTATATTAATTTTTCAAGTACTTACATATTTTAAGTAAGATGGAAATAGGACAGAAAAGTTGTATTGGAAGCTTTGGCTTACTTAGGTGATGGTCTAACTAAGATGATTTCCAGAGATGTGGCATAATATTTAATGTGAGCCACAAACTGTAGCTATATAAGACAGGGACTGACAGAAAATCTGTGCATTGTTACATGAACCATGGATGTATAGTGTGTCTGCCTAATGCTATATTTAGGGGGATTTATTTGAGGTATTTTGGTTAGTTTGAAGTAGAGAGGTGAAGGGGGAGTATGAATGTTAAGACAGTTCATGATGTTTTATATGTTTGGAAGATTAATGGATTCCTTCAAGAAGTCTGCTAGGATGAAGTGTGTTCAAGATGGGTTTGATGATGACTGTTTGTCTTGACAAGACAGGCAATTAACTTCTTTCCAGAAACATTCGGGCCTATTACTTTGAACTTTTCATTTGTCCTTGAAGTTGGTTTTGTCTTGTATGATGCAAAATCATCCAATATTTGTAAGCAGACCAGTAAGGGCTTCTGCTGTATGGGTCAGGTCTGGTAAATCATTTACTGGGAACCAGTTAACAGATGACTGGTGCACTTTATGATTGCTGATAGTAGCCAAAGACTTATGTCTGAAGGGTATTTTCTTAGTTTCTGTATATTAAATCTTACAGACAATTGGGGTCTGAATGGTGACTGAAGATATTGTAGATGGAGTGCATATCACTACTAGGTGAAGAGGTGAGTGTTACAAGGACTTTCTGTTATGTCCACTAGGCTAGGTGACAAGGTAAATAAGGCTGACAGCAGTGAGCACTTCAGAGATGCCATTGTACATGAGCCTAAAAAGTTTAGACTGAAGTCATCTTTGATAAGGAGGTCTTTATGAGTGCAAATAGAGTTTAGTATGTGCGTGACTAGCATTTGGAACTGTTGTAGTTATGATGCAGCAATGTAACATGGGACTTTGTGTTGCTAATTCTGAGTAGATTTCAATATGAATTGGGAGTCAGCTGTGGCACATGCTTGTGTGACTATAACTATGCTCAGACTATCTTGTATCAAGGTAGTAGTCATACTCTGTAAAGAAATGATGGATAAAAAGGCTGTTGTTTTCAAGACAGGATTCTGTAATGGCAATGATGTCTAGATTGTGTTGGGCTTCATACTGATTTGATCTAGTTTTTCCTAATGCTTTATGCTGATAAGGAAACAGGAAGGTTTTTCTACATTTGTTTGTTTGTGTTGGTAGGAGTTACAGGAAGGGCCTGGGTTTACTCCAGCATTTGCCCTTAGTAGTAGTATGAATAATACTTGGGTGAATCAAAAGAAGAGTGTGGTAAACTTATGAATCTCTTTTCTGAGTAACTGGAGTTGGAGTATGCTGCTAGGTGAATAACCTTTAATGAGGTCCTAATGTTAACTGTTAGGTTGGTGTTTGTGCATATGGGGAGTGTCTGTGAGGGTTTGTGGGAGATGCTGGCAGCTGATATTGGAACTTACTTTGGAATATACTTTGGAGACGTAGGAAATTATGTTACTGAAAGAGAAGATGAGCAGTACTGAGAGAGCGCAGAGAACAGAACATCATGAGTTCTGGGCAAAAGATACTCATTTTGTAAAATTATGTTTGTTGGTCTTTATAGGTGTTTTTTACTCTACAGTATTAACTATTTGTCAATGGTTTGCAATTAGAGAAAATCCTAACATAGGTTGCTATTTATTTAAAGGAAAATTCTGACTGGACACAGGATATTTTCAGCAGAGGCCCGGGGAGAAAAGCTCCACACAAGCAAAATACAAGTAACAATGAAAAGCAAGTAAAGTCTGTGGTAGACATGAATGGCAAGGATGTATTAAGAACCAATTGTGGTACATAGGAAGTAGCAAAACACATTAAAAATTTAGAAGTGACATTTAAACATAGGATGACACAGAATGCACAGTATTATAATATGTTAATAACTATGTTAGATAAATGATAATAATAAACAATTACATCTTCTAAACTGTTTAAATTGACAGTTATAGTTAAGTACTCTACCAGACATATAGCTGACATACATCATATGTTGATTTATGCAGGAAGGGAGGAGGAAATAATCAGAGGGAGATTAGAAGAAAGGTTGGGGAATATAGTGATCTGAGTATGGGAGCAGGGTAGGAAAAGGGGGGGCGGTATAAGTGAGTCTGGATTGGTACAAGGACATAACCAGTGTTTCTTAAGTGGGCTTTTAGTTTGGATTTGAAGCGATGGGATGAAGGTAGGGTGGTAATAGTGTGTGTGGGGGGGGGGGGTTCCATAATTTGGATATTATGCAGGAGAAAAGAGCTTCTCTGACTGAGTTTTTGGCTTTGGAAACTTGGAGTTGATTTTTGTTGCTGAAGCGTAGTGGTCTAGTAGTAGAGTAGGGCTGGAGAAGGTTTTGAAGGGAGAGTACATTTTGTGTATGGTTTACTAATTTATGAGAGAGGGAGAGTTGATTGAGATGGAGAAGTTATGGGAGTTCGAGCCAATCGAGTTCTTTAAGTAAGTTGTAGTGATGGCTGCGGTAAGATGCCCCAGTGGCAAATTTGGCTGTTTTCTTGTAGCAGGCCTCTAGTTTATTTAGATCAGTTTGTCTAAGATTTGTGAGTATAGGAGAGGTGTAAAGTAAGGTTGAAATTAGGTGGGAGTTGGCAACTGAGATTCTGGCTACTTTGGTGAGGTACTGCTTATGTCTATACAGAGATCCTAGTTTTTTGTGAACTTTTGTATGGTTAGAGAAATGTGTCAAATTTAAGATGACTGTCAATCTCAATGCCAAGTAGTTTGGAGTGTGCGTTAGGGGAGATGATGGTGCTGTTGTTGGCCAGAATATTGAAGTGGGGGTTAGTTAGGTTTAGGTTAGTTTAGTTGGTTGGAAGATGAGGAGATTAGTCTTGTTAGCGTTGAGTAATAGTTGGGCATTGGATAGACAGTTTTCTACAGAGGAAAATGCTTCCTGTGTGATTTTTCTGAAGTTCTGGTATAGCTGGGGTTGAGCAGATGAGAGCTGCGTCATCTCCATAATGAAATAAAGTGGTCTGCTTGGTAGTTGTGAATAGATTATTAGTGAAGAGTGAGAATAACAGTGGCCCAAGGATGGATCCTTGGGGGTACCAAGTGTGACAGGAAGTCGAGATGGTAGGTCATTATGCCACACAACAGATTGTTGATGGCCATCTAGATAGCTCTGAAATCAGTTTGTAGCTGATAGAGAAAAGGAGAGGTTAGTCAGAAGAGAGAGTAGCAGTTTGTGTGATACTATATCGAAAGCCTTGGACAGTTCCAGGAATGTGGCAGAGGAAAACAGGCCATTGTTTTTGTGATGAAGGATAGTGTTAGTGAAAGACAAGCGTTGTAATTGCTGACACATTTTGAGTGAAGAACTGGTGTTACTTTAAAGGGAGTTTTAACTGTAAGGAAAATGGGGAGGGGTGGACTGTAATAAATGTATGTGTCCAGGGAGTTAGGAAATTAGGATGGGATACATCACGCAAGCTAGCAGGTGTCAATCTGTATGCCCAAGCGCAGATCACATGGACTATACAAAGTTAGCAGCAAACAGATAAGGAAAGTTATAAACAATCTGTTTCACCAATAATAATTACTCCATCTAAAACTGTAGTGTGTGATATTGTCCACATGCTTTACTTGAAAACAGCTCTGCAATAAAGACAGGAATGTAATATACTGATAGATATCTTAGAAAATGTTAAATATTATTAGGGGAGAGTCCTCCAACAGAAGGAAAAGAACACTCATTAATCCTGAAAAATGCCTGTGAAGCTAACAAATGTACCTCTATGAAGGAAAAAGTAAAAAGCTACAAGGAGGTAATACCTCAGCAAGTACAGCTTGTGTCACTCACTATTCTGTATGATAACAAGCATAAGTATACTTACTTATTTATTGACATTTGACTACCAGGAAAGCCCAACTGGATAGATGCCAATTTTCAGTGGAGGTCCAGGGAGAAAAGCTGCAAAGTATTACAAAAAAATTTTAAGAACAATAATTTTATAATCTTCAAAAACAATATAAAAATATCTACAGTTTAAATAATAATACCAAATTCCACATAATGTGACAACATTGGTTAAAATGATACAATTTATATGATAGTGACTTAATATTAGATAAAATTTAACCAGTTTAGAAAAATTAAAGTTAGTCAGTATAATACAAACAGGAATTGCAATATGAAGTGAGAGAAAAAAAAACAGTGTTAAGACAAACTTAGATAGAGAGTCAGGGGAGTGAAACTGATTGATGTTAGGAACTGTGTTAAGAAAGGGGAAGTAAAGTATGAATAGGTACATGTTCATATTTAGGGATATAGTTCATATACCTATAGTAGTGCAGCTGGTTCCAAAACCCATCCCCTTGCTGTGTTTGTGGTTAGAAAGCTTAAATCATTTTTAAGATCACATGACCATGTTGTGGTTGACTTGTGAGATTTTTTTTTTTAAATCACCTTTATTGAATTATCACTTGTGACATAGGCACATTTACATTTATATAACTGCATTAACAAGTTAACTCATTCCCTCCAGTACAGCTCTTTTGAGTGTGTACCTTTAAATCCCAGTGGGTGTGGCTTAAGCCTTTAAAAAATGAAGTTATCGCCTTACCATTCTAACAAACAAGTACTCATTGATAGCGGTCAAATATCAATACAATTGTGTTTGCCATCATGTATGCTTTGAGAGAAAATATTCTGATACCTTGTATGTAGCACGGTTTTGCAATTACTACTGCAAATATGAACAAGCAATATTGGACTCCTAGAGGTGCAGTAGGAGGTAACTGCTGAAACTCCTGGAGGCGCACTCAGCTGTAATGAGTTAAAATTAACAAACATTATACTTCACATATATTGCTATATATCATATAACCCAAGCAACATTACATAAAATATTCAATTCCTACCCCTTTTTTAAACAAGAAACATCTTTATTAAACCATTACTTACCTCATAAGCAAGCATACATTTATATAAATAAAAACAAACCGCACCATTTTACATCACAAACCATACTGACACACACACAGTTGCAAAATTATACATCAATTATAATCTACCCAATCATTCTCAAACATTACATAGCTCTCTTTTAAACCTCATTCCTCCCCTGTATGTATTGTTTCCACAATTCCCATTTTTTCGTATGTAGATTGCTCCTATCTTTTTATAAAGATCTCAATTCCAGTTATTTTATCTCCGTTAGTTAGGTGGCTTTCTGACCACAATTTTTGTTGGCTACAACAGATATTACAGATTTGTTTTCAGTGATTCCCTAAATTGTAGGTTTGCAATGGTGTGACAGTATGTTATTAGAATCTCTTCTTTTGAATGCAAATGACTTCAGGTTGGTAATGGAAGATATACAATTACTGTTAACTAACAATTTTATGTTCTTCAAGGGTACATATTATAAGCAAATGAGTGGGGTAAGCAATGGGAGCTGCTTGCTCACCTGTGTTCAGCGATATAGTTTTATTATTCTGGGAATGACAGTTTATTTTTAAATCACACTATATGAACAACACAGTGTTACATTTATGTTTTCTTGATGATATATTCATCTTATGGGATGGTAAGAAAGAAGAATTTATAGAATTTGTTGTTTTATCAACTTGTTGGAATTTACTTATAGGGTGGGGAAAGAAGAGATCCAATACTTGGACGCTACACTTATTAAAGATCAAAATAAGGGTATATTTATTTCTATGGTGTATAGAAAAGAACATTTTCTAACTCCTACTTACACTTTACCAGTAATCAAACATCATCAAAAAAGGAACACGGTAAAAGGTCAAATGGACTAAGCAGGTTGTATGACTTCCTGTTATGAGCAACTGGTGGATAAAATGGGGTATACTGGAGGTCTCTTTGTTGAAAGGGGATACCCAGACACCTTGGTGGATAAATTAAAAGAAGCAGTCTTAATGGGCTGGGGGACATGATTTGTTCTTTTTTTTGCAAAATAGAGAAGCACTTTTGACAATGACTAGTAATACAAGCAGCCAACAGGAAATAAATCATAAGGGTAATTCTGATAACGATATGGACAATATGGTTGATATTAACTATAATAGGTCCTTTATAATGAAGTATAATCAGGATAAGGCTGGTATCCAGAAGATAGTTTCAAAGTTTTGGAAAATATTCTCAAGAATGCCTAGCACCCTAACTGTTTTTTGTAAGCCAGTATTATACACCTATAAGAGGGGATACAGCATTAAGAATATAATAGAATTAGGGGCCAAAAAGAAGTCCCTAATGAACATTAACCAGAAAAAAAGGAACATACTAATGTGGCACATGACAACAGTGCATATATATGGCACAAATTAATGAATTGGTTCTCCCTAATATATGTATTTCTCTTAAAGCAAGTAAATATTACAACTGCTTGACAAAATGAGTTGTTTACTTAGCCTGTTGTGAATATTGTTTCTCATATTACATAGATAAAACTAAGAGAGCTCTACAAACAAGGGTATATGATCATTATTATCAAATTAATAAAGTTGAAACAAATACCCTATTTAGGCACTCACACTCACTGGACTGTAACAAGTTTAGATTTATTTTTTGGGCTCTTGAAAAAGTAATTCAGAATAAAAGAGGGAGAGAGTGGGAAATTCAGCTTGAATATTGTGAACTGCTTTGGCAGTTACGTCTAAATGCTTGTGTTCCCTTCCTTAGCTGAAACTTTAAAGCTTAAGGGTGGCTAACCTGTAATATATTCTCCAATAATGAGTTAAATTTAGGGTTTGGATATTTTTAATATTATTATTACCACTATCATTACTAATATTTATACACTGTGATTGTTTTTCATCCACCTCTAGAATCTGCTTGTATAATGTGATTATTTTTTATGAATGAAGTGATACATTTTGAGATACATATGTGTATAAAAATGTTTTAATGATTTAATAGGACAGATGGATTGTTTCTCTTAATTTAAACATGTCTTTTGTATAAGTTTTTTTAAAGGAGAACCTCACCCACAGACTCAAAAAATATTTATTTCATCATGGTTTGGTGTTTCCTACACTTTAACACAACTTTATTTACAGGTTTTTAAATATTTTATAAGTAATTTCCGAGTCTGACCACATGGGGTCTGGCATCCTGAAGTAATTCTGATGTTTAGTCTGCCTCTAGGTATCCTACAATGTAGTGCTCGCCTGTAAAAACTTACATCACACAGGCCTCTTTCTTCCTAAAGCTCCTGTCACTGCATAGATTTTACATGCATACACTGCTGTCTTTCAGTCAGTTTTAAATAACATTTCATGCCGTTCAATGACTACTTAAAACACACAGTGCAAATGCCACAGAACAGACTTTCAAATTTTTATTTTTATTGCTGCTTCTTTTTAGAATGGCTAAACTGTATTTTTTGTGAAGTCTGAATTGTATTACTTTGACGCATCTCCCATACCCTTCACACCTAACTTTCCTAGCTGTCAAAGTGCTAAGGTGGTGGTGTGGCGGTAGCGCTGTCGCCTCACAGTAAGACGTTGTCCTGTTCGATTCTCAGCTAAAGCTTCTGTCTGGAGACATGCGTGAATGGGCGTACCTTTGTTGAAGGTTGTGCGTCAGGGCTGGCAACTCGGTACGTAAAAATCTACTGCCAATCATTAGCGGATCGGAGTTACGCTGTGGCGACCCCTAACCGGGAAAAGCCGAAAGACACAACATGCTGTGATTGACAGCTCACAGCAAGAGACTTGACTCATGTACTGTTTCCTTGTTCTAGCCTTTACTTTCTGTATGGGTACGGGAAGGACCAGGGAGCTGTGACATCACACCATGGGTGGGTTTTTAGGACAGTCTCGGTGATGTCAGTTTGGGGAGGAAATTAGCCAGCAAACTACCTGTATTCAGTGGCCTTGATGACATCAATGAATTGAAGACTTTTCCGGGGGTGGGGTGGTTAAACTTTTTTGAAAGTGAAACCACCACAGTTTAGTAAGACACTGTTCTAGTGGAGAGAAACAGTCAATTTAAAATATTTTAAATGCTGTGTTGTTACTTATTCATAGCAGGGACAATAAATAGGGAAAAAAATAACAGAGAAGTTGAGCATTTAATAATAGAATCCCATTTTTTTTCCTTTAAAAGGAAATTTAGTAACATGAAATGAAGAAGGGATTGTTTTTTTTTAATTGACCCAATGGTAGCCTAGGTAAAGTTAAATAAATGTTTTTGTTTAACCATGTGGTTTATTCTGATGAAGTATTTACTGTGATATGAAAGCACTAAACAAATTACATTTATTTAAGTATTTTGTGTTTGGTTATCAGCTGTTGTGAGTTGCTGTGCCGAGGTGCTCCCTATTGGTTACTGGAGGGATACAGTTCATCCTAAGGTTGATCAAGAACAGAGCCAGACTTTGGCTAAGCAGTCTTTCAGAATGGCTTTAATGTACTGGAGGATGGTACTGACCTGATGGATATGGGCAAGAAGTTCCAGGCCTTAGCAACATGGTATGAGTAAAGATGATGCCCAGCAGATTTAATAGGTTTGTGGCTAGAAAGAAGCTTTTGATCACCGGATCATAATGACTGAAAGGAAACATAGTTTTATAGAATGGTATTTAGTACTACACAAGTAGATGAATGCTGGATAATTTTATAGGTAGCAAGAAGCTATGTATATGTTAGTTGATGGAATAGCTGTAACCTCTTTAGTCTTTTGTAATGCTATACAGTGGTGGGTCTGAAAGGGGTATTTGCTGCAAATTTAGCCACTTTATTATAGCACTGCTCAAAGTTCACTTTTTGTAATGTCTGGAGGTTAGTAAGGATGGGAGTACCACAAAGTAGTGAGGGGAGGAGGTAAGTAGTGATACGTGTAGTTTTTAGTTCTGCTGGTGAAATAGTTTTTGGGTCTATAAAGCATCCCTAGTTTTTGGTGCATTTTTTTAAGTAATTTTGTATGTGTAGGTCGAATTTAAGATGATCATTCACTATCATCTCTAATAATTTGCTATGAAAAGTGACTTAAATGGTTATACCTTATGTAATATTAACAGAGAGGATTTTAATTTGGTTTTTCTTGAGAGAAGGATTTTGGGGAAAAAAGTAGTTTTTTTTTATGTTGAACATGAGTTGTGAGTTACAAAGCCAAGTTTCAGTGGCTGTTAAAGCTTCCTGAGTATTTTTTCTAACTGTGCCAGGTTGTCTGATGTGCTTGTGAGTGTGGCGTCATCTGCTTATTGTATTAGAGAGGCCTGCTGTGTGGCGAGTACTGTTGAGGATGTTAAAGAGGAGGGTACCAAAGATAGAGCCTTGTGGTACACTGGTGGTGACTGGGAGTGATGAGGGTGGAGTGTCATTTTAATGACTGATACATATTAGACAATTAGCTTGTCAACTATTGAAGGGTGAGCTGAGAGACATAGTGAAGACTTGTGAAGTAGACGTTTGCTGTCTATAAATAAAGATGAGACTAGTTTGCCACTGCCTCTAGCTTTATTGACAGTTATGAATAAGGGTTAAAGCGCAGTGTTAGTACTATGGGAGGGATGGAAGCAATGTTGTGTGGGGAATAGCAGTTCTTCCGGGTCTATATTAAAACATTGAAGTTTCAGAGCTTTGAATGTTCTAATATCGACACCTAATAAGCGAAAGCTGAAAATAGCAAAGTTTGAGATAACCGAATTCTTTCCTAGGGAAAGAATTCAGTTGTCCGTTCCTGTCGCTTCGCTATTTTCAGCTCTGCGGTAGAAAGTTATGGGTTGGGTACAGGTAAGTGTGCGACTGTGTGGACATGAAGGTTAGGGCGGGTTAGGGCACGGGTCAGGTAAGTGTGCGAATGTGTGGACGTGAGAGTTAGGGTGGGATAGGTGAGCTAGGGTTAGGCCGCGGGTGAGGTGTGTGTGCGATAGTGACGGACCTTAGGGTTAGGGTTTGGGTTAAGGTAAGTGGGTAGATTTTGGTGTATGTACAGTTTAGTGTAGGTTTAGATGTAAGATTTTAGGTGTATGTGTGTGGATTGCTGTTTGTTTGGTGTGTTCGTGTTGTATGTATGTGTTTTGGAGCAGCAATTTTTTTCCCTAGGAAAAAATTTGGTGTTCTAAATTTTCAGTCTTATCGGATTTTGGTTACTAGGTGTCAAAATTAGAACATTCGAAGTTCTGAAACTTTGATGTTCTAATATACACCCGTTCTTCCTGCAGGAGACAGTTTAGCAATTGTTTTTGAATACATTTTTCAAGTATTTTGGAGAAGGGGAATACTACTGCTGTAGGTCTAAAGTTAATGATGTCTGTTGAATTTCCTCCTTTGTATAGCGGGATAATGTGTGTTTTTTCCAGAGAGAGGGAACACAGGATTTCTGGACTGATCTCTTTATAAGGATTGAGAAAGGCTAGGCAATGCTATTGGCTGCTATTTTAAGGTATTCACTTGGGAGATCAGCTGAAGTGAAGCATGGTTTGAATTTTAGAGCATACAGAATGTGGGCACAGGCTTGAAGGTGAAAGTGGATGAGGTGACATGTGGCTGTTGAGCAGGGTTGAGATTAGATATTGGGGAATCCCTGGTTAAGGACACTATCCTATCTATGAAACAAGAGTTGAATTCTATTGCAGTTTTGCATGGTGAGTTACTGGGAGAGGGATTAGGGTTACATTTTTGTCAGGGATGTAAGATTTCTTTAATGGCTGACCAGAATTTTTTAGGGTTGCATTTAGTATTGTTCTGAATGTTGTTACAGTATAGCTTCTGTCCTCATTTATTTGCTTTTTAATATGGTTGCTATTCTTTCCACACCTTTTCTCTGTCTTCCATTAGCAATCTACTCCTTTTCAATTGCCAGATTGCATTTGTTTCAAGTCTCTTCCTTCTAGTTAAGTGCAAGGCTATTTAAGAAAGTTGTACTGAATTAATTTACATCATTTAAGGGGAGGCTTTTTAGGATGTTCCATTTAACAGAGGATAGGGTAATAATGAACACTTCTGGGTTAAACTTGGACAGATTACGTTATTTTTATAAACGTGCTGTTTAAGTGGATGTGTGAGATGCCTGGCTGTTTAGATTGTGAGATGGTCACTGAGAGAGTGTGACATTGTGCTTCTGGTGGTTAATTTACTAGGATCTTATACTAGGATCCAGTCTACTAAGGAGTTTGATGTTTTGTTGTAAGGTGTGAGACTATAAATTAGTTATGTGAAACTGTATAAGTTCATGCTGGATGTGTGAGAGATGCATGTTGGATGTTATGTCCAACCAACTAATATTGACATCATCTAGTATTATTTTTTCTTGTGGAATTGTTATGGATAAAGAATGTAGGATATCGTCCAGTGTCATTGTATTGTCAACAAATGGAATGTAAAGGCCAGTAATACAAATGTTTTTATATTTGTTAATTTTCAGGAAAGTGATAAGAAGTTCCACTTAATTGAATTTTGGTATTGATTTGTTGTAAGGGGAAATGTGGTAGTTGTTTAGAAATATTAATACAATAACACTACCTTTCCTCTTTATAACCTCATTACTGATAATACTATAGACATTATGGCAGATATTATGGGGGTGTAATTCTGGAGACGTTTATGCTGGGTTTAAGCCAAGCTTTAGTTATACAGCAAATATCAAGCTTGTGTTGGGCAATCTGGGCATGTAGTTCACAGCAGTTTTATTTCTAATGCTTCTAATATTTATGGTGTCAAAAGTTTGATTACCACAGTAGGGGACTGACCATTGTGGGGTTAAATTATTGTGTGCAGCAGAATTATCTTGATGTTGATTGTCAAATGTGGGGCCAGGATTAGGGAAAATCTCTCCTCCAAGAAGGATTTTATTATATTGGGATATTACAGACTCTTTTTTTTTTGAGTGTATTTGTCCACTTCATTTTATTTTGATCTTAGTTGAAATGGGGTTTATCAGTCTATATTTGGGTAAAGGTGAGGGACTTCATTAAACAGGTTTGGTACGATGTGTGGCGAGGAAGTATGCATAGGTGGTTGGGACAGAGCTGCAGACATATTGAGCGCTATTACAGAGTCATGGTAGAATGAGAGATGGCTCAGTAGGAGGAGAAGAATACATAAGCTGCAGAGTAGCATGATAAGAATCCGTATTTTATTGATGGCAGGTAGTGGGAAAGTAGGAATTAAGAAGGAAGCAAGAGTTGCAGGGTTGTTGGATATTTAGTGGTGGTAGAGTCTTAAAGTTAGTATAAGGTAAGTAGATCGGTAGGATGGAAGTAGTTTCTATGAAGGAGGAGAGTTAGGTTGCCCTAAAAACTTCTCAAATGTTTCTGAAATGTAAGAAATAGAGGGGTTTAAAAGGACAGAGTATGAGGATGTAGTTAAAATGAGTAGTATTGAGGGTTTATCTGGAGAAAGTAGAAATTGAAAAGTAGAATATAGGTACTGTTGGGGATCTGAGCATGAATGGACAAAGTGAAAAACAGTATGGGGAGAGAAATGTTGCTGGGAATGATTCTAAACCTTGGATGGAAATTGGGAAACAGGAAAACAAACAGGAGCGTTTGTATGACAGCAGTAAAGCTGTTTGCAAAACACAGAATGCTCAAAATATGTAAGGGTGCTCTTAAGATGTAAGCACAGCAGATAGATGTCTAAATCAAGCACCTTATAGTCGACTAATTCAAGGGAAAGCTGATTGAAAAAACTGTAAATAATCAAATCCAAGGGGAAAAAGAAAGACACCTACTAAGCAAAATGTATTAGTAGTAGAAAATATATTTACTAAAGGAATAGCTCATGGGAAAGTGTGTGGAGAATAAACAAATAGCACAAGAGAAGCATCACAGAACAATAAAATGGATTTAAAGAAATATAAAAAAATGCTCTTTTATTTGTTCCACCAATATTATGTACACCAATAAGAGTTTCCTTCTTGCTTTCAATCCTGTACAACTGTTATTTATGCAAAACTAATACAATCCTTTGTTACTCAAAGAGTAACTGTGTGTTGCATCTCATATGCAAACAGTGTTAGGTATAACGGATTTTACAAAGGGGGGTCAGAATACATGTGCACAGCTCCCCAGTGTTAAGCAGTTACCCTGGTATCAAGCTAACATGCATTACAAAACATTGCATTCACTGGTTAAAGCCAGGGCCCCAAGAAATTTATACATTTTATCAAAAAATGTATAAATATTTTGTGTTTCAGTACACAACCCCACTACTCCCTAAAGGTTTGTTAAATTATCTGCTGCAGTTTGCATTAATTACTTAGGTTACTAGAGGGATTAAATTGATCAGTCACAGCATGAAGTTATGAGAAAGAGTAGTGGAAGCTAGGTTAAGAAGGGAGGTGATGATTAGTGATTAGCAGTATGGTTTCATGCCAGGAAAGAGCACTACAGATGCGATGTTTGCTCTGAGAGTGTTGATGGATAAGTACAGAGAAGTTCAGAAGGAGTTGCATTGCGTCTTTGTGGACTTAGAGAAAGCAGAGGAGTTGTGATATTGTATTAGGAAGTCGACAGTGTCAGAGAAGTAATTTTTTAAATCCTGTCCTGAGCATCCACAGCTCCTCTGTGCTGGTCCTGCGGTTTAGGGCTGCTTGTTTTCCCCTCCCATAATCCATCCTGAGTGCTCCCTCCCTGCTTTAAACGCAAAAGGAATACCTCTGGCCATCACCTGAAGACACCCTGAATTGGCCAGCGTGCCTGGTACTTAAAAAAATACTACTGAGAAGACCCCCCCCAACAAGATTGTGTAAATTAATCCATCCCGGGTGCTCCCTCCCTGCTTTAAATGCAAAAGGAATACCTCAGGCCATTCCTTGAAGACACCCTGAATTGACCAGCTTGCCTGGTACTTAGAAAAATACTACTGAGAAGACCCCCCAACAAGATTGTGTAAATTAATCCATCCCGGGTGCTCCCTCCCTGCTTTAAAGGCAAAAGGAATACCTCCGGCAATCACCTGAAGACACCCTGAATTGGCCAGCTTGCCTGGTACTTAGAAAAATACTACTGAGAAGACCCCCCCCCCCCAACAAGATTGTGTAAATTAATCCATTCTGGGTGCTCCCTCCCTGCTTTAAACGCAAAAGGAATCCCTCTGGCCATCACCTGAAGACACCCTGAACTGGCCAGCTTGCCTGGTACTTAGAAAAACACTACTGAGAAGACCTCCCAACAAGATTGTGTAAATGTATGTTGCTTAACACTAATTAAATGTAGACTTGATGTACTATCTATAGAGTTAGTTTGCCCTCCTGTGTGCGCGTTCTAGCAGACTACCGCAGACTGTTTGCCCTCTCCCCCTCCTGTTATCACTACCCTAGAATATATTTAAACCTAAAACTGGTCCAACTATCCCTGCTGTTTGATATCTCCTTCTACCATTAGGTGGCAGCATCTACCAATACAAATCCTAGATATTCTTTATAATCCCAACAAGTTTTATTTTTTCACAGCTGGTTGTGAGTTAATATCCTTAGACTGTAAATATCCTCTCCCCGCCTGCTAAACCACCCTCTGTAAAGGCAGCCTTCATTTTCTGGCTGGAAATATTTGGCTCATACCTTCCAACTACAGCCTTTAAACTGCTCTTTGATACTTTTTTTGCTATACTCACCTCTATTTAGCCCTCCCCCCTCCTGGAACTTTTCTTCCTACCAACTTTCCACCCCTTTAGTCCCTCCTACCTTCTGCCCCTCTAGTCCAACCACCTTCCCTCCACCTATCCCCTCCCCGTAGCTAGTTTCCTCCTGGAGTTTACTTATATCTCCCAAGGACTGTGGTGCCATTTTTAAATCCTGCTGCCCTGAGCATCCACAGCTCCTCAGTGCTGGTTCTGCGGTTTAGGCTGCTTGTTTTCACCTCCCGGTAGGTCTTTTCAGCATATCCTGTCTATCATTTGCAAGCCTCTAAGCAACTATTGTACTAAACTCCACGTTTTTACTTGTAACTGTGTTTTAGGGTTATAGATGGCCTTGTGCTAATGGCTATCACTCCAATGCAATGTTTGTAACTGTGTTGTAAGGTTATTGTTGGCCTCGTGCTGATGGCTTCATTTACCTGTGACCTACATGTGTTTTTGACCTCTGCAAGCTGCTTTTGGGACAAGTGGGGCTCTTTTCTACACTGACTAATGCTGCATTAATTTAGTATGGGGACAAGGGGCTTGACTGAATACTGCTGGTTTGTCACGACCAGAAACCTGGTGTAATGATATCCTGTTAAAGTGCATCGCTGAATGCCGGATATTCTCTTAAGGTGGAATAACAATCCCCCTTCAAGCCTTCCGCTTAAAATCAGGTTTAGCAGCCATTTTTCTTTCCATTTGTAACTATAAGGGCTCCGCACAGCTTCTAAACATTTTTGGGGACAGTATTGCCCTATATACTGTACTGTTTGACTCCTTGCTTTGTATTGTGTCATTTGCCCTTTGCTTAGGTTAATTACCGGCTTAGCAGCTGTAAGCTGCTTTTTGGGACAAGTGGGTCTCTTTTTATGTTGTCGCCAGCTGCATTACTTTAGTCTGAGTGTACAGGGCTCGACTGTTGCACTTTGCTGGCCTAGTCTGCTCTCCAGATGTCCTGTTAAAAGGACGCCAACAAATGTATATCGTTGAAGGCCTTTATTTCTCTTTTAAGGTGGATCAATGGTCCTACTAGAGCCTTTAGCTTAATTACTGGCTTAGCAGCTATTTTCCTTTTCCGTTTGTCTCTATAAGGGCATCACATGGCTATTATATTGTTCTGAAAACTGTTTAGCACAAGTTATTGCACAGCATGAACATATCGTAGTTTACTGTGTTAGTCTGTTGAGCACTATATATTGCACTGTTTAGAGATTTTATAATATTACTTTTATCATTTACCCCTTGCTTTCTGCTGCTTATATTTGGCTCTACTGCTGTATAACCCTGTCCTCTCAAACGGACTAGGGTCACTGCTAGCATGCTGAACTGCTGAATGAATGTTTTGTTCTATTTAATGGAGCCTATATATTGCCTAACTTGTATTGTTCATAGAATAACGTCTGCTGCTTTCCATTGTTAATCCCCTAAACCTAATATTCCTCTCCATACTTGCTCCAGCCTCATCTAACCATAGCCTCTCTCTACTACTGTGCTTTGTTACACCCTCCCCTCTCTAGACATCCCTTACCTGCTACCTTTCCCCTCTACATCTGCAATATTAACTAACTCAGTGTTGTCTCCCTCTCCACTACAGTAATCCATCCTGGGTACTCCCCTCCCTGCTTTAAACGCAAAATGAATACCTCCAGCCATCACCTGAAAACACCCTGAATTGGCCAGCTTGCATTGTACTTAGAAAAATACTACTGAGAAGACCCCCCCAACAAGATTGTGTAAATGTATGTTGCTTAACACTAATTAAATGTAGACTTGATGTACTATCTATAGAGTTAATCTGCCCTCCTGTGTGTGCGTTCTAGCAGTCTACCGCAGACCGTTTGCCCTCTTCCCCTCCTATTATCACTACCCTAGAATATATTTAAACATTTAATTGCTGGAACCTGTGTTCTGAGAGACTGCCTTCCAGACTATCTGCAAATATACAGAGCTGAGTATATATTTTTTGGTTATAGTTTGTTAATTGTTGCTTTCATCTCTGCTGAAACGGTTGTTTCACTGTTCTGAGAGACTGATCTGCAAATATATAGAGCTGAGTATATTTTTCTGGTTTTAGAGTTTGTACTGTCAGTTGTTGCTTAGATCTCTGTTGAAACTGTTTTGTCCCAACCACCCTATTTTTGGCTTGTAGTTTAAATTTGGTGGCTTTTGCAGTTGCCCGCCCCACTGTAGATTTGATCTGGGACACTCCCCCAGTCCCATCTCTTTACCATATTCTACCTAATAAACTCTCTCTGGACTTGCTTTTAGTCCTTTTTAATTTAAATGCATTTTTTAAACTGTGTTTGTTCTAATATTGCTACAAACTCAAGTGTGCTAGCTTGCACTGCATGTGAATTGTTTTTACTACTTTTCTGTAAAAAAAAGAAAAAAAACTGTAAGCCTGTTTCCTACCTTTCCTGTAACTCGTGTTCCAGATACAGATTTGCTGTATTCAGGACTGTATGTAAGCTTCTGAGCCCCCCCCCCCCCCCAAGCCTTTCTGTGTTGGAGGGAAGCCTTCTAGCTTATCAGTGGCAGTGGTAAGCACTAGGTAACCTGTCTACCACATAAGGAGTGGTTCTGGCCCAGAAATTGTAGTTACTGGCCATTTGGGCAATCTCTTCCATCTCTCTCAACTTTCTGATCTGAAAGCCTGCGTTTGCACTTGTTTCTGTCCTGTAACTCGTCTAGTGCAGACACAGATTCGTAGTTTTAGCACTTAAATGTGCTTATTCATACCCAGCACTTGTTCAGAACTTGTAAGCACTAAATAAGCTACTAATTACTATAGCACTCAATCTTCCTCAATACCTAGAGGAAAACAGTTTTTGTACTTAATGTTCTCACTTGCTTAGAGAAAAACAGCTCTTGTACTCACTTTCCTCACTTATTTAGAGGAAAACAGTTTTTTATTCGGGCATGCCCAAGGGTCAGCTCCCAGTGTTTTCTCCTGTCTATCTGATGAATCTGGGCATCTTGAGGCAATGTAGAAATTGCCTCATGTACACAGACAACCCTCTCCTCCTACCACCCAACACTACAACCCGTGAGAGATGCACTTATCTAGCCAAACTGGAGGTAAAGCTCCCTCCAACCAAGACTGAACTTGACAGTCATGAGAAGAAGGTAAACATTTGCACCACACCACACTCATCACATAGTCTCATTAAATCTACACCACCAAAATCCACACATAGTAACACAAAAACATTTGCGGAGGCTCTCAATAATAATCTGTCTAAGCAACAGAGACCTCCAAAGCAGAAACGCAAGCAACCTCCATCCCCCAACACAACCCAAATGAGATACAGCCCACACACTTACTGTGCCACTCAACCACAGCCAATAAGGCAAAACAACGTACCCAACACACTAGTCATAGGTGACTCTATAGTAAGGCACACTGATGTCCCATTCACCAGGCTAAACAAGGAGAAGGTTACTGTCACAGCTGCCTGTCAGATGCCAGGATCCGCCACATAACCCACGCAACTCAGGTCACTCCACAACAAGTACAAATATGACTCTGTCATTGTCCATGTTGGTGTGAATGACCTGAGACGTACCTCCCTGGACTACATGAAAAGAGACATGGAAGAGCTCTCCGATCTTGTAGCCCAGGCAGGCATGACCCTAGCCCTGAGTAGCATTCTGCCATCACCCAGAATGTTACTACAGTACAAGGACAAAATGATTGACTTCAGCAATTGGCTAAGCTTCTGGTGTCATTCTAAGGGGATCCAGTATTTGTCTGCTTGGGATGACATGGTTGACAGACCACAATGCTTTGCACAGATGGCCTGCACCTGTCAACCCTGGGATTCCAGATACTGGCTAAGGCTCTTGCTGCCCCTATAGTGACTTTTTTAGGCAAGGTTCAAATAACAAATTCACCACCGTAACAGGAACAGGCAAGCAAAAACTGAGGGTAATGTTACTCAATGCTTGAAGTCTAAATCTCCAAATGCACTCACTCAAGGCACTCGTTAAAATGGAGAGCATCGATATCTGTGCAGTAACGGAGACCTGGTTCAAGGCTCCAGAGAGCACCCCTGCACTACCAGGCTATAACTCATACCACACATTTCGGCCATGTAACCTGGACCGAAACACCAAATGCAGAGGTGTGTCCATATTCATTAAGTATATCCACACCTCCAGGCTAGTTGCTCAGCATAATGCATCCGAGGTTATCCAAGTGCAACTAACTCTGGGCAAAACTACAATCCAAATTGTAGCTTGCTACAGATCCCCCACCATGCCCCAGGATTCCCACTCCTCTTTTCTTGATGTACTGGAAAATATTAGGGTTCAACCAAACACCCTAATAATGGGTGACTTCAACTACCCCACCATAACTGGGAAAACTACTTGTGTACCAACTCCTTAGCTCAACGCTTTCTGGAATTCATAAACTCCAATGCCCTGGATCAACTTATCCACACCCCCACAAGGGGCAACAATATCCTAGACCTAGTCATTACCAACATGAGTGACTGGTGTTCCACACCTGAAGTCAACTCCTCGTGGTCCGATCTGACCATAAGCTAATCACCCTTGATATCCACATCCCTCCCCATCCCCCATTAAGGAAACCACAGTAAAAAAGTTCTCCAAAGCTAACTTCATGCTTCTTAAGACAGAAGTGGTGAATTTCCTGACATCCATGCAGATGGACAATACAGTTACAACTGCTGAATCCTACACACATGCACTCTATAAGCACTTACACGAGTGCATGGATCGTGCTATCCCAAACAGAACCAAGACGCTAAAAAAGGAAGCCAATCTTGTGGTCCCCTGCCATAAACAAACTGTACAACAGAAGGAAGAAACTGTTGCAAAAGAGAGTAAAATCCCAGGAGTGGAGGAGCTCCCTGGTCAGCATCAGTAAGAAGCTGAGATGCCTTATAAGATCCTCCAAAGCTAGCTACGAAAACAAAATTGCCACTAATTCCAAGGACAACCACAAAGCATTCTATAGCTATGTCAAGAATCTCGATGGCAACACCCAGATCTGCTCTGAGTTACAGCACAAAGGCAAGAAAATTACAGAACCAACTGATATTGCCAACATCCTGGCAGATAGGCTCAGTGCTAACTTTACCCCCCTCTCACCCCCTACAGGGCCCATATCTATACAGGAAGAATGCAGAGTCCCTGTAATCACAACTACACAGGTAAAAGCTGCACTCTCTAAAGCCAAAAACACAGCAACCATGGGACCGGACAACATCCCAGGCTGCGTTTTACACGAACTTCAGAACAAACTGGCTCCCCACTTAAGCACCATGTTCAATAATAGCCTCGCATTAGGCTTTGTGCCCACTGAATGGCGCACAGCAACAGTTATCCCACTATACAAAGGGGGAGCCACCACTGATCCTGGGAACTATCGACCTATTAGCCTGATGAGCCTGGCCTGCAAGGCCATGGAACTCATAAACAAAGACATTGATAACATGCAAACTCTGGATCCCACCCAGTTCGGGTTTGTGAAAGGCAGATTATGCCTCTTGAACCTGATCGACTTCTTTGAAGCAGTCACCAAAGCCGTAGATGAGGGTAAGGTGGTTCACACAGCCTATCTTGACCTCGCCAAGGCTTTCGACACCATCCCCCATTCTGGAATTTTAGCTAAACTCACTAAACTAGGTATAATTCCCTACGTCACAAGATTGCCAACTGGCTCACTGACAGGATCGTGTGTAAAAGTTGCAGACTCCAAATCTGACCTCATAGCAGTGACAAATGGAATAACACAGGGTTCCATCCTGGGACCTCTCCTGTTTGGTATCTACTTCTCTGAAGTACAGGCTAACACAGAAGGCCTCTGGCTAATGAAGTTCGCAGATGACTGCAAACTAGGAGCCATAGTCAAGTCCCCAAATGATGTGGACATCCTACAGAAGGGCCTCGCTGAGACAGATGCCTGGTGTCAGAGCCATGGCCTCAAACTCAATGCCAAAAAGTGCAGTCTCATCCTCTTTGGTAAAAACTCTGTACCCATGAACTACCAACATAGGCAGCAATCTACTTAACACCGAATGCGTTAATGCAAGAGACCTTGGGACCCAGGTGGACAGTAGTCTCTCCTTTGATAGTCACATCGCCACAGTAGTCAGGAAGTCCTCAAATAATCCTCTCCATTACTCGACCTAACAAAATAAATCCTCCTGGATCCACTATAGATTGGATCCTAGTCTCAGATCCAAATAAAATAGCCAATTCTGGCACAATTCCTGATACCTTTAGCGACCACCTCCCAGCTTTTATGCATCACTCAACTAGTTCCTCCCCACACCAGTATCAATACATTCAAACTCGTAACCTCAGTAGCTTCAACCCAACTACTTTCTCAAATACTTTCAAATAAATGAACTGGCAAATTCTAAACATCCTTCCTCTTGACAAGGCTATAGAATACTTCAACTCTGTCTTCCATGATACTTTAAACTCACTAGCCCCACTAAGAAACAAAAGGATAAAAACTAAAACTGCTCCTTGGCTATCAAAAGAGACAAAACAGATTATGCACCACAGAGACAAACTACGGAAGCTTTACCAAAACAATAAACTGGCCAATACCTTGCTCCAATATAAACAGCTCTGCAACCGTGCAAAACGACTAATCACCAAAGACAAAAAATCCTACTATATGCAATAACAATGAAAACCCAAAAAAATTCTGGAACTCAATAAACTCACTCCTCAATCCAGGCTCCAAGAATAATTCCTGTCCTGACCCAAGTAAATCTGACCTCGAACTAGGCAATGAATTTAACTAATTTTTCATAGAAACTATTACTACCCTCACCAAGACATTTCCCAATAATAACCCAACTGCTCTACACTCTTCCCCCTTCTAACTCAGCTCACTTGTTTGAACTCAAACCCATCTCCACTAACTTTATAAAAAAACTTTTGTCCAAACCTAACGCTCCCGACAATATTCCCTCTTCCTTCCTAAAATGTGCTGCTGATGGCATTGCTCTCCCAATCAGCATCATTATTAACCGATCCATAAAAAAAATCATACGTCCCCAAACTCTGGCGCTCAGCTTATATTCTTCCTCTTCATAAAGGAGGCAAAAATACCAGCATCTCAAACTTTCGCCCCATTGCTTTGCTCTCACCAATCTCCAAAATCCTAGAAAAATGCATCCACCTCCAACTTATGCCTTTCCTGACCCAAAACAATCCCCTCACTCCTACGCAGCATGGCTTCCGTCTAGGCCATAGCACAATAACCCGCTCTACTCTCTTTCCTAGAAACTGTCAATCAAGCCCGAGATTCAGGACACTTAGTTTCTACTGTTTTACTCGATCTGTCTAAAGCCTTTGATACTGTTTCCCACAAGCACCTTCTCTGTCATCTCTCAAACCTTAATCGCTCACATAATGCTTATCTTGGTTCTCCAGCTATCAGACAGATCACAGGCAGTCAAATGGAAGAACTCCATCTCTTCCTTCCTACCTACTCCAACTGGCGTACCACAGGGATCCATCCTTGGGCCAATGCTTTTTAACATCTTCATCAATAACTTTCACACTGCTATTCTTGATGCTAAAATCATTCAATATGCAGACAATTCTACCTTAATCTGCTCTGCCTCACACCTCTCTGAATTGCTGACTAAAACCCAAATTGCCCTCTCAACAACTGAAAACTGGATGTGCCAAAACCACCTCTCTCAATGCAAATAAATCAAAGATTTTACTATTCCCTCCCACAAAGACCCTCTCCTACGATAAAAACCACTTCAAAGTCTATAGTCAAACCAACTCACCTATAGAAGTGGTCCCCTCTGCCAAACTACTTGGCATTACTGTAGATGAATACCTCAAGTCTGATATTCATATTCTAAAAAATATTAAGAAAACCCACCAAAAGCTAGGTATGCTGTATAGGAATAATCACTTTCTCTCCAACTCTACCAAGCAAACTCTGGCCTCGACTTATCTTCTTCCTTCCTTATTATACGGAGACCCTCTCCTAACCAACCTGTCCTCCTCTATCACCTCTAAACTAGAAAACTGCTACAACAAAATCTCTAAATTTGCTGCTAAATCTAAAAATACCACCCACCACTGCCAAACCCTACAATCCCTGAATTGGCTTGAACTCCCAAACTACCTAGACTATCTCCAACTCACTACTGCATATAGACTCATATTTCACCCAACAAAATGTCCCGCTCTAACTAACATCCTTCCCCCTTATACACCCAACAGAGCTCTCAGATCTGGAAATCAGAACTTAATTACTATCCATAAACCTAAACGTCCTGCTGGCCAACTTCTCCTATCTTTCTCACTAGGCAAAAAATGGAATTCCCTTCCCTCCACACTAAGAATCATACCAAACTCAGAAAACTTCAAAACCCAACTATTCAAACACCTGTCCACTAAATGGAAATGTACCTGCCTTCACCCAACCTAATCAAAGGGGGTTCTCTCTCTGGCTCCCACGCTCTACAACTCTCATAGTTACCTTTCTATGAGCCTATATAAGCTCTCAACAATTTCTATAGCTTCTCTTTAAGCTCTCAACAACTCCTACAGCTACCCTCACACAGCCAAACCTAGTAAATATTGTAAATAGCATTCTACTGTTGATGTGTGTATGTAAAGCGTATTTACATTTTCTTAAAATGTTTGTATGTAAACTGTTTCCACACCTAACACATACTGTTTTCCTCAAATGAAACCGTATGATCCCTACCCTCAACCTTAATGAATTTGTTAACTATGCATGATACTGAATGCATTTATGAGTAACTATTCTACATAATATTATCTTTAATATTAACTATCAGTTGTATCTAAATTGTATAATGCATCTTGTAGCTTTTCTCCCTGGACTTCCACTGAAAATGGGTCAATTCGGCCCTGTGGACTTCCCCGGCAATCAAACTGCAAATAAATAAGTATGTAAGAGTGGTACAGGATATGTACGAGGGTAGTGCGACAGTGGTGAGGTCTGCAGTGGGAGTGAAGGATGTGTTTAAGGTGGAGATGGGATTACATCAAGGATCAGCTCTGAGCCCTTTCTTATTTGTAATAGTGATGGACAAGTTGACAGACAAGATCAGACAGGAGTCCCCGTGGACTATAATGTTTGCAGATGACATTGTGATCTGTAGTGAGAGTAGGGAACAGGTGGAGGAGACCCTGGAGAGGTGGAGATATGCTCTAGAGAGAAGAGGAATGAAGGTCAGCAGGACTAAGACAGAATATATGTGTGTGAATGAGAGGGAGGATAGAGGAATGGTGAGGATGCAGGGAGTAGAGGTAGCAAAGGTGGATGAGTTTAAATACTTGGGATCAACAGTTCAGAGTAATGGTGAGTGTGGAAGAGAGGTGATGTAGAGAGTACAGGCAGGATGGAGTGGGTGGAGAAGAGTGTCAGGAGTGATCTGTGACAGACGAGTACCAGTAAGAGTGAAAGGGAAAGTCTACAAGAGGGTAGTGAGACCAGCTATGCTTTATGGGTTGGAGACAGTTGCATTGACAAAAAGGCACGAGTCAGAGCTGGACGTGGCAGAGTTAAAGATGTTAAGATTTGCACTGGGTGTGACAAGGGTGGACAGGATTAGGAATAAGTATATTAGAGGGTCATCCCAGGTTGGAAGGTTTGGAGACAAAGCCAGAGAGGCAAGATTACATTGGTTTGGACATGTGCTAAGGAGGGATGCACAGTATATTGTGAAAAAGATGCTAAGGATGAAGCTGCCAGGTAACAGAAAAAGAGGAAGGCCTAAGATAAAGTTTATGGATGTGGTGAAAGAGGGCATGCAGGTGGTTGGTGTGACATAGCAAGATGCAGAGGACAAGAAGAAATGGAAACAAATGATCTGCTGCAGTGACCCCTAACGGGAGCAGCCGAAAGGAAAAGACGACTTAGGTTACTAGAAATATCTGCTGCCGTGTGTTGATGTTTTCCGCAATGCAGAAGGAGTTTTCTAGAGTACCTCTTCAATAGTTGCAAATGAAAGGTATTACACCATCAAATGTTAAGCATTCATGTGGATACTCTAACAGATTATGTCAGAAATCATTAGCTGCACCTGTTTTACTGAAAAATGAATTTGTAAAACATAAACTGCTGCATCCACACCCACAACCCATTTAGGGGTTAAATTTAATTCAAAAACAGTTCAAATGCAAAGCATATAAAATGACAAAGAGCACAATCTTCATAAATGCCTACTAAAAGTCTTAATTTGTGTTTTTTTTACATTTGATAATAATGCAATAAGGTGACTTAAAATTGCATGCCACTGTTGAATTCTACTCTCCTGAACCTATTCAACATTTTAAACAACCACGTCATTTAAAAATTAACATTCAGGATGAACCATTAATTACAGAGAAGCATGTCTGTACAGAACAAAATATTTTAGTCACTGCCTCACCCATGTGAATTTGAACAGTTTCTCTTCTTCTCACACCTATTGTTTTACTTTCTTTGTCACTGAAAATGTCTGACATTCTGAATGATGTAACCAGGCATTGTCTAACCAACATGAAAAATTACTTACCATAGCTTTCCTTACCATATGCTATAATATTCTGTTAAACATGTGCTATTCTTTGTTAGATTTACTCAAATATGTAAACAGTTTCATAATTTCTGGTAAAATAATGGCATAAATTATTACAAAAATGCAGATTTTGTGAAGACAGGAATTATGGGTGTAATTTTCCAGTTGCTCTGTTTAAAACTTCCATTTAATACGGGTAAGCGCCGGTGAGCTCAAGACTTCATGGCAGCAACACATAAAAACAGTGTGCTGATTACAACTCAGAATAGGATAACAGCAAATTATGAAAAATGCATACGCAGGTAGGCAACAAAACATATTCACAAACAGACGTGTGAAAAGCCTTCACACATTCCAACAGCAGGACTGTGTGTTCTTATGCCAGCAGGGATGTAAATTTAAAAGATCGTGAATAACCACGGGGGAAGGAAGAATTACATAACAATGACAACAAAATATTAGTTGTACTGCAGGAAGCAGAAACCTGGAAATAAAAATGTTTTTTTGGGCAAATTACACAGAACCAGGTACTAGCAGGAGTCAACCTGTGTGTTTCTGTACACATGAATCTAGCAGCAAACAGGTAAGGAAAGCTGTAACCGAGTTAGCTTCACCAACAATAATTACGTAGTCCAAAAACTGTGCTGCGTATGTCATTGTCCACATGCCTTACTTGAAAAGAGCACTGCAGTAAAAAGAGCGATATAATGAACTGGCGTACAAGCTTTGCAAATGTAAGATATTAGTTTGAAGAGGTTTCCAACAACAGAAGGGACAGAATAACTAACCCCACAGAAAGGATGTGTAGGCTCACGCATGCATCCCTGTATAGGAAAAGTAAAAATCCCCCAGGAGTAACTATATGTTAGATGACTGAATTAACTAGCATTTTTTTTTTTTTTTTTTTACAGTAAATGAGATGCACAACAGTAGGGACCACTCACATTCTCTGCTGTACTGCGATCCCCCACAAAAAATACTAGCACTTTACAATCACCCATGTTTACAACTGCCTGACCCCTACTAAGCCAGTTTGATAACTTGAGCAATCAACCCACTTGAATGAAATCCCAGCAAGCACAGCTTACATCACTACTCTGCAGAATATTTGGAATGTATGAGGGTATCATTAAGATGTTAATGTAAAATATGGATGAGAAAATCAAGCACCTTACACCCTACAAATTCAGGAGATGGATGCGAATATTCCGATTAGATTGCTTTGCTTTTTATTTGTAAAAGTTATAAGCAATGAAATCAGTGTGAACAACCTTTACTTTCCAGTGGCAGGAAGACTGATAGTAGGACAGTGGTTGAAATCACAGAAAATATTTTTTTCACAAAATCTGTAATTTTTATTTCTTACTATGAAGGAAATAATTTGAAATTCATTGGGGCAGAAATGTAGTCTGGGCATTTGAACTTGATGAATGGAGTGGTGGCAATTTTCAATAAAGTCTTGGACTTTATGTTAAAAAATTTTAAGAATATCAAAAATAGAAAGAGCCTTAATCTGTAACTGTTATACAAGAAGGACACATACAATTTTATAATATGTATGTATCAACAGAAGAGAGTGAAAGATTTATTTTAAAAATTCAGCAGTGTACTTCTGATTTATATTTAAACCATTTGATGTAAGGATCTTTGCCTTGTCTTGGTGAGAAAGGCTATAGATTAAACTTCTAGAAGAGCCTGTGTGGCCAGATCCATTTTGGATCTTAAATTGTTTGTCAGGAAATTAAACTTATGTTTGTTGATGGGGGACCGTGAGTACCAAAAGAATACTTTTCATGTACCTAGTACATACAATCCACCTATCCACCCTATGTTGGGGGCATTTGAGCAAATGTGTGATTTGGATTTTCGACATTTTCTACAGTCTAGGTCTGTGATGCATTTTAATATTACCAAAGAAGAAAGGGCGGAATTTAATGAATTATCTGCCTCTTCAGTCAGAATTATGCAACCCAACAAGGGAGGCGGCCTGGTTGCAATGGACATAGATGATTATTAACAACAGAATGTCAGCAATTTTGTCTTCTGAAACTTACCAAGAGGTGTCCAAGAATGAGTTGAATGGAAATCTGCCAAGAGTTCGGTCTTATTATGAAGACATGTTTATTAATGAATCCATTGACCAGGAAATTTTCAACTTTATTTACTGTGCATCTCCTCGAGTACCTGTTTTGTTTGGGAACCCAAAAATCCACAAAAACATTAGAGACCCTCCCATGCGCCAGTTGGTGAGTGCTAGAGAGAGTGTAACATACGCAGCAGCCAAAGTTGTGGATCACATTCTAAAAAAATGTGGCTAGTGAATCATATATTTCTAAAGGTTCCTGGTCCTTTTTGGGGAAGGTGAAAACGTACAGTCCTGATTACCACTTTCTGACGGTAGATGTTGTTGACCTGTACTCATCCATTCCACATGATATAGCAGTGGAATGGATTGATTTGGAAATGACCACAAAGCAGGCACCAGCGAGTGAAACTTCAATGGTAAAAGACCTATTGGACATAATTTTAACATGTAACTACTTCTACTTCAACGATAGATGGTTCCATCAGTTAGTTGAAGTCCACCATGTGGGGCGAGTGTGGCCAACTTGGTCATGGCCCATTTGGAGAAGGAATTTGTGTTTACTAACTCTATCTTCCTAGAACGAGTATCCTTATATACCCGTTTCTTGGACGACATTTGTATCATTCTCAAGGGCGACTCTTCGGTGGCCAATGACCTGGTGGAGATGTTCAACAAGTCCACGGATTTCTTAAAGTTTACCTCTACTTTTGACACAGACAGAATAGCATACTTAGATGTGGAATTATTCAAGGACAGCAACCAGAACCAGTTTTTAGGCAAAATTCATCGCAAGCCCACCTTTTCCAATTCTTATTTGCATTTCGATAGTGAACATCCGGCCTTCCAGAAGAGATCAATATTAAAAGGCCAATTTGTGAGAGCGACCAGAATGGTCTCGAGAGATGGTGACTTCCAGGAAGAGTGCCAGTTCATATCGAATTTGTTTTTATGTAGGGGCTACCCTGAGGAGTTGGTTGTGGATTTGTGTCTAGAGGTTAGACCCAAAAGGGAAATGGGCTATTTTCAACCCATTTTGGGTCACTCTGTCTTGGAGAATAGCTACCCCAGGAGTGACAGCCAACTTAGAGGTGTATACCATTGCAGTTTCATTACTACCTTTAGCATGGATGCTAGAGCTATAGTGTCCATCATCCAGAAAAATTGGGGTTTGTTGCCAACTGAACTAACAGGACAATAATTTAGGGCCGGCCCCGAAGATTACATTCAGGAGAGGTCTGAATATCAAGAACATGTTAGAAAGGAAAGGTGGCAACATGACTCCAAAAGCTGGCATGTATAAGTGCAATATGTGCAAACATTGTAGATATGTGAGGTTGGGCACATATTTCATGATTAGGGACACAAGTACCTTATCAAAGGGAGATACAATTGTGCATCAACACACGTGGTGTATCTCGCTTCTTGTTCGTCATGCCCAGCTTTTTATGTGGGCAAGACAGACAGGAGATTGAATGAACGCATGTACGAACATTTATATGCCAAGAAGAAGATTAAACTGGAGAATGCCCTAGCAAGTCATGTCTACAATCACCCTGGCCATGATTTTACATTTGTGATCATTGACCAGTTGAACTATGTGAATTGGGGGGGACTGAATCCCTGAAATTAGAAATGAAGGAGCTTATGTGGCAGTTGAGACTTGAAGCCTACCATCACCCCGGCCTCAATAGTATGTTATCTATCAGCTGTATCCTTAAGCTGAGGAGTTTGGAAAGATGATGCATGGGGGGTACAACATCGGGTGTGATTTGGACATAGGACCGGCTGAGCGATCTTGATATATATATTTTATACCATGTTTGGTAGATGGAATGTCTTTTTATCAACATTAGAAATATTATGGCATTTTTTTTTTATTTATTTTAATGTGTCAGTATTATTATGCGTATTTGGTTCAAGGTAAGTGTGCTTTTATAATATTATTAACTGTCGATTGCATTATTTAAGTGCTATGTAAGGAACAGTATTAGTTTTACAGCTGTATATTTTATATCACATACAACTTTTTATATTGTGTGTTTATGGGATACGAACATTTTAGTTAGATTGAAGCTACTTGTGCCTGTTCCTTTAAGGTAATTGGAGGGTGTGTTTTGTAATAGACTTTGCTTGCAATGGCTTTAAATGTAGCAGCACTTAAGTGTGAGTTGTTATTTTTCAAAGTCTGAAGAAGTTAGTGCAGGGCGCCGACGAAAAGCAGTATCATGGTGCTTAATAAAATTGAAGTTGTTCGTTTATTGGCGTCTTGTTTGCTTATCCCTTTGGAATTTAAATAGACCTGCTTCAGTGAGTTTGGCTATTTGGCTGTGTTTATTTTTGATGTGTTTCACCTCTCGGACTGTGCTTATTGGAGGCGTTTAGTTCTGCTGCTTGGAATTAAGAACTGTGTTGGCTTAGTAGCAGCTTGTTGCTTTTGCCTTTGACTTCCAGAACAAGCATACGTGTGTTTGGGAGGTGTTTAGTCCTGCTGTTTGGCATCAGGAGCTGTGCTGGTTTAGTAGCAGTTTGTTTTTTCTTGCCTTTGATCTATAGATTAAACTTACTAGCCTTTCTCACCAAGACAAGACAAAGATCCTCACATCAAATGACCTAAGTATAAATCATTATATAATAAGAGATATATGAGGAAGGACTAGAGACCGTGAAAAGTGCTGACCTACACATCTATCAAAGACAGTTACTACAGACCTATATATATGTATATATATATATATATATATATATATATATATATATATATATATACACATATATACACTCACACACACCTATATATATATATATATATATATATATATATATATACATATATATATATATATATACACACACACACACCTATACCTTCATATATATATATATATATATATTATCAGATATATTTCAGAAAAAGTAGGAAATGTATTCAATTATTGGTTTTTAGACCGTAAATTTGTGAGAGGACAATTTAATTGGATACAAGATAAATTCAAGTGAGACTTGGAATAAATAAATGAAAAATTAGTAAACAAAATAATATAAGTGAAGCATTTATTTATGCTTTTAAAAGGAATCTTGGTTAAAGGGGTTATAAATATATATTTCACTACAGCTGTTTAAACAAAAAAAACTTCGGATATATGAGATATGTCTGAGCATTACAAGAAGTGTTGGAAGTTAAGACAATTTTGGATTAGAAAGTTATATAAACAGAGTGATGTCAAAATAAAGTATGGATGATGAAAAAAAGATGTGCGTTTCTGGCACATATGTCCTATCAGAAATGCTGTCAGCTGCCCTGGGCAGTCTGCTATTTGGTGGCCCCCGGCCAGTTGAAGACCACTAAAAGAAAACAAAGGAAGACAGAAAAAAGTGCCATTTATTACCTATTACATGATGATCTTTGCTACAGTTTAGCAAAGCTCCTTACTGTACTTTATTTCTGAGCTTTGCCTTACCATAGTTGATAAAACCCACTATAATTTAAGCATCCACATGCACAATCAGCAGTCACAGGTGCTTAAAATTATTTTTCTCTACCGCTAGCCATACTGCAGTTACAGACCAGAAGCCAATCAGTTTTCATTAAAGTGCTGTTCATGCCCCCTAACCGCATGCAGATGGGCGGCCTTCACTCTTATACCTCCCTTTTATGGCTTTGTGATTTGCTGCATTGTTCTTAGTGCCATTTGAGCCTTATTTGTATTCCTGAAGTAATTGTTGCACAGCAGCTTCAGAGCCCCCTCATTACAGACTACATTATTTAGCTCTAAAGTGTTGCCTCTATGTTAACATTGTTAGTACAATGGTTACCTTGATACAAATGATTCATCACCATACTACTGCCTCATTCTGTTTGATTTTGTTGCCTGATTTTACTTTCCATTTTCTATTTACCTTGATATAGAAACTATCACATCTATGTCTCTTACTAGCATTTGATTTATCACCCTGCTAGAATTCTGTCCTGTTTATACCAAACAATTAGTACTGATAGTTCTATATAAACCCAATAGTACTATGACCCACCTCTTGTTGTTTAAATCTTCCCCTTTCCACTTGTGTTCTCCATTCTATCTTTAGTTCATTTTCTCTAATTCTCCACTTTCATCTCTAGTTCATATTCTATTATCCTTGTTCAATATTTACTTCACAGATCCCTTCCTGCCTCTGTCACCTCATCTGTTGCTAGCCTGTTAACTCTAGGAACACTGAAACAATGCATTAACTAAAGAAAAATCACAAAGCATTTTTATTATGTTAAAAAACTCGTAACTGTCACCCATTATTGTACAGAGCTTACCACGAGTGGCACTATTTACTCTTGTCCATAAGACATTGCAAATATTTTTTAAAACAAGCTTAGGTCCCAATTTATCCTTACCCTCTCCGAAGTGTTTCCTCCACTACTTTGCATTCTACGTCTCTACTTAAATTCTAAATAGGTGCTAGCTACACTGTTTGTGTCCCAATAACATGGCAGTTTGTCTTGCAGTTAGCACTAAACACAGCTTTACGGAACCTTTTCTTAATTCACTGAATCTCAGTTTCTTCACAGAATACAGAATCAAAGTTTGGAGAACTCTTATTGTGAAATGCCTCCACAATGAAGAGCCCACCACTGACCCTTGGAACCAGAGACCAATTATTGATAAAGGCCATGGAATGAGTTATGCTTGCGTTCATAGATAATTACACTAGTAAACTATAAATTCCTCAAAGACAAACACATTAGCTTTGTCAAAATTCTGCCTCCTCAATCTCATATATTTCTTCAAAAAAGTTGCTAATGCCCTAAACAATTACCAATCTGTCAATACTGCCTATATGACTTTGGATAAGGCCTTTGACACAATTTCTCACTCTGGTATCATACACAGTCTCCTCCACCTAAATACTAACATTTGATACCTGTTGGACATACAACTCACTCACTGATAAGACTCATACTGTACAAGTTAATGGTGCTTCATCATCAAAGACTCATCCCCAGTGGTGCCCCACTAAACTCCGCACTAGTCCCCTTTCCTTTGGCATATACTTTTCCAATGTACAAACTGAAATCAAGGATCTTTGGCTAATGAAATCTGCTGATGAATGTAAACTTGGAAATATTGTATACTTGCCTGCTGATACCCACATCTTGAAAGATGAGTTAAAGCGTACAATACTTTGTGTATGCACGACGGGCTTAAACCCAATGCAAAACAACGTACCACAGTACTACCTAGGAAAGAAAAGCTACACTATCACATAAATTACAACCTCTCCAATACTGCTGTTAGTAACTTAGCATATCCTTGAGCAATGAACCTAAACCATTGTGTATTGACCATGGCTAGGAAATCTGCTCAACTAATTACAACATGGCATATCTTGTAGCTCTTAAAAAATTATTGATCATCACTATTCATCCATTTTTAGACCTACAATAGGATACAAAGCCCCACTTCAGCATGAAGCTATCCAAGCACCTTGCCAAATTAGAAAGGTTACAATGTTTCCTAACCAAGAAAATCTAAGGTATGAGCTCCTTTTACTTTGTTTTCTATAGGTTCTTACATGTATGTGGTGACCTTTGTTTAGCCTTCAGAGCTATGAATGGCCCTGCCCTTTTGACGCCTTTACATTCAAAAACAAAACAGCAGTACCACAAATTCCCATTGTAAGGATCTAACTCTTTATAACAACTTCAATGGAAATTACGGATATTTTTCCCGACATATTGCCCTAAGGAATAATCTTTAACTGCATATCAAACAGTGTTGTACCATGGCGCTGTTTAAAACTAGCTTTGACAAGTAGATGAGGACCTGGAAATTCACCTGCTGGTTATGCAGACAGGCCCTTATGGATGACGATGATGGTGATCATCATCATCACCACTACAACCACCACCAACCCTCAACAGTTGCCATCTCTCTCTCTATTCAATGTCACTCTCCTACCTTCTACACTCATGCCTGACTTTTGCAGGTCTCCTCTCACACAATTTATTCACCACTTTTCTGGACAACCTCGTTTCTTCTTGCCTTCTTACCGTCTGTCCCAAATCTTCCTCACCAGACTGTCTTCTGCTTTTCTGTACATGTGCCCAAACCACTGTAATCTGTTCTCTTTGACCTTTTCTGCAATTGTAGCTACCTTGATTTCTGCTCTTATGTTCCCATTCTTTCATCTGTCCCACAGTGTGCATCCTACCACCCATCTCAGGCACTTCATTTGCATCACTTCTAGATTTCTCAACTGCTATGGCTTTACTGCTTAGGGTTCTGTACCATAATACAGTGGTACTGGCCGCACTGCTGTTTCGTATACCCTACTTTTCAGCTTCTTTGGCATTCTTCTGTCATATACTACACCTGACATTATGTGCCAGCTGGCTGCAGGCTCTCTGATTCTAGCTTTGATCTCCTCATTCAGATTTCTCATCCCCGCAATACCTTTCCTAGATATCTGAAGCTGTTAACCTGTTCCTCTATTTTCCCTTCAATCTCAGTTCTCAGGTTCGTCTGATTACCCCTATTTGCTGCCATTACAACTGGCTTAAATGTACTCAGTTTCATCCCATGTGCCTTCAGTTTTGCATTCCATTCCCCTAACATTTGCAGATGTTCCTGTTCAGTCAGCTTATAATGGCACATTGTCTGCATACAGCAACTCTGTTGATCTGTCCCCTCTGACCTGTTTCCTAATGTAGTCCATCACCAGAATGAACAGTAGTAGGTTTAGAGCTGAACCCCTCTGAGAGGCTGAAAACTGTTTGTTCTTGAGTACATAGCCTGCACTAATTCTACCAATGTTTCTGGGACTCTGAACTACTGCAGGACTGCCCAGATCAACATTCTTGGGATCCTGCCATACGCTTTCTCCAGGTGTAGGAATGCCCAGTTGGAATTTTTCCTCATTTTTAGCTTAACTCACAACTCATTTCAACAAATTCTGTGGCCTCATTTTAAATCCACTTGACTTATGGTCAAATCGTACAGATAATACCTTATTTTAATACCTCATATGAAGGATGGAACACTGTTTTTAATTTCTCCAAGTCTTTTGGGTTTCTAATAACATGATGGGAATGGACCCCATTCCTAAGTCAAAGTATGATTAAAGTTCACGAAATTAGTATTGTTTTAATCTTTGATATCAGCCAGAAGTACTCTTCACAGCACCTGCAATGTGCCCAGTAATGACTCCTGCAATTTGTACAGAGTTACATGTGTCAGTAACATATCCAAGTATGACTGTAAATTCTTTTTTATAAGACCAATTGCTTCTACTACTTCTGGAACTGTCAGGGTATCTTTCTTCCACACTGCCCTCATTTCTGCCTGAAAATCCTAGTATTTTATGACTTTGTGTCTCTGTATGTAAGACACTATAGTCACTGGGTGTAGCAATTTCAGTGATCAATCCTACTTTTGTCTTCTTTTCATGGACTACTAAAGTCTGGTTTTCTTGCATCTATATATATATATATATATATATATATATATATATATATATATATATATATATAAACATATATATATATATATATATATATATACACATACACACACACACACATATATATATATATATATATATATATATATATATATGTAAACTGCATAAATTTCTATATTGTTTTTTGGCTCATGTTTTCAGTGTTTTTCAGCTACTTCAATATTGTGATGTTTGCACAATCCCCAATGCAACAGTCCTTCCACATTATGCCTTTCAGTAAACAGTCCTTCTGCCATCCAACAGCAAGATCTGCTACCACTTCCAATTGTGTTTTACAAAACCTACATTTGTCTGTTTCTCCCACATGTTCAATAGACTTTATAAACAAACATGTACACAGTCCACTATCTTGGGCTGCCAATACTAACTTTTCATCTTTTGGCTTAAATTCACCTCTTCTTAACCATTTCTGTGTTCGATCATGATCAACATGAGGTTGTTTCATAAGTTTTTTACACTTGCATTTTGCATTTTCCACCTTTCTTGCCTTCTCATCTGATCCTTCACCTTATATTTTCTTTTTTTTTTTTTGACACATTCAATTGCTGCCTGATTTTTTATCTCCTTGTGGTTTGATTTCCATTCCCACTTGAAGCTGATATGCTTCTGCTAAACTAAGCAAGGAAGCAATCTTAGACTTATTCTCCTCATGTTTCAAAACTTTCCCTATGCTTGGGTCTTTTGAGGTTAGCAAATATGTATGCAGTCCCACGATTATAGATCTATACATGTAATTAATTTCGAGGAGACACTCACCTCCTGCAGAATTGGGAATAATCTATACAGTTTTAAATCATCTACAAAAAGAAGATGAGAAGTTTTTACACTTTGTTGTTGTCTAGGAGCCAAACTGTAGCCATGAACTAACCGTTAAGCAGACAGTTTGATGGGTTAAGGGCAAGACTAAAGATCAGTGGTGACAGACAGTCACCCTGAAATATTCCCCTTTGAATTTTTATTCCTGGAATAATAATTTGTTCTTTATCATGGCTTAACTGCAAAGTGGTTTATCACCGTTATATGGTCGTTATAATGTAGTCAACCAGTGTTACATTTTTAAGCACTCTTATATCCGTGAATGTGGGATACTATCAAATGCTTTTTGTAGTCTATCCATGCCAAATGCAAGGTTGCCAATGGAACATGAGTCCAAGCATTCAGTATGGGAATAGAACTCATAAGCTGTTATGCATAGGACAGCACTTCTGGAGTATATTATTCCCCTTATGCTGCACTACACTTTCAGTACTTGAAAATAAACCAAAGTACCTAGGGTAGGACTAGAACCCACAGCTTTGTGATGTTCCAGAATTAAGGCGACTGTGCTATCTGCAGTGCACTTACACTGTAAATTATATTACTTTGGAAATACTTAGGTCTGTTTAAGTATTGCACAGAAATTAATGTATATCACGGGTGAGGACATATAACAATCAATGGATGAATGAATGCACATGGCACAAAACGTTATTTAGCAGAGAAGAATAACACGGACAGCATTCTCTCTTTTTATGCATAGCGCCTTCTGCTGCATCTATCTGGAGCAAGAGAGTACAGATGGTGCATGTTCAGGTTATCTTTCCCAAACACCTCCAGTACTACTAAACAAAACAACTTTCATTTAAAGAATGCAGTGTTCATCTAGTGCAGGGCTGAATCACATAAACTGTCTTTAAACCGTTCCTTCTGGTTACATCTATTTTCCTTCATACATTCTACTCAATCCAATTCAGAGTAGCACAGAGCTAGTCTGTCTAGGAGTAAGAAAGTTAAAGGCAGAGAAATCATTCTGGGATGGAAAATCAGTCTATCACAGAGGACATACATACCAACACACACACCCTAGGGACAATCTGGGGGATCACAAAGTCACCTAAGGCATGTCTTTCGCATTTGAGTAAAAAACAGAATCACACAGTGAAAACAAACACGGAATCTGCAGGGAACGCATCCCGACCAGGATCCAAACTGGAAAAACCCACCACTATCAGACAGCAATGTGCAGCCCAGCTAAGCAATAATTACACATTGCATTCATTACCATGTGTGTTGGGTGACTTATTGCTTGACAACATAGACAAAAGATGTTTATTCTTGAGCAAGTTATTATAAGGAATTAGCCACCAGATTATGAGAACAAGGAAAATAATTTTTACTTGGATACGTTCTCACCTGTTGAACTCATAGATATCTTCAATGTTTCCAAAAAGTGCAGAGATCTGTTGTGGCCCAATTGGAAGACCTGGTGTGTCAATCATCTTGCTGAGATAATCCTACATGAACCCAGAGACACAAAACAGTTAAAACATGACATAACCACATTACAGAATTCCTCTCCCATATTACACAAAGAAACAAATATACAGTACATTATACCACAATGTACAGATGTGCTTTTAGATTTAATTAAGAAACTGAGATGGATATTTAATTCATGGTTTATCAAACATTTACTAAAACAATGTTCTATATACAAAAAAGTCTAAAAGAATGTTTCAGGATTTTAGCCCATGCCCATCTATCCTATGATTAAGTGTTTTTCAATTTTGTTTATTCTCATACTTTAAAATATATATTTGAAAGCACTACTAGAACTGTCCTTTGTATGTTTGCTACATGTACTAAGCACAGGAGTGGAGCGTGCGACTGTGAGACAGAAGCAGCCTCACTTTTTCGAGCAGGTGAATAAAAATGTCATCATAAACTCTGCAGGTCTGTGCACACGGCTCACGGTTTTGGTAATGGACAAACAAAGCAAAAAATGTCCTGGATGGCAACAAGGGATGTTTGACCTTATTAGTGATACCTACAGAAGGCAATGAAAAGGACTTATCTTAGCAATGTGGAAACCATTAATCAGGATAAAATAGTTAACAGAAAGTGACTGTAATCTTCCGCTAACTACACAAAACACACAACTATCAAACAAAATGGTCAACTGTTAAGACTGTTAAATATTAGAAAGGAGCGACCTGAAAACATTACAAGCAAAGAAGTTAATAACTGAAGGAGGGAGTGAGGAAGTCAGCCTGAGCCTTTGTTACATATTTAGTAGAGAACTCAATGAAAGAAAAGTGCTGACAATTTATACAGGAAAGTGATTCAAACTAGACGCCATTTCATTTTGTCTCGCTAGTTTATTTTCTGGTGCACATTTACAGAAAAAATCATTCAGCTGAGTACATTTGGGAAAGCTAACATCTTACAGTACACTTTCAGAAAGGCTTTGCCTGCTACCACCACTATCTTACCTTTCTGAGTGCCACAGATGGTGACTTTCAAGTCAATTTTATTTTATTTTTATCAATTTAAGTAAGGCATGTGATATAAAAGACCACTGAAAAAATATGGCCCAGGATACTGAAAATGATCTACTTGTCTGGGTAACAATCTGAATTTATAATAGGAATGGGAATGAATGTCTTTGGATTATGGTACGTGACAGCCTCTACATCAACAAGGACATTCCTCAAGGTTTTCATTCTTGCCTGCTTTTTTTCCATCACCCAAGTTATTTAACTGGTACTTGGCGATATGATGGTCTGTAAGAATAACGATGATATTAACCTGCAAAAATTATGCCTCAGAGTCTGGATCATGTGACCTTTCAGTACACACTAGACACGCTCTATCAGTGGCTGAGGAGAAGTAACAGTAGCACTAGTGTAACAATAGGTAGCTGCTTTTTGAAAAGCTAACTACTCACTCACCTAAACAGTAGCACTGTTAAAGTACATAATGATCTTAGTCTAATAGCTAGCAAACAAGGTTTGTGTATCATATCAGTCAAAAACACCTGAAAACAATTGCACTGATGGTAGCTTCTGAGAATTACTGTGAGAGGATCTCCCCCTACTAATTCTCCCAGTTTACAATGTGCTATGATCCCCCCAGTAAATAGCACTTGTGAAAACAAATATGGCTATGGTGGACATGGACTAAAAAGATTCCTGGCTGTTCAAATTCTGGATTCCAACTTAGTTAAAAAATGAACTTGTAGTCTCTCCCTCACCGCACATCTACAGGAAGATTAATATTGGCCTACAGAGCATTTAGGGATGAGCACCTGTTCAGTGCCTTTGGTTTACCCACAGAAAAAATGCAAATAAATTTGTGAGTCTCAAAAACTATGAACTTTGTAAGAGCGTCTTCAAAAAGCTAATGGAACTAACTGGTCTGTAGAGTACATAGAGCCTGTTTGCAAAGGTGTGCCCTTAGGGATTAACAAATTCACCTCCATACACTGTTTTGAAAACATAACTTCTTTGTAGAGAGAGAGAACACTATATTGTGATGAGTTACGCACTGTGACTTTATCCACAATTTCCTGATTGCTACATAGCACAGTGCACTGGGAGGGCTTCAAAGATTAGGATAAATGTCAGTCAGTGTGAGAGGGTAGTCAGTGAAAAGGCTATGATCTTTAACTATAATATGCCCTTTCCCATACTGGGGACAGCCACCTCTCACATTTACATATGCACACGCACTCAACAACCTTTCCTTAACAAGACTATCCTACTTGCAGAAAACAATACCATTCTCTCCTGTTAATTCAAACTTTTTTAAATACCTGCATGTGTTTATGGCTTGCATACATCTTAGCCTGTTTATACAGCTCTGCATTCTATTTAAACTGTTTTTGTGTTGATTAACTGTTTTGCACTCTTAAAAAGTTATTTGTTGCTTAATTTTACCTGTAGGCTAACACACTCAAGTGTGCTAGCCACTTAAAAGCATTTATAGCATTTACTGTCTGTTTTTTTTCCTTGTCTCTGTAAAAAAAAAAAAAAAAATCTCTTGTTTTCCCACCTTACTGAACTAGAGTAGTCCAGTTTCAGAGTTGCTGATCCCTGGGCTTTGTTTTTAGTTCCTGTTACTGATCCATTGCCTTATTAGGAAGGAGGGAAGTTTCTTTGCTTACCAGTGGGAGTGGGAAGCACTGAGCAGCCTTTTGTCCGAATTGGTGAAGTTTCAGCCAGAAACTAGTAGTCTATTGGTCGTTTTGGGCCAATTCTAGCTCCTTTCAGCCCCTGCTATAAAACACGCTAAACACGTGTTTTCCAGCTTGTACCAACTCTGCACAGATCCTCGTGGTGGCCTGCAGAGTGATCCAAGCAGCAGAGAGCTAAAAGAGTGACTTTCTACCAGATATAAGTATTTTTGTGGCTTTCCCACTGTTATTAAGCTAGCGACTGCATTTCACCTGTTTTACTGCTACTTTAAGTGATTTCTGCATTTTACACTGTTTATTGCACTTTAAGTTACTAATTGTTGCAAATTGTTTCTGTAGGCTACACACTAAAGTGCGCTAGCCGATTTACAGCATTTATAGCATTTACTGTCTGTTTTTTCCTTATCTCTGTAATAAAACAAAAATCTCTTGTTTTCCCACTTTACTGAACTAGAGTAGTCCAGTTTCAGAGTTGCTGATCCCTGGGCTTTGTTTTTAGTTCCTGTTACTGATCCATTGCCTTATTAGGAAGGAGGGAAGTTTCTTTGCTTACCAGTGGGAGTGGGAAGCACTGAGCGCCTTTTGTCCGATTTGGTGAAGTTTCAGCCGGAAACTAGTAGTCCATTGGTCGTTTGGGCCAATTCCTAGCTCCCTTCAGCCCCTGCTATAAAACACGCTAAACTGTACTGCTGATCTAACCAGCATATCCTATAACTGAAAAGTTCATCTCTACTTGATTCCCAAGTAGACTATTCTCTATCTGTAAAGCCTAGCACTTACTCCTACAGTACTTGCACCTTGATAAAGCACTCTTATTATAGATAGTACCCCACCAGCCCAAAACCCACTTCCCCCGGAGTCCTTTGAAAGTTCTTTATCTACTACTTCTAGTATGTCGAGGGATCAGTTGCTAGTATCCTCTCCAGCTCAACTGGTGAACCTGGGAATATTGAGGCAATGTTACAATTGCCTCATGTACACAGACAATCCTCTCCTTCTCCCACAAAACACAAATACATGCGAGAGATGCAACTATACGGCCAAACTGGAGGCTGAGCTCTCTCAACATAGGACTGGCAAGACCAGACAGGAGGAGAAGGCAACCACACACAATACATACCCAGTCACACATGGTACCATCACAACTTCAAATCATACACATACTCACACAAAGACATACTCGGAGGCTCTGGTCAAAAATTTACCAAAACAGCAGAGGCCACCAAAGCAGACACCCAAACAACTACCACCTCACGACCCAACACATGCAACACATAGACCACACAGTCAGAGTGTCAAACAGTCACAGCCCTTAAGGCCAAACAAAATGCCAGACACACTTGTCATTGGTGATTCCATAGTCAGACACACTGACGCCTCGCTCACCAGACTGAGTAAGGAGAAGGTCACAGTAAGCTGCCTGTCGGGCGCTAGAATCCGCCACATAACGCAAGCACTCAGGTCTCTCAACAGCAGGTACAAGTGCGACTCAGTCATTGTCCACGCTGGTGTCAACGACCTGAGACGTACCTCCTTGGACTACATGAAAAGGGACGTCGAGGAGCTCTCTGATTATGTAGCCCAGGCAGGTATGACCCTGACCTTGAGCAGTATCCTACCTTCACCTAGAATGATGCCACAATACAGTGATAAGATGATCAGCTTTAATAATTGGCTTAAATTCTGGTGTCATTCAAAGGGGATCCAATGTCTGTCTGCCTGGGATGACATGCTGGACAAGCCACGCTGCTTCGCAAGGGACGGCTTGCACCTGTCACCCCTGGGCTTCCGGATATTGGCAAAGGCTTTTGCCACCCCCATAGTGCCTTTTTTAGGCAAGGCTCACATTCTAAACCTACCACCCTAGAACACCAAAAAGGAAAAAAAACTAAGGGTAATGCTGCTCAATGCCAGAAGTCTCAATCCCAAGATGCACGCACTCGAGGCCCTTCTCAATATGGAGAACATCGATGTCTGTGCTGTGACAGAAACCTGGTTCAAGGCTCCTGAGAGCACCCCAGCACTAACAGGTTTCACCTCATATCATACGTTCCGGCCCCAAAATCCGGACAACACCAAGAAAGGAGGGGTGTCCATATTCATAAAGGACACCCACACCTCAAGGTTGGTGGCAACGCACGATGCATCGGAGACCATCCAGGTGCAATTAACCATAGGCAAGACTGCTCTGCAATTTGTAGCATGTTACAGGCCACCCTCTCAAACTCAGGAACCTCACATGGCCTTCCTGAAAACATTGGAGGGATAAATGTATCTCCAAACACCATCATACTAGGTGACTTCAACTACCCTAATATAGACTGGGAACACTACTCAAGCCCGAACACTCTAACCCAAAGATTCCTGGAGTTCATAAACTCAAATGCCATGGAACAACTAGTCACCATCCCCACAAGAGGTGAAAACATACTTGATCTCATCATCACGAACATGGGATCAAAATGTTCAACACCGGAAGTATACCCCTCACTGGTGAGATCAGATCATAAACTAATCTCGCTGGAGGTCCTCATCCCGCCCCACCTGAAACAAAAAGACCACAGTGAAAAACTTCTCAAAAGCCGATTTCACACTTCTAAAAACTAGTGTGGTCTCCTTTAAGGCCCCTGAGCCAGTGGTAAACATTACTCAAACCGCTGAATCACTTACAAATGCCTTCTACCAGCACCTACAGGACTGCATGGATCAGGCAATCCCAAACAAAACTAAGACTCTCTGTACCAAAGGCAAGCGTCCAGTCTGGTGGACCCCAGCCATAAACAAGATCTACAACAAAAGGAGGAAGCTACTACAAGATAGAGCAAAATCCTTGAAAGGTAAGACACCTTTGATCATTATAAGTAAAAAACTAAGAGCTCTCATAAAATCATCCAAGGCAAATTTTGAGAGAAAAATCGCCAAGGACTCTAAAGACAATCATAAGGCCTTCTTTAGCTATGTTAGAAACCTAGGAGGAAACTCCCAGATATGCTCAGAATTAGTTCAAAATGATGTGAAAATTACTGAACCTACACACATTGCTAACATACTGGCTGACAGGTTCAGTGCAAACTTCTCCCCTCCCCCAAAAGGAGAGATATCTATTCCAGAGGATTGTAGCCCCCAAACATCTCCAACGCCCAGGTGAGAACTGCCCTCACTAAGGCAAAAACACAGCATCCATGGGACCGGATGGTGTCCCCGGCTGTGTGCTTCATGAACTCAACGAGGAATTAAACCCACAGTTAGGACAGCTGTTTAATCTTAGCCTCACCTCAGGATACGCACCCAAGGAGTGGCGCACGGCGACTGTGGTCCCACTTCATAAGGGCGGTGCCTCCACAGACCCTGGAAATTACCGCCCCATTAGCTTGACAAGCCTTATCTGCAAAGCCATGGAGAGGATCATAATGGAACTCATAAATAAAGACATAGGGAACTTGCAGACTTTGGATCCAACCCAGTTTGGCTTTGTCAAAGGCAGATCCTGCCTCTTAAACTTGGTTGACTTTTCGAGACAGTCACCAAGGCCATTGATGAGGAAAGGCAGTCCATACAGCCTACCTCGACCTGGCAAAGGCCTTGACACAATACCCCACTCAGGTATCATCGAAAAACTCATCAGCTTGAATGTAAACCCATACATCACAAGATGGGTTGCAAACTGGCTAAGCGACAGAAACCACAGGGTCAGAGTTGCTGGAGCCATGTCAGACTCAAAGCCTGTCACAAGTGGTGTCCCACAGGGCTCAGTCCTGGGTCCACTCTTGTTCGGCATCTACTTTTCTGAAGTACAAGCAAACACAGGAGGGTTATGGCTGACAAAGTTTGCAGATGACTGCAAACTGGGCGCCATAGTCGAAAACACATCTGACACAGATATCCTCCAGAAGGGCCTCACAGAAGCGGATAACTGGTGCCAGAGCCATGGCCTGAAGTTAAACGCCAAAAATGCATAGTCATACCCTTCGGGAAAAACAAGGTTACCCCTAGCTACCATATAGGTGACAATCCACTGAGCACAGAAAAAGTCATCAGGGATCTGGGGACCCAAGTTGACAGTAGTCTTTCGCTTGACACTCATGTTGCTAAAGTAGTTAGGAAAACCTTCTATATCGCCCACCTGATCATGAAGGGATTCACATCTAGATCAAGGGAGGTCATCGTCCCCTGTACTCATCACTCATTAGACCTATGATTGAGTACAATGCCCGTTCGAATGTATCTGACCAGACACCTGATGCAGCTTGAAAGGCCCCAAAAGTTCCTCACCAAAAGGATAAAGGGTCTCAAAATATGTCTTATGCTGCCCGACTGAAAGAACTCCAGCTTTATTCAGTCTCATACCGCTTGCTCAGAGGTGACCTGTGCCTGACATATAAGGCCATGTCAAACCCAGATTTGATGAATATGCTTCACCTCAAAAAATCTAGATCCCTCAGAACCACAAGGCGGGAGACTTAAACCTTGACACGGTTATAAATAGAACGTGCTGGAGGGACAGATTCATCACCCAGAGACTCCCTATGCTGTGGAACAAAATCCCGGTACATGTGAGGCAGAGCACCTCGCTGGCCTTGTTCAAGAGGAATCTTGACCAATGGATGGGAGATCGCAGATATACCCCAGGGATTACTTCAGTGTCACTGCTTGACAGAGGCACAGAAAAATGATAGGCATAGTTTTTATTCAAACTAAAGGGGTGGCGAAAGCCACATAACTATGGGCTAGGCTTATAAATGCCCTTGGGCAGATAGCCTAGTATGAACCTATGAACCTATGAACCTATATGCCCAGTTCTTTAAATCTTTTTTTCTGAGTTGCCTTTTATTTCACCTGTCCATCATCTGGCAATAGCACTGGGATGCACAGGTACTTAGTATTGAACCTAATTTAGCTGCTGTACAGTTCATCTTCTCACACTTGTGTGTGCGCCCTACCCACCCCTGCTGTGCAGTTCACCTTCCCACACCTGCGTGTATGCCCTAACCCACTCCTGCTGTGTAGTTCACCTTCCCACACCTGTGTGTATGCCCTACCCACTCCCGCTGTGTAGTTCACTTTCCCACACCTATGTGTATGCCCTACCCACCCCTGCTGTGCAGTTCACCTTCATGCACCTGTGTGTGCACCCCATTCCACCCCTGCTGTGTAGTTCACTCCCCACACCTGTGTGTATGCCCTACTCAACCCTGCTGTGTAGTTCACCTTCCCACCCTTACCTACTGTTACTGATTAGTAACACTAAGTGTTATCACCACTAGTTGGCATCATACCTTCCGATATTCAGTCCCGAAAATAGAAATAACTATCACAAGAACTTCCTGTTTTTACCTCAAACAACAGATAAGAAAGCATCTACCAGTATCTTTCCTCTTCACTACCAATGTTCTGTTGTAGCCAGGTATATCAGAGGCATATTCACACTGACACATTCAACTCAAACTGCCTAAACTGCAGACAATGGCTCTTTGAAGGAAAATTACATCCTGCGGTAAGTACTTCAAAGCAGCTGTGTGGGATGAACTGGGATAACTTACAAGGATTATTATTCTGAACACAACGTTCACTTATGGTGGCTGTGATGCATAAACTGTGCCTTGAATACTGACTATATAGTTAATGTGTAAAATCACCTTTATTGTAACTTTTAACCATCTTTAATAATTTATTTAACATGGGAACTTGTTTGGAATTTTAGCAGGAAGCACAGCTACTATCCCACTGACTGGAAAACAGTACTCTCGTGATTAGAAAAAACACTAACTGAGTAAGGAGCTGCAGGAGGGAAAGCAAGTGCAACAGTGACAGAGAAAAGGGACACTGCCCTAACCAACCAAATCAGAATTACCCAGTGTTCAGTGGGGAGACAGATGTTACAGCCAGATCACCTCACATCAACATCAAAAGATGAGCATGTCATTGTTAACTATACATATTAAAAAATTTGTCTTACAAGACCAAATTTGGTCTGGTGAATGTAGCCTCTTAACCAGGACAATTTCAATATTCTGGTACAAAACAAAGCAACAATTTCATTTAAAAACTTCATGCATGTGATGTCTGTATTTTTACTACATCCGAGCTAAAATGCGTTTGCACACTGAACACGTATTAAACACATTAAAAGACGTGCATCTGGAGTGTTTCTCCCCGAGCCTCCGCTGAAAATTGGCTTTGTTCCAAGTCGGACTTTCCCGGTTAACAAATGTTAAATAAATAAATACAAAAATAAAATAAAAAAAATAATGTGTCACATGTACTATATACTCTATTTGGCAATATCCAGGAGCAAGGTTCAGTTTTGAACCCATATTTTTTTCATATTTTTATATCTACATTCCTTACTGATGATAAATTCTGAAATGGAAAATTTGCTAATGACATTAAAATTGCTTGATTGGTCACTTCTGTAAAGTATCAGCTTGAAATACAATCACATTTAGATACTGTATATGGTAGGGTCAGTCATACAGATTCAGAGGTTCACAGGTAAGTACTAGGCTAGCTGCCATTGCAGGACATTTTAAATCAAGTCATTTTCCCTTTTTATGGTCAAAATAATATATCCCATTTGGTTATAGATTGCCCTTACACATCATATGGTTAATAATGATATATTACCCCTAATGAGAATAACTGGGATAATACCATAGACAATTTGAGGGGACCCATGCATAGGGTAAAGCACTCAGGAACTGCCTCTGTAAATTATTTATTTATTTATTATTTATTTTACATTTGTTAACCAGGAAAGTCTGACTGGACACGTCCCTTTTCAACAGAGACCTGGGGAGAAAAGCTCCAGTTCCAGAAACTTACAAAAGCTTAATACATATACCAAAATTTAAAAAATTCAACAAAAGCTTAAACAGGCTTACAATATCATGCAAAAGACTTATAAACGTTACAAAAAGGAAAGTACAGTTTTGTACCTACCATAAATGTAGATGTCCGAGAGGTATGCATCTGCAGTCCTTACAAATGGGTTGTCCTGTCGTCAGGCAGCCCTTCGGTCGGCCGGATTCCAAAGTCTGGGTCTGGCCTCGGCTGATGTTGCACTTCACCCGACGTCATAGCTGCAGTTCTTCGGGTATAAAGGTATCAGCCGACGCCATTTTCCTCAGTGTTTCTTGCCCCAGATGCCAGGTGCCCTCTAGGAAGGCTAAATTTGGATAATTGCAAAAGTTTCCAAATAAGAGAGAGCAAATAAAAATAAACATGTATATACATATATACAAACAAATACACCATAATAGATTCCCCCAGCTAGCTAGAAGATGAGCAAATACCCTAGGAGTACCACAGAGGGGAAGGAGGGAGGGTAATCCTGACTGCAGATGCATACCTCTCGGACATCTACATTTATGGTAGGTACAAAACTGTACTATGTCCTTCAAGGATGCATCTGCAGTCCTTACAAATGGGTAGAATACCATAGTCAAACTGGGGGAGGAGGAATAATAAGATTATGGTGTAGTTAAGATCCCTTGCAAAACAGCAGTGGCAAAACCTGCTCGGGATCTGGAGTATAAGGGAAGATTATAATGCTTGGCAAATGTATGCACGGGGCTCCAAGTAGCAGCCTCTAAAATGTCTTTGGTAGCCACTCCTCGTAAAAAAGCTGTAGTAGTGGCTGTAGCCCTTGTGGAGTGAGGTCTGATGTTTTCTGGGGTTCTCTTCCCATGGTAAGAGTAACAAAATCTAATGCAATTTCCTATCCACTTAGAGATTGTCTGTTTTAAAACTGCTTTTCCTTCCATTCCTGTTGCATATGCTACCAGTAGCTGGTCAGTTTTTCTATTGCTCTTGGTCCTGTCCAGGTAGTAGCGCAATTGTCTATGTACATCCAAGGTATGTAATAGTCTTTCTCCCCTGTTCTGTGGGTTGGGGAAGAATGTAGGCAGGTGGATAGCTTGGTTTAAAGATACCCTGGAGACCACCTTTGGCATAAAAGTAGGATTAGTTCTCATGGACACTCTATCTTGATGGAAGATAAGGAAGGGCTGTACTGCCATTAATGCCTGTAGTTCAGAAACCCTTCTTGCTGAAGTAATTGCAAGCAGGAAAGCAGTTTTCCATGATAAGTACTGTAATTCTGCTGTTGCTGCTGGCTCAAAAGGAGGGAGTGTCAACTTTTCTAGCACAAAGTTCAAGTCCCATGCGGGCAATGGTGGCTTCCTAGGTGGTTTTACATTTTTAATTCCTCTCAGAAACTGCCTGAGTAGAGGATGTGAGAAGACTGGAGGGTCCATGTTGTATTCTGCTGAAATAGCTGATGCATGAATCTTAATGGAAGAATAGGACAGGCCATTGTGGAAAAGCTCTGCCAAGTATTCCAGGATGTTAGCCATGTTTACCAGTGACACATTTTCTCCTTTTGCTGCACTCCAAATGAAATATCTTTTCCATTTTGCTGAATAAGTTTTCCTTGTTGAGGGTCTGCGAGCCTCCAAGATAATGTCTTTAACCCTTTGAGATAAATCTGGGTTATTTTGTCTTATGCAATGTTCCAGGCAGCCAGCTGCAGTGTTTTTAGGTTTGGATGCAGGGTTTTGAAGTTGTTCTGTGTTAACAGTAAGGGAACTAGGGGCAGAGGCCATATTTGTTCCCGAGACATGCTCCTCAGTAATGGGTACCAATGCTGCCTCGGCCAGTCTGGAGCTATCAGGATGATCCTTGGACGGTCTTCTTTGATCTTCAATAGCACCTTGTGCATCAAAGGAAGAGGTGGGAATGCATATGCTGTCAGGTTTTTCCAACTGAAAGATAGGGAGTCCACCTTCCAAGCAAGTGGGTGGTATGCCCTCGTGCAGAATATTTTCAATTGGTGGTTGTGTGGGGATGCGAATAAGTCTATTTCTGGTAGTCCCCATTTCCCTGTAATGGTTTTGAAGATGTCTGGATGCAGCATCCATTCATGGGCATCCGTGGTAGTTCTGCTTAGGATGTCTGCTAGTATATTTTCTTTTCCTGGTACAAATATTGCTTGTAACTGAATGTTGAAGCTCAGGGCCACATTCCAGAGGTCCATTGCCATCCGGCATAGAGGGTATGAATGTGTGCCTCCCTGTTTGTTGATGTACCACATAACTGTGGTGTTGTCCGTCCTTATCAGCAATTGACCCTACAGAAGAAATGGTCTGAATGTCTGAATTGCCAGTTTTACTGCCAGCATCTCCTTTTGATTTATGTGTAGGTTCAGCTGGTCTTGAGTCCATAAGCCTTGTATGCACTTGTCCAGCATGTGTGCCCCCCAACCGAGGTCTGAGGCGTCCGTTGTGATGGTCTGGCTTGGTTGAGTGCTGTGGAAGGGCAGTCCTTTGTTTGATTGACAGGCCTGAGCCCACCATTGGAATTCTTGCTTCAGGCATGGAATTATTGGAATTTGGGTTTCTAGGCTGTGCTTGTGCTGAGACCATAAATTCCTTAGGTACCATTGTAACTTTCTCATATGTAGTCTGGCATGTGGAATCAATATTATGCAGGATGCCATGTAACCCAGGGCTTGCAGGACTTTCCTTGCTGTTAGCTGGTTCTGCTTTGTTAATGCCATGAAATAGAGAGGAAGGTGCTTCTGTTTTTCTACTGTGAGGGATGCCATTTGATTTGATGTGTCCAGCTCAGCACCCAAGAAAGTTATACTTTGGGATGGTATCAGCCTTGACTTTTTTATATTGACTGTGTATCCCAGGGCTTGCAGTAGATGAATGACCTTTTTCAAATCTTTTGTTAATTTGTTTTTGTTGTCCGCTTGTAACAGGCAGTCGTCCAGGTAAGGGTAAATTTGAATTCCCTGAAGCCTGCAATGGGCAATTACTGATGCCAGGCATTTCGTGAATACTCTGGGCGCAGTAGATAAGCCAAAGGGCAATGCTGAGAATTGATAATGCTCTGATCCTGCAAGAAATCTGAGGTATCTTCTGCAATTTGGTCGTATGGGGACGTGCAGGTATGCCTCCTTGAGATCTAGAGTTACCAGCCAAGACTCCTTGCCCAGCATGGGAAGAAGCTGCTGTACGGTCAGCATTTTGAATTTTGGAACAATGAGGTATGTGTTTAGAGCGGACAGGTCGAGAATAGGTCTCCATTGGTTTTCTTTTCTTGGCACTAGGAAAAGTCTGGAGTAAAATCCTTGCCCTTGTTCCATAGACGGTACCCTTTCTATAGCTCTCATCCTTAGTAAGTGGTGTATTTGTTCTAGAGCTTTTGTCTTCTGATTTGGAGGTAGGTTTGGCATTCCTCTCTTCCTTGGTAGAGTTATGGAAGTGAAACCTGTAACCTTGGTCTATTGTCTGTAAAATCCATTTGTCTCCTGTGATGTGATGCCAGTTTACTGAAAATAAGGCTAGCTTTCCGCCTAAGGGTGCTTCTAGTTGTTCCCTGGTAGGCGGTGTCAGAGCCAAGTCACTGTGATTGTCCTGTGGAAGTAGTGGTGGCTGGATCTGTGGCAGTACTTCGCTGGTTGTTAGCCTGCCACTGACGTCCCCTGTAGGCACCTCTGGATTGACCCCTGCCTCTTGGGCGCCTATTCCTGCCTCTCTGAGCTCTGGAGGTGTCTGGAAAGGACCAATTCTTGGAAGGCCAGTTCCTACTAAACCTTGGAGGCTGGACCTGCAAGAAATCCTTGACTGTCTGGACAGATTTTGCTTTCTCTTCCACCTTCTTCAGCACCTGCTGTGCAGGGGAGCCAAACAAATTGAGCTTATCCATGGGCGCATCTAGGAGCTTTGATTTAACATGGTCTGGTAAGGACTGCTCTTTTAACCATGCATGTCTTCTGATCACTGTACCAGTCATAGCTGATCTAAAGGAAGCCTCCAGTGCATCATAGCCGCATTTTAAGGAATGATTACTGACCTGCTGAATGTTATGTACCATTTCCTGAACAGATTTTTTGTCTAATGGTTCATCCGAGGACAGTTTTTTAGTTAACTGATCTAACATAAATTCCTGATACTGTATCATGTGGAATTGACAGTTTAAGGCCCTAGCCGAAAGAGTAGCAGAAGTGTAAACTTTTTTACCCCATCTCTCTAAGGCCCTAGATTCCCTTTCAGAGGGGAGGGGGTTTTTGGCAGAGGTAGCTGCTACAGCCTTGGGTCCCTGGGAGATAGTTTCAGGGTCTGCAAAAGGAGCCTTATACAAATGATAATGTGTGTCCGGAACCCTGTAGTACCTGTCAGGCTTAGCAGGGGCCGGAGGAAGAGAATCAGGAGCAGTACAAGCATCATTAAATGCATCATCCACAACAGTAAGTACTGGAGGAATGGCTAAAGGTCTATGCTGTGGCAAATGCAAAAAAGTCCTAAGCCTTTTCCTAGAGTCTGAAAAATCCTGGCCCTGCCATTGAAATTGTTCCCTCATAGCATGCAAGGTTTCCCCAAAAGAAAATTCCTCAGGCGGAGAGGCAGAAGGAATGGAGTCTTCTGCATCAGAGTCCTCATAAGGAGAATAAGGGCCCTCTGGAGGGTTTGTATTATCTGAATCATCAGAGGAGTCATCTGAAGAAACTGGCTCAGGGGGCTCTGCTCTAGGCCTCTTCTCTGGAGGTGGGTGAGAGGCCCTGTCTGGGTGAGGTTGGGATCCCCGGATCAAAGAAATGAGATCCTCTGCTAGACTAAGCATTTGAGAACTAGAGCTAGGCCTGTGAGAGGGGGTCTTAGCAGGCACAGTTTTGGTAGATTTTGCTGCTTTAGCCCTGGCAAAAGCCTTAATCGACATGGATGCAGGGGGGATAGCAGCTCCACGTGCAGGAGTAGATATATCTAAAGGTATAGTATCAGATAAATCCTGTGAACCTGCAAGAGCAGGTGGGATTTCAGTAGCAGATTCAGCCATGCTGGATGGGGCCTCGGTAGGAGGCAAGCTTTCGGCCGAAGGAAGAACCGTGGACTCGGTTTCAGCCGAAACCAAGACACTCGCGGTTGACTTAACCGCGGTTTCGGCCGAAACCGCGGACCGCAAGTGTCGGTCCTTTTCCTTGCGCTTTTTAGGAAATTGCGAAGTCGGAGTTTCCGACGGCATATTGTAAGCAAAAGCGGAGCCGAAAAACTCCTCAGCAAATTCCGACCGACGTCTAAGCGTCCGTCGGTTGAAAGAAGCACAGGCTAGACAAGCTGCTACGTCGTGGTCTGGGCCTAAACAAGGTAGGCAGTAAGAGTGGAAATCTTTATGAGGTATTTGTTTCCCACAAGTTAAACAGTTATTCACTTTTTCTGACATCGGCTGAGGCAAGAAAGAGTCCCCAACGGGGTACTTAGCTTTTTAGAAGTCTTCGGTAGTAGTAATCTCTGGTTCTGACCGACCGGCACTTGCGAACAGCTTCTGCTTCGGGCGCCACGCGGCAAGAAAGACTGAGGAAAATGGCATCGGCTGATACCTTTATACCCGAAGAACTGCAGCTATGACGTCGGGTGAAGTGCGACATCAGCCGAGGCCAGACCCAGACTTTGGAATCCGGCCGACCGAAGGGCTGCCTGACGACAGGACAACCCATTTGTAAGGACTGCAGATGCATCCTTGAAGGACATCTTAGGATTTCCAAATATGAAACAGTGTAAAAAAAAATCATTCTGATAAAATGAACATTTCCAGGATGAATAATATATTACATAGATGGGTAATGTAGACACTACCCATCCAACAATAGTAAGCACATAGGTAAATCATCATACATCAGCAAGAGAGACTTATGAGAATAGAGTTAGGAGATGTGCATTGGTAAGATTAGATGGGACAGCAAGGATTAGCTGGATAGATAGAGTTATACCTTGTAGTCTATCCAGGACAGTTATAGGAACAAAGTTAGGTGTCTTTCAAGTGTGATTTTTAGGTACATTAGTAATATAGGGGGCAGTTCTTGGGTAAAATCATCTGTTTCCCATCCAAAGATACAAGCTGCACTTGAAAATGGACAGGAATCAACTTTATTTTATGTGGATGAGGTGTCTGTTCCGCAGTGGTGGTATCCTCTGCAAAATACTCCTATCCCTCCAAACCGTTCTACTGATGTTGCAAGAACAGGTTTACCCCAAGTACTTGACTTCCTGATATGCCATAAATCTATCAGTAATGGGTCTGAGGTTGCCTTGTATGCCAGACACAGGTCACCAGTCTGTGGGATACAGAGTATGGTGACAGGGTTTGAGTTGGTCCATGTAGGACATATTGTTTAAGTCTTCGTATCAAAATTTTACTGAGGTATTCCAGTTGCTACATGTGTCTGGAGAGATACCTCTCAAAGGGGGCATTATACTCAGAGACTGGTCTAATGAGGGCTGAGTGAAGAGTATATGATAATAAGTCTAAGCGCAAAGTGCTACATATGGGTAGGAAGAAATCTAGGTCACCCTTAAGGTATGGACTGCTTCATTATCTATAAAATATAGAATATGTTATCTACAAATTTTAATTAATAACCAAATGAGTTTTGAAGAATTATGTCAATAAAATTATTAGAAATACATATTCATTTATAAGAGCACTCTTGAGAAGTGTCTCATTTAGGGAGAAAGTGGTAATATTCCAATTTACAAAGTAATCACATGATTACTTATGGTATATGATTCATGTTTCTGTGTTTTTTCTAGCAAATTTTTGCAAGGAAAATTAGATGACCATTAGCCTTTTTATAAGAAGTGAGAATAAAAAAAGCTTTTTCTGTTTTCTGTATATTACAGACAATGAAAGGAATATATAATGCAGACTTATAAATGTCTGTTACAACCAGACCTTGGGCTGTCTTCTGGGTATCAGGTTTCTTCAACATGATAAATGTACAATAAATAACACATTTCTAGTAGATAAGTAGGTGATGCATAGAAAGATTGGAAGTAATTATTTTCAACTTAGAGCAGGAAAAAGCTAGATTTCATTACTGCTTGAAATTAGAGACGTGGACAGTATTAATGAGCATAAAAATATGTTTGGTTTATAATTGGGGGGTTGGCATAATAGTTAACATGTTTACCTCACAGACAAGCGGTACAAGGTTCTTACCAAGGGAAACTGGCTGTGATTTAAATGCCTGACAAGGTCAGCTTGCCTAATCTTTACCTATCAGCCTATGAGTCTGGTAACAAGGTATATTAGTGCTTATGTAAGTGGAGAGAGGCCAATAGCATTCTTTGGTGGGGTCTATATGCAGTTCTTGAACCTTGCTATTTCCAATTCAAAACAATCAGGGAATCAGACACTGTAATATACTACACAAGCTAGAAAACCATTTAGACAATTTTTAATTCCCACAGCTTATTCTCAGAAAAATGTTATGATAAAAAGTGCATTGCACCCTTTTTGACTGTGACTTAGAAAGTTTTAATAGTCTAACGAGCTGCAGTTAACTACCCAAACATGGACAGCAGTGGAGTGAAAATAACAGCAAAACAAAAATTGCCTGGGACATGGTGTGTATACATTAGACTACTTAAATAAGCAATCAACATTAGAAAGCAATGATGATGGTTTTAAATAGAAACTGGGACCGCTAGAAATATACATCGTAAACAGAACAAAAGTTCTACCCTGCAGCAATGACAATTGTTGAACTCACATTTGAGTTACAGCTTCTGCAAAGACAGGATGACAACCCTTCAGAAGATAACAAATCAAGTGTAAGGTGAACAACAGAAGTATGTGAAAATGTATGGATCCCAGTATGAATTACCCTAAGGAAACAAGGTGAGACACAACAGCAGCCTTTGAATATTGCAAAGGAGTTCCTTAGAAAAGGTGCAACACACCAAGAGATCTCATTATCAATGCAGAAGCTGAACAGTTCAGGTGCAATGCATTTGTTTTTCAAACAGAATGGAGTAGATAACTGAAATAGTCTTTCTAAGGAGACTGCAATGTCAAAAGCAAAGTGAGAACACAAGAACACTTGAACAGCCTACATGGTCTGCAACAGATTTGGTTAAAGGTCTCGTAGTTGAGGAATCAGCAAAGAGAAACATAAGAGTAGGAATCAAAGGGTTAATCTTCCTACTCCCTGGTATAAAAATGGGGGGGGGGGGTTACAGATTACACTCTCTTCTGAGCAAAAAAAGGGAGACAACATTCTATTCTGAGCAACAAAAGAGAGACAAAACTAATAGGTAAGGAAGTGAAATTTTTTTGCATAAGGACTCTCTAAGGGCAAGATTCAGAAAAAGTGGTGCACAATACGTATGAGTTTCAAATGTGCACAGTCTGCCACCAGACATCACAGTTCACAAGCAACACTGTGGAGGAATATATTACCTAGTCTGAACGATTCACAGGCAGTACTATAAGGGAATATGTTCATCACCCAACCATTTTTGAATTATACACTAAATAATGTAAAGCTTGATGCGTATAAAGCCAGAAATCATGGTGCATCACTGTCGTCTTCACAGTTTTCATAAACTAAGATCAAATACTGTTGCAGTGCAAGCATTACTGGAGTACTGCAGACAAAACTATTTGCAACAAGACATACAAGGGGGCATCACCCAGTTATACATTCATCCATGTATGAGTGGAGTCTCACTACAGAGACTGATTCATTATATATCCATCCAAGTATGAGCGACGTGTCACTACAGAGACTGATCATTATATATCCATCCAAGTATGAGCAGAGTCTCTCCACAGAGACTGATTCATCATATATCCATCCAGGCATGAATGGCATCTCACCACAGAGACTGATTCATTATATATTTATTTATTTTACATTTATTTACCAGGAGAGAGAGTGTCCGGCAAGAAGACCATTTTCAGCGGAGGCCCGGGGATAAAAGCTCCACAATGGTTAGTACAGTAAATGCGGTAAATTACGTACAGAACACAGTAAAATCTGCATAGGATAAACATACAATAAAGTACAAAAGCAAACAATACTGCTGTTGGGCATTGCATTCAGATATCTGGTTACATTAATAAAAAGGTTAGTACAACAAATACAATAAGCATATGTTATTTAAATACAGAACAAAAGGAGGAGGTGATATGCACTTACGCAATAACATCGGCATAGAATAAAGATACATTATGAATTTGTAATTTGCTTACAGAACAATGAAACAATGCAAACAGTCTATGTTAATACACAGTAGGATAAGGTTGCCCTCTCTAGTAGGAATATATAGTTCTGCAGTAGCAGTCTCACTACAGAGACTGATTCGTTACATATCCATCCAAGTATGAGCGAAGTGTCACTACAGAGACTGATCATTATATATCCATCTAAGTATGAGTAGGGTCTCACCACAGAGACTAATTCATTCTATATCCATCCATGTATGAGCGAAGTTTCACTACAGAGACTGATTCGTTACATATCCATCCAAGTATGAGCGAAGTGTCACTACAGAGACTGATCATTATATATCCATCTAAGTATGAGTAGGGTCTCACCACAGAGACTAATTCATTCTATATCCATCCATGTATGAGCGAAGTTTCACTACAGAGACTGATTCGTTATATATCCATCCAAGTATGAGTGAAGTGTCACTACAGAGACTGATCATTATATATCCATCTAAGTATGAGTAGGGTCTCACCACAGAGACTGTTTCATTATACATCCATCCAAGTTTGAGTAGGGTCTCACCATAGAGACGGATGCAGTACATATCCATCCAAGTATGAGCTGAGTCTCACTACAGAGACTGATTCGTTCTATATCCATCCATGTATGAGTGAAGTTTCACTACAGAGACTGATTCATTATATATCCATCCAAGTATGAGCGACGTGTCACTACAGAGACTGATCATTATATATCCATCTAAGTATGAGTAGGGTCTCACCACAGAGACTAATTCATTATATATACATCCAAGTATAAGCTAAGTCTCACTACAGAGACTGATTCATTATATATCCATCCAAGTTTGAGTAGGGTCTCACCATAGAGACTGATTCAGTACATATCCATCCAATTATGAGCAGAGTCTTGCCACAGAGACTGATTTATTGCTAGTGGCTACTCATTTGATCTTTCCAACATCAGGGAAGTACCCTGTTACCTGCTACTAATGCTTATGTTGCTTGCCAGTATTTAAGTTTAGAACTGTTGTAGCAATTTTTCTTTGGGGAAAGAAAATGAATTTGTAGTGTCCTGAGCATTTATTTACCGATAGCTCTTTAGCATTTATTTGCTGGTTGTTAAAATACTGTGTGATTTTTTTCTTTGTTGTTGCTTGCTTTTGGCATACTATAATTTCTGCTGGGTTGCACATCCTTGTCCTTAATGAAACTGAGATGCATGACTCTGGGCAATGCATAACACCATGGTGAGCACCTTTCTGAAATTCCAATCCAGGTGATCTAAACTTATTTACTCTGTTATTGCATCAGTTTCTGCTGTATTACGTTTTCCTTCCTTATATCACTTTTCAGATAGGTGCATTTCTCTTACAACTGCACTGATCAAGAAATCATAGCCTGCTTTGCTCTTTCATATCTGCATTTATAAATAAATTGCATATTTTTTTTTTGTTTCATACTGCTGCACTCATTTTTCTTCTAATGCACTGCTTAAGAAATTGTGACATCCGTGTCTCAACTTCTCAGCCACTGCACTGTTAAAATTAATTGTGACATTCATGTCTCCACTTCTCAGCTACTGCACTGTTAAAATTAATTGTGACATTCATGTCTCCACTTCTCAGCTACTGCAGTAATTGTGACATTCATGTCTCCCCCTTCTCAGCCACATTACAGTATATAAGACACTGATCACTGTACATATCATACCACACACATTTTTCTGGACATTCTTGCTGAAAGACACACACCAGTTGAGTTCTATTACTAGCAAACTGGTTTAGCTTTGTTACTCATTTGTCAGCCCCACTGTGTGACTCAGCACAATGTTTGTCTGAGCAGCATCCAGCTGCACTCCTGAAAGACAAATAAAGATTACAAGTACGTGGCAACAAAATTCCTGTTCCAGCGGAGAAAGAAATGTATTACATTCATACATCACTTATGCATATTTACACATTGGCTAGGATGGAATTACAGTCAGCTCTTAAACTTTGGGTAGCCAGTTGGACAGCACTTGGCATTTTGAGGTAGTGTACAAACAACATAACTCAATCTATGAGGGATATAAGTAATTGATAAATCTGGAGGGCTCTTTTCTCAGTATTAACGCATTCAGTAAGCACCATGCACACCACCATTACACTTACTTACCTATGCCAGAGTGGTGAGGAAATCACTCCCCAAATTTCCTAAAATTAGAACTAAAATTTTTTAACCACCAGATCACATCTCTCTGTCATTACCACATACATCAGCAGCCAATGCCCATACTTCAATGAATCACAAGGGTGCAGGTCACAAGCCCTTATGGCCTACCATATAGAAAATGTTTTGATAACTGGAGACTCTGTTGTGATGCACATTGACACAACCCTCAAGAGACTCATTCCAAAGGCAAGATCTAGGACATTGTTAAGGCTCTTGGATCCCTTCATCCTGACAGACACAGCTCTGACCTGGTGGTGTTCAACCCATGAGAAAGTGAAGAAGGGTATGAGTGACCTTGTTAAGTATGAGGCAAAGGCATGAAAATAGTTACTTTTGAGTGATATCTTTCCATCACCTAGAATAGCTCCAAATTTGAAAAACAAGACAAACCCTTCTGCTTTGCAAAGAATAAGACTAGTCTGCATCTCACCTGCCAAGGCTTTCACATTATGGCTAAACCATTTGCTGCCCTACAATGTCCTTCTCAGGCACAGTCCACCTACATACCATTCCCATGTAGCACATCCCAATTTGCAATACATTAAAGTGGCGTTATTCAATTTAAGTAGCCTTAACAGTTGCCCAAGTCTGAGGCAACATATATGTATAGTAACAGTGACAGATTCAATGCAATGAAAATAACCCCTGTATTCCTTAGTTTAAGCGCCTATCATGCATTCAAACCTACAGGCAATTGTGAGGGCCTGAACGCCTTTATCAGAGACCCCAATCATGCCGATGCAGATTCTTTAATACCCCAGTTTTGACATTGTTAAAATCAACTACCACTTCTCAGTCAGCTACATATCTCCCTCAATGTCACTCACTGGCAGTGATCGCCATTTTAATACCATAACTGATATCCTTATAACCCCAAGTACATTTATTCTACGTAGCTTCAGTAATACTGTATTAAATTGGCTTACTTAAACTACAAACAGAATGTATGCTCAATACTTCCTTGGCTATATAAATGTGAATGATTGAGAAAGGGTGGCAAATTTCCCTACTAGTGGGCAAAATACCCTGGATCTTGTCATTCCTTCTTTTGCTCCCTCATGTACAACTTCACATATGTCATCTTCTACTACTATAGCAGACCACAAACTGTTGATTTTCATATATAAGGCTGAAGCTACAAAAATACATTGGCATTCATGGATGTTTCACTAGCAATCCTCTTGCAGCTACTTAGTAATCTCAGTAATGTCCAGTGAACCCCTACTCAGACTGACCCTATAAACAGATCCAAGGCATTTACCTCTTTAGACTTACCCATACCAAATACTCAAAAAAACTTAAAAACAAATCATTACGATAAAATACTTATATAAATAAATTCTATAACAAATAGTAGAAAACACAAAGTTTGTATAGGTGACATACTCTACATCTTATGAAGGCATTCAAACATTTGTTCTTATATGCTTTTGTAATGTGCCTGCTGGTCATCAAAATGCATCCTATCAGATATGCACTTATTCATTTCAGAGTGGTGGGGGATAATTCACCAGATCAAATAAAAAGACCATATGGGGGGAAGGGGCGGTCATCATTCAGGCAACCATGAGGGTTGCTTATGTACCTGTTGGCATAGAAGGTTTTTTTTTTCCCCTAGCCTAACCCCTCATCTGGATGGAGGGATGCTTAACCAGTATGACCATGGCAGTCACAATGCCTTTAGCTTCTGCAAATGCATGCTCCTGTGCACATGCTAACTGAAGGCTACTAACAGTCAACAGATTGATGTACCACATGCACAGCTCAAGTTATGTGCCCTGTTTTCCCTTTCTACAAAGGATCAATACAGCACATGCCCAGATCCAGCCAACTCACCCCCAGGATGTGCACAATCACCATCCCTGCCAGCTTCATCAAGAAGCACAGTTGCTGCTCTAACTCACTCCACAAAGGCTGTAGTTAGGGATTTATTCCTCTATGGCACCTGGCTGGCTGCAAGACAACATTCACACATGCTAGCAAAAATCTCCAGGCAGCAGTTAGAAAACATACAGCTGATTAAGAATTCAAAATGGCCACATATATCAAAAATAACTGCACATCCTTCTTAAACTATATACACAATGCACGTACTTGAAGCTTATTTCCCCAGGCCTTGGCTGAAAAAGGGGCACTGCCCAGTCAGAACATCCCAGTAAACAAATGTAAATAAATAAATAAAATAGTAAAAACAAACTTGTTTAGATCCGTTTCACAATGATAAGAAATATTCTGAATCCAAGCAAAAAGAAATTTTAGTGCAAATATTACATCGCCCACCAACTTAACTGTTCTCCTGATTCCTTAATAAGGGACTCCCTTAAGAACACTATCGATCAAGTCCTAGCCATCCTTCCTGTAACAAAGAACAAGATATCAACAGGACATGACAACATAAAATGAAATTTAATAACTGACACCAAGTATGGCCCATTGGAACTTTTATTAAACTTGTATAACATGGTCTTGCAGGCCTACTGCAAGTTCCATTATAAACCTCTTTAACATGCAGCTTGGAGTGGGCCACCTCTACTACCTGTGAAACAGTCATTATGATGAACCCACATACAGGAGAGTCACCCAAAAACTCTTTTGATTAGAGGCCCATTAGTCTTACCAGTCTACTTTGTAAAGCCATGGAATACATAATTTCTCACCCCATAAATCAAGACACTAATGACCACTTAGCCCTGGTCCACATCAGTATAGCGTTGTGAAAGGTAGATCATGCCTTCAAAGCCTTATCTTTTTCAGAAGGATAACTAAAGCAGTTGACAGTGGTTTTGTGACACAGACTCTATCCCTGCACCTGGCCAAGGCATTCAATACTATTCCCCATGCAGGCATCGTTGACAAACTGCTGAGTGTAAATCTCAATCCATAAGTTATGAGATGGATAGCAAACTGGTTGAACAGAACACATTATTAGAGTTATAGGTGTCACTTTGGAAAAAAAAAAATATCAAGTTGGGTTTTTAGTTTCAGTACTGGATCCTCTTTCATTTGGCATTTATTTCCCTGATCTACAAGCTAATATTCCAGGACTCTGAATAACAAATTTGCTAATGACTGTGAACAAGGTGTTGCTATTCAAAAACGTACAAACAAGAAGCTACAGAAGGATGGATTAGATTATGCAAACATAGTGAAAGGACAACGAACTCAAACTAATAACCAAAAAAAATGCAAAATAGTCAACATTAGTACAAGATCCAATACAGTTACTCTTCCTAGAACAGAATATTCTGAGCCAATTATTGAAATCAATCACTTTTTGTTTAGTCTGTGACATCATTCTAGGTGAGGGTAGTATACTACTCAAGGCTAGGGACATACATGCCTGGAACACATACTCAGGGAGCTCAACCATATCTCTCTTCATGTCTTCATAAAGTCCAGTGAGGTACGTCTCAGGTCATTCACACCAACATGAACTATGACAGTCATAACAGTATTTGTTGCTGAGAGAAGCATATGTCATCTGACGAATCCTGGCACCGGACAGGCAGCTAACCGTGACTTTGTCCTGGTGAGTGGGACCCTCCATGTGTCTCACTATTGTCTCTCCAATGACAAGAAAATTTGTTTTTTGAGTGTTAAACCTTACTGGCTTGGTAGGTAAGATACTGGTGTTGCTATGTGTCATGGGCGCTGTGGGGACTGAGTTAGTTGTAGCAGTCTTGTGTTTTGGAAGTCTCTGTTGTCTCAGTAAGTTTTTCGAGAGAAACTCCACGTATGTGGATTTACATGTTTGATAAGTACTATGTGTATGAGTAGTGGTAGTATAAGCATATGTAGCAGTGGGTGAGTTGAAAACCTTCTCTGTGTTACTGCTTTGAGTGAGCGATAGCATGCATCCTAGATTCTTGGTATAAATACATCTCTTGCACTCTGTAACACTGTAACAGTGTGTATTAGTAGAGGGTTGTCGGTGTACATCAGGCAATTGCTAAACTGCCTCAAGAGACCCAAGTCAACAAGGTTGGCAGGAGAAACAAGGATAGTCCAACTGTCCATAATGCTAGATTGAAGACTGTTGTCACTAGGGGATGGCTACTCAGAATCGAGGAGGGCCTCAATGGATGGATATGTCTGCCTGAGTTTTACGGAAAAATTGATGAATTTAACTGTCCAGCTTTGGCGCATAACTGCATGGCACTGGACAACAATGCACAAACAAGCAGAAACCTGCTCAAATGAAGGGCCTAACCACCAGAAGCTAAAAACTTCAAAAGAAAACTTTAAAAAGATTCAAAAGGATGAAGGAGAATGCCTATTCCAAGCCCTAGACCACCCTCCCTTTACCAGACAGGTCCCAATCAGCACAATTCTCTCACAAAAGTGCACATAAACCCCTTCCGATCCAAGAGGGCCTGAAAAATATGCTTGGAACAAACAAACCACTACAAACAGTTCCAGAAGTAGCAAGCCTGTATATAGACTATGCTACAGCTACTAGCTACCCTAGTTTCAGTGGGAAACAATACAGAATGTTTAAAACATCAGAAAAATAGCAGTGAGACACTTAAAAAAACATTTAAATCAGCAGAAAATCAGCAAGGAGTCTCTAAAGAATTTTTTAAACAGTTAACAGATCAGTTATTTAAATACTGCTTTGGCAAGGAAAACCAGAACAAGCAGAACAGATAGCTTAAAAACAGTGAAAATTACCAGCAAACACTTAAACAGTAAAACTAACAAAAAAGCTTTATAAACAGTGAAAATAGCAATAAAATTTGATTTAAAAGGCAAAATAAAGTAGAATATTGCAGTGCAGCAGTGTAGTTTACTACACAGTAAATAAATACAGAATAAAAGTAGGAGCTAGGCAATACGAAAGTGCAGTAAAACTGTCTTTCGGCTTTTCCTGGTTAGGGGTCGCCACATCGGAACTCCGGTCCGCTAATGATTGGCAGTAGAGTTTTACATGCTGGCTTGCCGGGCCTAACGCACAACCTTCAGCGAAGGAACGCCCATTCACGCATGTCGACACACAGAAGACGCTCTAACTGAGAATCGAAAGTGCAACGTCTAACTGTGAGGCGACAAAGCTATCACAGCACCACCACCGCAGTGCAATACAAAAGTGCAGTAAATAGTACAAATAAGCAAAAAACAGGCAACTTATGTTTTTTGTAAGCTCAGAAACCACTAGTCAGCTGGTATCTCATCTCAGAGTTGTGGCTGGTAGCCCACCTCAGTTCAGTTCAGTTCAGTACAAATAAGCAGAAACCTGCTCAAATGCAGGGCCTAAATACCAAAAGCTAAAACTCTTAAAAAAAAAAAAAACTTTAAAAAGATTCAAAAGGACCAATTAGGATGCTCATTCCAAGCCCTAGACCAGCCTCCATTTACCAGACAGGTCTCAATCAGAACAATTCTCTCACAAAAGTGCAGAAAGGCCAGTGAGTTTCCATATGAAAGAGCAACGAATGACACAGAATGAAACTGAAGAGAATGTGGCACAGGAAAATGCTCTGGAACTTCCTGTAGAATGCCCGCAGGAAATGGAGAACAAAGAATGTGCCCTCAGTTTAGAAGAAAATGATCTAAGAAAAGTGTTACTTGATTTAATAGAGATGGACAGACATATTAAGATCAATGAAAGAAATAGACTACAGAAAGTCAATAAAACCCAAAAGTTAGAAGTTTAATAAAACAAGTGAATGCAGTAATTAGGACTGTTCATAGAGATTCACAGGATGTAACAGAAGTAAATAGGATATATTACTGTGCAGCTACTGACTCTGGATAGTAAGGGATGTCATTTAATTGTTGGCAGTCTAGTGGGATATAGCCAGCTATCACATTTATTGGTGCCAGCGGTGTGAGATTTTTAATTGGATTCCAGTAGCCTGTCGGTAGTTGTCATTAAGGTGTGCACTCTTGACAGCCACAAGGTAAACATTCAGAATTTAAATCCACCACAGTTTTATTTATTGTTTTTAGTTAGAGAGTCAGGCATAGCAGGCAAGGATATCAGCAGAAAATTTTAGCAAGCTGACAAAAATCCAGTTGGCTAAGGAGTGTGCAGCCAGAGGATTGGTGCATGCCATCCTGACCAAAGTAGCAATTATTTCAGCCTTGGTTGCAGCTGCAGCTCAGACCAGCCGTTCAAAGGATATCCAGTTTGGTGTTGGTGATGTGCAGCCTTCTGGGACAGGACAGTCCACCTTTTCTTCAGAGGACCTGAGAATCCATCTGGACTTAGAGAGACTGCACCTGGAGGCCAAGGAGAGAATGGGACACTTGTAAGCTGAGGAAGGGGAGAAGAAGCACTTATATGAACTGGAAGCTGAGGCACAACAGCGTCAACATGAACTGGAAGTCAGGCATTTAGAAGCTGAGGAAAATGACAGCTCTGAATTGTGTAATAAGGAGTTACATTTGGGGTGGACAGAGGTATATAGACCAGTCCCAGAGTGTGGTCTGTTTGTGCACTTAGGGAAAAGTTGTGAACTATTACTCCTGTTTAAGTGACAGTCTCATATTGAAGTCAGTAGTGAAGACTGGAGTTCCTTAGTTACTGACTCAGGATAGTAAGGGACGTCATTTAATTGTTGGAAGTTCAGTGGGAAATAGCCGGATGGCACAAAAGTATCAAATGGAGAACTATAAAGCCATTAAGATGAGGTGTCACTGTTAGAACAGTATAGAAGGGGGAACAGATGAACAAAAATACTCAGAAAGGTAGACATGATAAAAGCAATGCTCAGTATCAAAAGAGATCAGGATCTACCATGCTCTATCGCAAACAATAAAATAAAAACATCAGAACAGGGGAAAAAAACTTGAAGATATGTTGATAAACAAAGGAAAACTACAAAATAAGCAATTTATAAAGAACTGGGAAACCAGGAAAAAGGAACTGAAACATCACAAAAAAAAGAAGACAGATACATTTTGGAAAAATATCTATGATGATTCTGTGGAACATAACAAAGATGCTAAATGGATAGAGGAAGTAAAAGAAGTTCAAATGTACAGGATATGAAATGGGATGAAGTAATGGCCAGAGAGATTGAAACAAAGTCAAGAAAAGCTCCTAACTGGAAAACTCCAGGCCCAGATACAGTAACATCTTTACATCAAGATTTAGCCATAAGTAAGAACTATTTGTATGTGCACGCCAAAGAGACACTAACCTGATTAACAACAGAAAAAAATAATGCACCTACTTAAGAGCAAACCTGCAAACTATCCTAAAAACAACAGGCCAATACTTGCCTTCTGACGACCTATAAGCTATATACTGGAATTGATGCAGACAGAGTTTACAGTCATTTAGAAGAAAACTCAGTCATGGCAATAGAGGGTAATAAAAGAAAGTCATATGGAACAAAGGATTATTTGTTGTTAAAATCATAATGGAGAACTCTGGCTCATTTGTTGTTAAATAAAATCTTAATGGAGAACTGTAAAAAGGGGAAGAATCTAAGTATGGCATGGATAGAACCATGAAACAGTGGCAAACCACCTTGTAGTTAAGCCATGATAAAGGACAAATTATTATTCGAGAGACAGGGTGACTGTCATCACTGCTCTTCTGTCTTGATCTTAACCCATTAAGCTGTCTTCTTAACAGATTATGTCATGGCTACAATTTGGCTCCCGTGTACACACTTCTCATCTTCTTTTTGTGAATGATTTAAAACTGTATAGCTCATCAGATGAGGAACTGAAAGTACAACTGCAAGTGATCAAAACTTCTTCAGATGACATAAGAATGCCATTTGGTCTTGATAAACTTGCAAACGCAACCTTTAAAGCAGGAAAGATGCAGCACCAAAAAACATCAGTTTGGGACAGGAATGTGACGTAAAAGAACTTGAGCAAGAGGGAGTGTATAAATATTTGGGAACTGATGAAAGATCAACAACAAAATATGAATCAATGGGAATAAAACTTAGTAAGAAATATTTTAGAAGACTTAAATTAATACTGAAAACAGAGTTGACAACTAGTAACAAAGTCCAAGCTATATACCAATTTGCTCTTCCTGTCCTAACATACAGTTCTGTAGTGACGGACTGGCCCCAAATGGTGTTGGATTGGTTGGACAGGAAGACAAGAAGGATGCTTCATGCTCATCAAATGATTTATAAAAATCAGTGCATACCAAAACTATATATTCCCTGTTCTGAAGGAGGTATGGGCCTTCTCAAACTTGATTACATGTACATAACTGTAATCATGGGACTGCATACATGTCTGCTGACCTCACAAGACCCAAACATATTGAAAGTTTTAAAACATGAGGAGAATAAGTTTAAGATGACTTCCTTGCTTAGTTTAGCAGAAGCATATTGGCGTTAAGTGGGAATGGAAATCAGACCAGAAATAGATAAAACTCAGGTAGCAACGGAATGTGCCAAAAATACAAAAGAAAGAATATAAGGTGAAGGATCAAAAGGCAAGAAATGTGGAAAATACATAAATATAGTTGCAAGTGTAGAAAATTCTTGGAAAAACCTCATGTTGATCAGGACTGAATGCAGGAATGGTTAAGGAGAGGTGAATTTAAACCAAAAGATGAAAGGTTAATATTGGCAGACCAAGATAGTGGACTACGTATACGTTGGTTTACAAAGTCCATTGAACATGTGGGAGAAAGAGACAAATGTAGGTTTTGTAAAACAAAACTGGAAACTGTCAAACATCTTGTTGCTGATTGTGTGTGATATACTAATGGCAGAAGGGCTGTATACTGAAAGGCATAATAATGTGGCAATACTGTTGCATTAGGGATTATGCAAACATTATAATACCGAAGTAGCTGAAAAACTGGAGACACGAGCCCCAAAGCATCATTAAAAATGGTGAAGTTTATATTACATGGGCTCACCCATTAATAACAGTTCAAAAAATAGATGCGAGAAAACCAGATACTGTAGTCCATGAAAAGAGGACAAAAGTAGCCTTGTTCACCGAAATTGCTACATCCAGTGATAACAGTGTTTCACTTACAGCGAGAAACACAAAGTCATAAAATACCAGGATTTGGAGGCAGAAACAAGGGCAATGTGGAAGAAGGAAACACAGACAGCTCCAATAGTAGTAAGAGCAACGGGTCTTATAAAAAAAGAATATACAATCGTATTAGATATGCTACTGATACATATAACTGCATACGAATTGCAGGAGGAGTCATTACTGGGCATATTGTTGGTGCTGTGAAGAGCACTTCTCACTAACATCAAAGACTGAAACAATACTAATTTCACAAACTTTAACCATACTTTTACTTAGGAATGGGGTCCATTCCTGTCATTATATTAGAAACCCAAAAGACTTGGAGAAATTAAAAAAAAAAAAAAAAAACAGTGGGGCACCCCTCTAATGCTACACTGCAGTGTCAGCAATCAAATTACTTGGAGTGGGAAAAGAACCCACACCATTCTGGTCTTCCAGCACCAAAACAAGTGTGTTACCTGTTGTGCCACTGGCACTGCAATTACCACAGGTTGTCTGATGGCTAAGCCATGCTTACTAATTATTAGGAGTCCCCATGTGAGTTACTGGAATTTTTGGGATTCTATTAGGTGTTTGCTCTTTGACTGGAGTTTCCTTCTGGGCTTGTAACATTGTATTATACTACAAATGGCTTGGTGTAGTATTTTATGTGTCATTATGAGCAGTCTATATAGGTTCATAGGTGGTTAATAGGCGATCAGCCTAACAGACATTTTAAGCCTAGCCAACCTTACCCCAAACTTACAAAAACATTGTTGACATGTCTAAGGAAAGTACAGTTGTGTACACTTACCATAAATGTAGATGTTCGAGTGTATTCACTGTTGCAGTCATCACATTTGGGTTACATCTGCTCTCGGTGGGCCCGAATAGTAGAGGCTTAGTATTTCTGCATCAGTTGCTGTCACTTCAGGACTGATGTCAGGTCATCAGTAGTATAAAGTAAGGCAACCGACGCCATTACATCAGTTTTCCTTGCCCTGTCAGGAGCCCCTGAAGTGGGAGCCAGGTTGTAGTGGAAGAACTCCACCAGTAGAAAGTAAATACCAAAATGTTCCTTGTAAGGAGAGAGAGACAGAAAGAAGAGGGGGATGGAGGGAGGGAAACCAGGACTGAAACAGCGAATACACTTGAACATCTACATTTATGGTAAGTGTACACAACTGTACTATGTTCTTCATGTTTTACTGTTGCAGTCATCACATTTGGGATGATTCCCAAAGCTGAGGAAAAGGTTGAGGCAGTCAAGGAGACTAGGGGCTGGCTAGGATGCCCTGAAAGACTGCAGTGGCAAAGCCTGCCCTGGATTTGGAGAACATAGGCAGGTGGTAATGCTTGGTGAAAGTGTGAACAGATGTCCAGGTGGCAGCCTCCAGGATGTCCCTGGTGGGGACTCCTCAGAGGAAATCTGCAGAGATGGAGGCTGCTCTGGTGGAGTGAGTCCTGACCCCCTTAGGGAGAGGTTTTCCATGTTGCTTGTAACATAAATGGATGTAGTCTGCTATCCATTTGGAAATTGTTTGCTTGGGGATGGCTTTGCCCTCTGCCCCTGCAGCAAAGCTAACCAGTAACTGATCAGACTTTCTGAATGATTTAGTCCTGTCTAGATATAATCTGAACTGTCTGTGCACATCTATAGACTGCAGGATCCTTTCACTCTTGTTTTGTGGGTTGGGGTAAAATGTGGGCAAATGAATGGATTGGTTGAGAGCCACACTGGACACCACTTTGGGCATAAATGATGGGTTAGTCCTGAGGAAAACCCTGTCAGCATGGAAGATGACGAAGGGCTTCACAGCCATGAGTGCTTGTAGCTTCGAGACTATTCTGGCTGAAGTGATGGCCAGAAGAAAAGCTGTCTTCCAGGATAGAAATTTTAACTCTGCTGAAGATGTTGGTTCAAAGGGGGGGGCAGGGTGAGCTTTTCCAACACAAAGTTAAAGTCCCAAGCTGGGGCAGGTGCTCATCTGGGTGGCCTCAAGTTGCTATCCCCTCTTAGGAATTGTTTGATCAGAGGGTGTGAGAAAAGGGGCTTCTCAGTGTGGAAATGAGCAGAGATAGCAGAGGCATGAATTTTAATAGAGGAAAAAGAGAGACCACTGTGTAGCAGGTCAGCTAAGTAATCCAAGATGAGAGGTAGGGAGGGCTGTGCCATATCAGCTCCCTTAGCCTGAATCCAAGTGCAGAACCTTTTCCATTTGTCAGCATAAGACACTCTAGTGCTAGGGCATCTGGCCTCACGTATAACATCTAGAACCTGTTTACTGAGGTTGGCAGATTGATCATTGGTCAGGGAATAAGCCAGACTGCCAAACTGTGGGTCTCCAATTGGGGATGCATGAATTCTCCTTCCCCCTGGGTCACAAAGGTTGGGGTCTGAGTGAGACGCCATGGTGGCAGTGGGGACAGGCTGTGCAGCAGTGGGTACCAGTGCTGGTGAGGCCAGTCTGGAGCAATAAGAATTGTCCTTGGTATTTTCTCCCTTATTTTGAGCAGTACCCTGGTGGTGAGAGGTAATGGAGGAAATGCATAGACCGATAGATTGACCGAGGGGAAGGACAGGGCATCCACTTTCCAAGCCATGCAGTGATGCTCCCTAGTGCAGAACTTGCTGAGCTAATGGTTGGTGTGGGAGGCAAAGAGGTCGACCTTCGGTATGCCCCATTTCTGAGTTATTAGGGTGAAGGTTCTTTTGTCTAGCTGCCACTCGTGTGGGTCCAGAAGATTTCTGTTTAAGTGGTCTGCCAGAGAGTTTAGAGAACCTGGCAGGAATTGTGCTAACAGGTGGAGCTGCATGGCAGAGGCTGTGTGCCAAAGGGTCATGGCCAGCCTGTAGAGGGTAGAAGTGACTCCCTCCCTGCTTGTTGATATACCACATCACAGTGGTGTTGTCTGTTTTGATTAGGAGAGCCCCTGGGGAGAGAAGGGGCCTGAAAGCTGTCAATGTGAACTGGACAGCTAACATCTCTTTTTGGTTGATGTGCAGATGGATTTGCTGTGGGCTTCATTGGCCCTGTATGCACCTGCCATCCAGGAATGCACCCCAGGCATAGTCTGAAGTGTCTGTGGTGAGAAAGGTAGTCCCTTGTTGTGGGAGCATGCTGCTCCCCACCACAGAAAATCTTTCCTTAGGCAAGGTATCATTAAGGTATCATTGGTATAAGAGTTTCCAGGTCTTGAGAGTGCTGACACCAAAGGCTTTTTATGCACCATTGAAGTTTCCTCATATGCAGTCTGGCATATGGAATGAGTAGAATGCAAGATGTCATGAACCCCAGAGCTTGCAGTGTTTTCCTTGCAGATAACAAGAGGTCTGGTGGCTAGGTGACAGAAGTAGGCTGTCAGGTAAGTTTGCTTTTCTGGTGTAAGGAATGCCATCTGGGATGCTGTGTCCAGGCTTACTCCCAGGAATATAATCCTTTGGGTGGGTACTAGTACGGATTTCTTTTCATTGATAGTGTACCCTAGGGAGGTCAAGTAGGGACTTTACAAAGGCCAGGTGCTTGAGCAGCTTTTCTTGACTGTCTGCCTGAATTAGGCAGTCGTCTAAGTATTGGTAAATTTGGATATTCCTTTGTCTGCAAAAGGCAATGGTGGGAGCCAGACATTTTGTGAAAACTCTGGGAGCAGTAGATAAGCCAAAGGGAAGTGCAGAGATCCTGCCCTGAAACGTAGATATTTCCTGCATGACTCCCTGATAGGAATGTGGAGGTAGGCCTCTTTTAGGTCTAGGGTGGCTAGCCAAGCATCCTTGGAGAACATGGGTAGCAGTTGCTGGAGGGTGAGCATTTTAAATTTTGGTATCACCAGAAAGGTGTTTAAATGGATAGATCGAGGATGGAGAGCCAGGTGCCCTCTTTTCTGGGTACCAGAAAAAGTCTGGAGTAGAAATCTTGGCCTATCTGTTCTGCAGGAACTAGCTCTATTGCTCCCCATAGAGAGCAGGGAAAGGACTTGCTTTTTTGCCTCTGCCCACTCGTTTGGAGATAGATCTGGGAGCCATTTTGGGGTTTGAAGAGTGTGGAAAGAAAATCTGTATCCCTGGGACACTATGTGGAGGACCCAGTGGTCGTTGGTAATGGTGGCCCAGGTACTTGCGTGAAAGGTGAGTTTTCTTCTAGGGGTAAGTGCAGGTGGGCAGAGGGAGGGTCTCGGGGAGGAGAGTCATTGTGAGTTCTTACCACGAGGGGGTGGCTTAGAACTCCCTGGTTTTGAAGTGGAGGAATTCCACTGTTTTGATCTCTGCATTCCCTGTGGCTGCTGTTTGGGGGGGGGGGGGGTCTGCTTCCCCAGGGTCTCAGCTGAACTGACCTGGTGGGAGTAGGAAAGGACCAGTGCTTGGAGAGGCAATGCCTGCTAAACCTGGATGGCTGGACCTGTAGGAAATCCTTAACTGCCTGCATAGATTTATCTTTTTCTTCCATCTTTTTTAAGACCTCTTCTGCCTTAGTGGCAAATAAGTGGTCTTTGTGCAAGGGTGCATTTGATAATTTAGATTTAACATGGTCTGGCAAGGGCTGTTCCTTAAGCCATGCATGCCTTCTAAGGACAAAACCAGTGACTGCTGCCCTGCAAGAAGCTTCTAGGGCATCAAAACCACAGTGTAAGGTGTGCTTAATCACTTGACTTGCAGAATGCATTACCTCTTGTAACTCTTTAGATTCTGCAAAAGCAGGCAAGGAAGACGCTTTTTTGTTTGAGGAGTTCCATGGTATGTTGCCGAAATTTTAGCATATGGAACTGGCAATTTAGTGCTCTGACAGCAAGAATAGCAGAGGTGTATACTTTTTTACCCCATCTCTCTAGTGCTTGGGAATCCCTGTCTGAGGGGGTGAGATTCTTAGCAGAGGTTGCTTTAATTCCTTTAGGCCCTTGAGAAATTACCTCAGAGTCAGCAGTAGGATTTTTGAAAAGAATTTTGTGCGAGTCAGGGACTCTGTAATACCTGTCAGGTTTTCTGGGTGCAGGATGGAGGTTGTCAGGAGTCAAACTGGATTCCAGGAAAACATTGTCCACAACATTCAGCTCTAGGGGAATGGCCAGGGGTCTGTGCTGTGGAAGATTTAATAATTCTCCGAGTCTTTTTTTAGATTGAGGGTAGTCCTGACATTCCCAGTAGAAATGCTTCCTTAAGGTATGAAAGGTTTCCCCAAAGGAAAAGTCCTCGGGTGGAGAGGCTGAAGGAATGGAATCCTCTGCATCAGAATCCACATAAGCATTGAGGGGTTGCATGCCTTTATATTCAGATGCATTAGAGTCATGAGACTCCTGTTCAGACAAAACTACTGGGGACAGATCTCTTTTTCTTTTGGAAGGGGTAGTTTGACATCCCCTGATCAGCATGATAAGGTCTTCTGCCATTTTAAGCATTGGAGACAAAGGCAAGGAAGCAGGTGTCGAGATTGAGTCGTCAGTTTCTTGGGTGTGGTTTGTACCCTGGGCCTTAGAAACTCGGTAGTTTTCGAAAGAACGGTAGATGCGAAAGAAGTCATTGGTTTATGTCGAGAATTGTAGTGCGAAGTACTTCCTCGGAAGCCGGTGCCTGTTCAGTGGCTCCGGACCCATCCAAGGGAGAAACAACTGCAGGATCCTTAGCTGAAGAAGAGTTTTGCGGCATATCGGACTCCAAAATGGTCTCGGTAGCGGCCTGCGAATGCACAGAAGTGGTTATAAGAGGCAGCAAAAGCGCCTCACTAAGGACTGGAGAACTGACGACTAGCTTAACAGAAGCATTGTCAGTAGGTTTGGACCTGTGCGGTCTGTCTCTGTCTTTATCCTTATGTTTTTTTCAAAAGATCTGCTGTCGGTCGGCTTACCGAAGTCATATTGGAATTCAAGGACTGTAAGTGAAAATATCTAGGTATAATAAAGGCCTGATGATGCCGGCCGAGGGCTACCCTAGCAGGGATAACCCAAATGTGATGACTGCAACAGTGAAACACGAAGAACATTGATACTGGTCTGTACACATTAAGTGTTCAAAGGGACATGGATGTCAAAGGTAAATTTGCGATTTACCATCCACTGGTCCAAGTTACATTTGAAGAGGGTTAGGGACGAGGTTTGCTTCACATGGCTGGGAAGCCTGTTCCAAAGAAGGGATAATCTTCTCGACAAACCTGTCCCTCCAACATGTGCTGTTTATGTTGCCTATGAGGTTTAGCTCCCTAGAATGCATATTTCTCTTGCTATTTGTTTTGAGGATATGCACAGCTGTCTGTAGGACATTGAGTACAGGGACAGGGCTTTAACACAGTCCGTACAGGATTTGTTGTTTTCGCCTTGTATTCTTATTGTGAGGAATATCTGTGTTCTCTTAAGCTGCTTCTAATCCCTGGTCAGGTATACTTGATGATAGGTCTGATGAGAGATGAGTCCAGCAGAACAATGACCTCCTTAGACAAGGATACTATGCCCTCACTTATTAGTTGTACAATATAGAACAAATTTCTCACCACAGTAAACACACAATGGTCAAAGGTATAAATATGCATTCCCAAATCTTTGACTACTGCATCTGTAATTAGGAGTCTATTATCAGTGTAGTAACTTCCAAGTGTATCCATCTTTCCAAAGAGCACTATTATGCATGTTTTCACATAGAGTTTTAGTTCAAGGTTCTGGTACCAGTTGCTTGCCTGTGTCAGGCCCTTTTGAAGGGTGAGTCTTTAGGGATTCAGTGACCACACCTGGTTTAGGGTTATTTGCAAACCTGGTCAGCCATAGGCCCTTGACATTTGCCTTGACATTCAATGAAGTAGATGCCAAAAAGGAAAGGCTTTTGCACCAATCCCCGTGTTACTCCACTAGTATCTCAGTGGACACTCTGTGGAGACGGATTCAACTATCCTATCTTCTTGTTTCCTGTCAGTGAGCCAGCTGGCTATCCTTTGGTTGGCGTATATGGGTTTATGTCTAATTTTCTAAATTTATCTACAATGCCCAAATGAGGTACTGTGTCAATTGCTTTGACCAGGTATAGGCAGGCAGTACACACTGGTTTGTCCTCGTCCATAACTTTAGTTATAATAGGCTACAAACAGTTGCTCAGTTTTTCTGAAAGCTTTTATTTTGTCCAAGTAGAATCGTAGCTATCTGTGTATATCCAAAACGTGCAGAAGTCTCTCCCCTTTATTCTGGGGATTGGGCAGAAAGTTGGTAAATGAATGGTTTGGTTCGGGGCCACATTGGAAACTACTTTTGGCATGAATGTTGGGTTTGTCCTAAGAGAAACCCTGTCCTGGTGAAAAATGATGAAAGGTTCCACAGCCACTAATGCCTGTAACTCTGAGACTCTTCTTGCTGAAGTTATTGCTAGGAGCAGAGCAGTTTTCCATGATAAGAATTTTATATCATCTGTGCTGGCTGGTTCAAAAGGAGGCAGTGTGAGTTTTTCTAAAACAAAATTGAGATCCCAAGTTGGTACTGGTGCTCTCCTTGGGGGTCTTATGTTTTTTGCCCCTCTGAGGTACTGTCTTAGTAGGGGATGTAAAAAAATAGGAAGTTCCGTATTGTAATGAGCTGAAATGGCAGAGGCATGGATTTTAATTGATGAGAAAGATAGGCCTTTGTCCAGCATCTCAGTTAGGTATTGTAAAATCTGAGGTGTATTTGGAACAAGTGGGTCGAGCCCTTGTGCCTGGTTCCAAGCACAGAATCTCTTCCATTTTTCTGCATAAGATGTCCTAGTGCTGGGCCTCCTAAGGTTCTGAGTTGACTGTGCAGAATCTGATTGTTTTGTTGAGTCAGAAGATGAGGAATTTGAGGTAAAGGCCAAGCTGGGCCTTGAGACAAGCTCTTTAGGACTGGGTACCAGTGCTGGTGTGGCCAGTCTGAGGCAATCAGGATCATTTTTGGCCTTTCTTGTCTGACTTTTAGGAGCACCTAGGTAAGAAGAGGCATTGGAGGGAAGGCATAGACTGTCAGGGCTTTCCAGCTGAATGATAGAGCATCCACTTTCCATGCTTGAGAGTGAAAAGTTCTTGTGCAGAATTTCTGTAGTTGGCAATTGTGAGGGGAGGCAAAAAGATCTATGTCTGGGCATCCCTATTTCCTTGTTATCATGCTGAACACCTGTGGATTTAGTTTCCATTCATGAGGGTCCATGAGATTTCTGCTTAGTTCGTCTGCCAGTGTATTTTTTGTTCCTGGCAGGAATTGTGCCTGCAGATGTACTTGATAGTTCAGTGCTTTGTTCCACAAAGTCATGGCTTGCCTGCATAGGGGGTAGGAATGTGTGCCCCCTTGCTTGTTTATGTACCACAGAACTGTGGTATTGTCCATCTTTATTAGTAGTTGTCCTGGATGTAGTAGGTCCTTGAAAGCTGTCAGGGCATTCTGTACAGCTAGCATCTTTCTGATTGATGTGAAGATGCATGTGTTCCTTGGGCCACGTGCCCTGAATACATTTTCCTGCCATATGTGCCCCCCAGGCATAATCCGATGCATCAGTTGTTATTGTCTGCCTGGCTGTGGGTAAGGTGAAGGGCTGTCCCTTGTTGTGGTGATAGGCCTGGGACCACCATCAAAACTCCTGTTGTAGGCAGGGAATTAAAATTATGATTGCCTCCAGGCTGTGACAATGTTGAGTCCAAACACTTTTTAGATACCATTGTAGTTTCCTCGTATGCAGTCTTGCATATGGAATTAGTAGAATGCAGGATGCCATGAAGCCCAGGGCCTGCAGAATTTTTCTTGCAGGGAGCTGGGTTTTTGTTGCCATCATTTGAAAGTAATGAGTCAGTTGCCTTTGTTTGACTGGCGTGAGATAAGCCATCTGGGCAGTTGTATTTAAGCTTGCACCCAGGAATATTATCTCTTGAGAGGGCACTAGTTTTGATTTATTTTCGTTTACTGTGTACCCTAGGCAAATTAGTAATCTTTTTACAAACGCCAGATGCTTTAGTAGAATGTCCTTGCTCTCTGCTTGAATAAGGCAGTCGTCCAAGTAGGGATATATTTGAATTCCTTTTTGTCTGCAAAATGCAATTACTGGTGCCAGGCATTTTGTGAAGACCCTAGGCGCAGTAGATAAGCCAAAGGGCAGTGCAGATAATTGGTAATGCATTGAGCCTGCTATGAATCTGAGGTATCTTCTGCAAGATTGTCTGATTGGGACATGCAGGTATCCCTCTTTGAGGACCAAAGTAACTAGCCAAGCCTTCTTGCCCAGCATGGGTAGAAGTTGCTGTAGTGTTAACATTTTGAATTTTGGAACATCCAGGAAAGTATTTAGGATTGACAGGTCCAGTATTGGTCTCCAGGCTTTGTCCTTTCTGGGTATTAAGAAAAGTCTTGAGTAAAATCTTTGCCCCTGTTCTTGCTGTGGTACTCTTTGAATAGCTCCCATGTCCATGAGAGCAGCAATTTGTTTTTGCGCCTCTGCCCATTTGTTTTGTGGCAGGTCCAGCATACCTTTTGATTTTGGAAGCGTGTGAAAGTGGAACCTGTAACCCTGAGAAACAATATTCTGTACCCATTTGTCCTGGGTGATTATGTGCCAATTTTTTGAGAAAAGTGCTAGCTTTCCCCCTAGGGGTGCTGCCAAAAGGTAAGTGCTTGGCATCTGTAGAGGGAAGTCATTGGGACTGTTTCCTGTAAGGTTGTGATTTGTCTTCCCCTCCTTTGGGGGCTGAAGCACCCCATTGTTTAGGTCTGTAGGAGCCTTGGGGCTGAGATCTGCCTCTTGGGCATCTGTATCTGCCTCTTTGTGGCCTGTCTGACACCGGAAAGGACCACTTTTTTGAAGACCAGTTTCTGCTAAACCTAGGTGGTTGAACCTGTAAGAAATCCTTTACTGTCTGCATTGATTTTGCTTTATCCTCCATTTTCTTTAACACCTCTTCTGCCTTAACACCAAACAAAGTATCATGCTGTAGTGGAGCATCCAATAATTTTAGTTTAACATGGTCAGGTAAACTTTGTTCTTTCAACCAAGCATGCCTTCGAATAACAGAGCCTGTAACTGCGACTCTACAAGAAGCCTCTAATGAATCAAAACCACATTGTAGAGTATGCTTTCCCACTTGTTCAGCTGCATGCAATAAATCCTGCATTTCCTTACTGTCAGGACTTTCTGAGTTTGAAACCATTTTCTGTTTTAACAATGACATGAGGTACTGTTGATATTTAAGCATGTGAAACTGGCAATTTAAAGCCCTTACAGCTAAAGTAGCAGAAGTGTAAACTTTTTTCCCCCATCTGTCCAGAGCTCTGGAATCCCTATCCGAGGGGACAGAATTTTTAGCAGTGGAAGCCTTAACCCCTTTAGAACTCTGAGAAATTGTTTCTGGATCTGCAGCAGGGATTTGTAAAGAAATTTATGAGAGTCAGGGACCCTGTAGTACCTTTCTGGCTTGACTGGTGCAGGGGGTAAAGAATCAGGAGTAAGACTGGATTCAGAGAAAACATCATCAACAATATCAAGCACAGGGGGAATAGCCAGGAGCCTGCGCTGAGGCAATAAAAGAAAGTCACTGAGCCTTTTCTTGGATTCTGAATAATCCTGGCTCTCCCAATGGAAATGCTCCCTCATGGTGTGCAGGGTTTCCCCAAAAGAATAATCCTCAGGCGGAGAGGCTGAAGGTATAGACTCTTCTGCATCAGAGTCCTCACAGGGAGGGAAAGAATATCCCTGATCAGAAAAGGAATCAGAGGAAATAGAAACCTGGTCAGAGGAATCATAGTCAGTGTCTTGCCTAGGCCTTTTGTCAGGAGGGGGATGGGAACCCCTGATTAAAGTAATTAGGTCTTCGGCCATTTTAAGCATCTGTTTCTTTGGCATAGATGACTGTCCAGTAGAATGCTGTACTTGTTTCCTTGTCTTTAATGGTGTTTTTGACTTTGCCTTGACTGCTGTAGTGGGCTTAATTGTAAGCTGTGAAGGTCTGAAAACACCCTCAGAAACCGATGCCTGCTCAGCAGCTCTGGACCCATCTGAGGGAATAGTTTCCATAGGCCCAATACCTTGAGTTTCCACAGGCCTTGGTGTCTCCACGTGGCTGTCAGATACAGCCTGTGGCTCTGAGGTAGTGGGTGTCAGGGGCTGCGAAAGCGCCTCACTGAGAACCGGCAAACCGGCGACTGGCCTAGAAGAGGCTTCGTCGGTTTTGGATCTCGGATGCCTGTCCTTTTCTTTGTCTTTACGTTTTTTATAAATTCCGGTCGTCGGTTGTTCTGACGGCATGATGTAATTAAACCTTCAGCCAAAATAATGTAAAGCAAAATCAAACCGAAGTTTAATAGTGCGTTTATTGAATCTAGCACAAAACCAACAACTGGTAACGTCGTGATCAGGGCCTAGGCAAGGAATACAGTAAGAGTGAAAGTCCTTATGAGGTATTTGTTTCCCACAAGAAATACAATTATTAACTTTTACTGACATCTGTCGGGAGCAAGAAAAAGTTTCCCCAACGGGGTACTTAGCTTTATTGAAGACTTTGGTTCTGAAACTCAATTTCGAAAATCTAAGGAGTCGCACTTGCGAACTGCTTTTGCTTCGGGCACCGCGTGGCAAGAAAGACTGAAGAAAATGGTGTCGGTTGCATCTTTATACCCCTGGCACACTGACGTCAGGGAAGAAGCTACAGCAACCGATGCCGGACCAAGACTTTGGAACTCAGGCCGACTGCGGGTAGCCTGCCAGCAGGATAACCCAAGTGTAATGACTGCAACAGTGAAACACGATGAACATCTGATATGTTACGTAATCCATACATTAAATGTCCTCAGAAACATCTCCGGATACATACACAGACGTCACTAGCGTCCACATATATTTCTCTGTGTGTGTTACAGCCATCTCTCTATGGTATTGCTATAGTATCTCCACAAACTGAAGATTATGTTTGTGTTCTTAGTAGATTCTCATATGAAAACAACTGGCCAGCAACAAGGTCATCAAGCACACTTATTATGACCTCAGTACAGATGCCCATCTCAGAATGCAAACATAGGTTCATAGGGAGGCACTAGGCTATCTGCCTGAAGGCATTTATAAGCCTAGCCAGAATGTGTTGGCTTTCGCCCCCCCCTTAGATTAGTTCCCTGTGCTTCTGTCCAGCAGAGCCACTGAAGTGATCCCTGGGGTAAACTTTCTGTTTCCCATCCTCTCGTCAAGGTTTCTCTTGAAGAGTGTTAGCGAGGAGCTCTGCCTAATGTAGATTGGAATCTTGTTTCAAAGCATGGGAAGTTTCTGGGACAGGAATCTATCCATCCAGCATGTACTATTTATTGCTGTGGTGAGGTTTAGATCCCTAGAGCGTGTTCCTCGAGGGGATAAGGTTTTCTTTAAGTGGAGCATGTCCATCAATTCTGGGTTGGACATGGCCTTGTACGTCAGGCAGAGATCACTTCTGAGTAGGCGGTATGCAACCGAGTACAGCTGGAGTTTCTTCAGTCGAGCTGCACAGGGCATCTATTTGAGGCCAGTGGTCCCCTTGGTGAGGTACTTCTGTGGTTTTTCCAGCTGTTGCAGGTGTCTTGTAAGGTATATCCCAAATAGGGAGTTGTACTCTATGATGGGTCTGATGAGTGATGAGTACAGGGGCACAATGACCTCTTTTGATCTGGATGCGAACCCTTTCGTGATTAGGTGGGCCAAGTAGAAGGATTTTCTAACCACTTTGGCAATGTGATTATCAAAGGAGAGATTACTATCTACTTGGGTCCCCCAGATACCTTATTATGTCTTCCGTATAGTTTGTGGGTACTTTGTTTTTTCCAGAGGGGATGACTATGCACTTTTTGGCATTTAGCTTGAGGCCATGATGACACCAGGTATCCCTCTCAGTGAAACCCTTTTGGAGGATGTCTATGTCAGCTGGAGAGTCAATTATAGCCCCTAGTTTGCAGTCGTCTGTGAACTTGGTCAGCCATACTCCTCCAGGGCTTGCCTGTACCTCTGAGAAGTATATGCCGAACAGGAGGGGTCCTAGGATGGGAACGCCAATTGTAACCAGTTTAGAGTCAGACCTAGCTCCTGCAACTCTCACCATGTGGATTCTGTCCATGAGCCAGTTGGCAACCCATCTTGTGACATAGGGGTTTATGATCAGGCTGGTGATCTTGTCTATAATACCAGAATGGGGAATGGTGTCAAAGGCCTTTGCAAGGTCTAGGTAGGCTGTGTGTACCACCTTTGCCTCTATAGCCTTGGTAACTGTCTCAAAGAAGTTCACCAGGTTTAGGAGGCATGATCTGCCCTTAACAAAGGCAAACTGGGTAGGGTCTAGTGTTTGGAGGTTCCCAATGTCTCTGTTGATGAGTTCCATGATGATGCGCTCCATAGCCTTGCAGACCAAGCTAGTCAAGCTTACACGGCGATAGTTCCTGGGGTCTGTTGTGGCTCCACCTTTGTGGAGCAAAATAACCGTTGCTGTGTGCCACTCTATGTGTATGTAGCCTGTGGAAAGGCTGAGTTTGAACAGTGTGTTTAGGTGAGGGGTTAGTTCGTCTTTGAGCCCATGTAGGATGCAGCCTGGGACACCGTCCGGTCCCATTGATGCTGTGTTTTTGGCTTTGGAGAGGGCTGTTTTAACCTGAGTGTCTGTGATTTCAGAGGCTCTACATTCTTCTGGTATGGTTATGGGCCCTTTTGGGGATGAGAGGGGGTAAGGTTTGCACTGAACCTGTCTGCCAGGATGTTGGCAATATCGGCCGGTTTAGTGTATTTTGTGCCATTCTGCACTAACTCTGATCAGATCTGAGCATTACCACTTAGATTCTTGACATAGCTACAGAATGCCTTGTGGTTATCTTTGGAGTCCTTGGCAATTTTCTTTCGAACCTCGCCTTGGATGATTTTATGAGGGATCGTAGTTTCTTGCTGATACTGATCAGGAGTGTCTTCCCTTCTTGGGATTTTACTCTTTTCTGTACTAGTTTCCTCCTTCTAATGTACAGCGTGTTTGAAAGTGGCACTAAATGCAAAAATACTTAACAGCATCATTATTTAAGAATAAAAATGCCCAAGAAAAACAGAGTACACTATAGCAATCACATTTTAAAAATTATAACATGGCAGTTTATCAATACTACAGACCAGTGTAAAAATGAAGAAACATATTAACACATGCCTTCAAATGTTGCATACGTTGACTACTCTTCAGGATACTTTCACAGTTTTTAGTAAACTACTTTGATACTAAATTTGACTGCTTCCTTAACTAAGTTTTCAGTTTGAAATAGTCTTGACATTTATTATTCTCCTGACAACTAAAGACAGAATTCTTACTCATGTTAATGCCCTGAATTAATGAAAAATTGCCTGTCTATATGGCGTCTCGAATGGACATGTAATAATCTGTCATTTGATTGTGTTGATTCTTTTCTACTTCTCTTTTCAATAAGTTCTTCTCCCGTGGGGGGATACCTAGTGCAAAATGGCAGTTCTAGCCATAGTCTGTAAGGTAGCTTTTGCAGAAAATAGCACACCTCACAATCTCTTAAATAGCACTGTGTAAATTGTGGAACATGTTATTACTGATCCCTTGGGACATCCATAAATGAAAGACTTTTATAACTTATTAAAAAAATGACCATGACAAATATCCAATATTTTATGGTGTTGCAATTAAGGCTTTGGATGCATTTAGGTATGATATACTCGGTCATCAAATTGTGATTTAGTAAACGTAACCTACGCATAAGCAAATACATTATTTGCTGGATCCTGAATTGGTTAAAGCACAGTTTGTTAGATGAGCACTCCATAATACACCGATTGTGTAATTTTTCACTTCATCCTTGGTTTTCCCAGGGCACTGTTCTGGCCCCCACTCTCTTTAATTTGTAACTCAGTGACCTTCCAATCAACCTTGTGATTTGACATACTGAATAAGTCAATGAAATAAAGTTAGGAAGCACTGTTAAAACACACAAATTTACCTGCTTATTGGCAAAATGATTTTTATAATCACTCTGCCCATAATATGATAACATGAGAATATTATGGACTGCAATAGTCATAAAAATAATGTACCAGGGCTCAAAAAAACTACTCGTATATTCTCAGTAGAATGTTATGTCTTAGCTTTCACTGATAGCTACATGTATCAATGTATTCTCACTGAAGAGATTAGAGTTCAGCAAGCATTAAATAAAAAATTACCGTAAAGCGAACAAGTTGACATGGAATATATTTCAAACCTCAAACACCCTGAAGTCTTTAAATCCACATCTATGAGATGCATTAAGCCTCATTTGTTTTACCATACCTTGTTAAGTCTGTCCCCGGGTCCCTGTTATTTCATCAAGAGATCAGATCATCGAACAGAATTTTATCAAACATGCTGTTCATCGAACTGTTCTGATTCAGATCGTATTACGGTAGGGATCAGGAAATCTGCTGTTTCCCAACTGTAGTGTAATCTCGGGGGATGTGGTTGGTGCAGCCCCCCGGGGGTGGATTCGATGAACAGCATTACTAATGAAATGCCGTTCGATGATCTGATCATTCAATGATTTAATATAGACCTCTGTGCCCCCAACTAACTATATCAACAAACATGACAGCATCCAGCAACTTTTATTTGAAGGATATATTTATCCTTATCATTCCAGATTAAGGCTTTTCTAAGAAATTGTCCTAAGTGCTGCTAGCACAGAGGCATCTAATTTCTCAATGGATCTCCTGGTGTGAGTCTTTCTCTGCAAAAGGCAACCTACAACAACAAACACTGAAAAGTTTTGCTGCTTAGAACAGGCTTATTTGTACTAGAAATCTAAAAATGCATAGTGATTTATCCTTGGTGTTTGGTTCCAGCACACAGATGGGCTCCCCACCTGCACGTTTGCAGCCCATGTCACTCCCCTTCTGCCTCTATCCCCTGGCCGCCACCAAGTGGGTTTACTTTTACATTCATTGGTTAAACTACAACTTCAGCAATCTAACAAATTCTCAGACATTATTCTCATAGTCAAGAACCAGAATACACAGCAGTGGGTCTAGGGGAAACCTCTAATGCCAGTAGGGATCATGAATATCACAGGTATTAAAAAGAAACACCATGACTCCAAAATATAATGAAACAACAAAGTAGTGAATATCTAAATAGATCATTATTTACATTTTGTTTGGTAACCTCATAACAGTGTTCATATATCCTTCTTCTCAAAGATGTCCCATCTTTCTGCATAGAAGGATGTACAGCTCTGACAAAGCCAAATAAACCACCCCAGGGGATCCACAATTATCCACACTGCTCAAATGAATGGAATAGCTCTCCGAACATTTATTAAGCACAGTGTCGTCCCCCAGAATATATTGACACTGATTACAATTTCTACATCTTTTGGTGGTGAATGTTTTACAAACCATCACTTATTTTCCCAATTCCTTTGCTACCAACTCAGATTTAACCTTCAAATTGACACCCCTCCTGTTACGTAAATAATGGAGAAGGACCCAAAATTGCAGCCAAGTCATCATCAGACTTAAAATACTCCTAAATTATAAGGTGGGAATCCCATCCAGAGCTTAAAATCATGGCTTGTGCAAAACCCCACCTTTTTAATTGGACTACACTTAATTTCTGATAATGTTCCTGTTACAAACAAAAATGCTAAATTGAAGCACATTAAACTTTGTTGTTTCATTATGTTTTAGAGTCATAGTGATTCATTTTGGTACCTGTGATACTTGTGATTACTACTGGAATTGGAGGTTTTCCGTGAAACCACTGCTGTGTATTATGTTCCTTAGTTTGTTTTTTTACAGAGCAGTGGCTACTTATTTTGGTTAAACTCAATATCACCCAAATCCTCCACTCACACAGATCATGACCAAGAACAAAAAAGGGAGAAAACAATACCCCATTCAACTTCTACCATTATAATGTTCTGTATCTCTTAATCCGTAACTCTTTCTCAAGCCTGTGTTTGGTACACACTGCTTCTTTCTTCAGAGGTTATAAACTATCATTCTCCAATTCATTCTTATTGCCCCAATACATGTCAAAATATATTCCAACAACTACAGCATGCTTCATTAATGCTGAACAACACACAATCATGGCTATGTGTACAAACCTCTAAGACTTCTGACACTCCTTCTCCAGTGACTGGCAAAACCAGACATTAATAATGACACATTACCCTGACTTACAAGCTACCTTACTAACTATTCTCAGGACGTCAGATGGCTACACTCTATCCTCTACTTTACTCCCATCAGTCTAGGTATCCCACACTGATCTATATTTGGACCTGTTTTACTCTTCATCTTTGTCAATGACATACGTATCACTTTTCCTAATGCATCATTAATTCAATATGCAGATGATTCCACCCCGAGGTCTTTCACTCAGCTACAACATACACAGAATAACTTCCACAACATTGAAGAATGTTTCGGAGAGTCAATATTCCAACTAAATAACATTTATTTATTTATTTATTTATTTGCAGTTGGTTTACCAGGATAGTCCATTGGGCCAAAAGAACCCGTTTTCAATGGAGTCCTGGGGAGAAAAGCTCCAATATAGACAAAAATTAGGTACATACATTAACTACAATATAATTATACAGAGTAGAGATAAAAATTAATACATTTAGGCTTGAATTTGAGAAAACATTTAAGGATGAGGAGAAAGACTGTGATATAGGCAGAGTTAAATAGATGCTAAAATTACTAGACAATTTTGCACAGTAGAGGTAAAACATTAATACATATAGGCATAAATTTGAGAAACATTCAGAATTAAGAACAGTATTGAGATAAGCAATCAGGGAAGTTATTGAGGAGGAAGCTCAGAAGGTCTTAGTTAAATAATTATAGTGTGGAAACATAAGCTTTAGTAGGGTGCGTGTGAGTGGAGATGGAATGTTGCAGATCTATGAGGGGAGGGAGCAAGAACAATCCCATTGGGATATTAGATATGTATGAAGTGATTTTTTGAACATGTATTTGTTAGTAATAGTACGAATGGATGGAGGAAGTGAGTTCCATAGTCGGGCAAGGTTAAAAGATAGTAAGTGTTTGCCTGGGGGATGACTTGGTTTGTGTACTATTAATAGATTTTGGTTGTTAGACCTTAAGACTCTGTTAGGTAGGTGCATTCTGAAGGCAGAAGACAGAGAGGGACAAAGAGAAGGACTGGAAATGAGCTTGTGAGCGAAAGTCAACTGAATATATGTAAGCTGGTTTGGTAATTCAAGCCAATTTAATTTTTGAAGGGAAGAACAATGGTGGGTTGAAGACCTGTGGCTGTTTGCGAATTTGGCTATTTTGTTATAGCAGGAAGAAAGTTGTTTTTTTAAGGAGGCCTGAAGATTAGTCAGTAGTGGAGCACCATAGAGAAGGGAGGGAATGAGAAATGAGGAAGCGAGTGCGATTTTGGAGGAATTAGTGAGGTATTGGTTCTGACGGTAGAGCATGCCTAGTTTTTGATGGGTTTTTTTTATATTTAGTAGTAGATGGGAATTATAACTAAGTCTATTGTCAATTAGTACTCCTAATAGCTTAGTTTCAGAGACTAGATCTAGGGGTGTGTTATTTAGGCTGGTAATAGTGAAGGAGTTGGTATTAAAGGAGGCAGCCTTGGAAGGGGTGAAAACCATAAGTTTTGTTTTGGAGGCATTGAGTGCTAAGTGGTTTATTTTCATCCAGTGTTCAGTTATTGAAAAGGCTTGCTGAGTAAGTTTTTGGAGTAGTGAGGGGGAGATGGCAGAGCAGATAATTGTAGAGTCATCTGCATATTGAATGATGTTTGCAAAAGGGATAGATTGATGAAAGTCATTGACAAATATATTGAAGAGGAGGGGGCCCAGAATAGATCCTTGGGGAACACCAGTGGGGGTGGAAATTAAGTTACTATTATTTGGTCCAAAGGAAATATTACCTGAAAATATAACACAATAATTGAACAGGATGCAAACAACAAACTTCTTGGAGTGACCATGAATCACAAACTATCCTTTGATAAGCATATGACTACATCAACAAACAAAAAAAATATGTGTGCTCTACAAACCTAAACCCTTTTAACACAGAGAGGTCAGCTAAACAAGGCTCTAACATTGCTTCTCCTTGCACTTCCATAAGCTTCTTCCATTCTAGCTACCATTCCCAAAATTCTCATGTATACCCACAGCAAACATGCAAAATATGCTGCAAATATTTTCGACCAAGTTAACCACTGCATTACCATAAAAATTAAATTGGCTAGAACTGCCTCACTCACTGTTATATCAGTTTACACACAAACTACAGTTTGAGCCTGACAAACGCCCATCTCTATCCACTCTAGTTCATAAATACATTCCAACTAGAACTCTACACTTACAAATTCATAACCTAAACCTTCTACAAGTATTCAAATTTAATAACTGATATGGTGACTCACTATATGTCACCTATGTATTAAAATATGGAACCACCTGATCTTAAACCCTATTCCAATACAAAAACAGTTCTCAACAAATTAAAAAAAAACTAACAAATAATCGGTCTTGTCGCTGTATCTGAAATTGTACACATTCCACACACAGGACCCTATTTTATCATGAAACTCAGCTCTAATGCTTACGTCTACCCTTCCTCTTTTCAATCCTTTCCTTTTGCTTCCTGATTCGACACTTTTGCCCTGCTGTCCTTCTTTCCTCATTTATCTGCTTTTAATAACATATCCCTTTTATTCCTAATTTCTTTGTAAATTATTACCTCATTTATACAAACTTCAACTTCATTAACCTTTTTCACTAATCATGTATACTCACCTGCTTTATTTTTTTACATTTAATCCTTTCTTCTATATACTTTTTAAATTTCTATTTGTTACTTCAACTTGTATTTATCTTTGGAGCCTCTCTCTCTCCAGACATCTGATGAAATGGGGCTTTGCTTAATTGGCTCATCCCAGTCAACAAAAGCAAAATAAATAAATTAAAAAAAATTGAGGACTTTTTCCTCACTTAAACAAGTACTTAATATTAGTCTATCAAGCAAAAAAGAAGAGTGCTTTAGAAAATGCCTTGCCATTCCATTCCACTCAGTTTGGGCTCTCATAATCAGAGATGTAAATTTAGGCTGAAAAAATACAAGTACACAAGGCATATCTTCAACTTTTACTCACATGTCTGTGGTTGATTACATTGTCTGGGCTACTCTTAAAGTACAGTTGTGTATACTTACCATAAATGTAGATGTTTGAGTGTATTCACTGTTGCAGTCATTACATTTGGGTAATCTGCTGGCAGGTTGTCCTCAGTTGGCCTGATTAACAAAGTCTTGGGTCCTGCATCGGTTGCTGTCCCTTCTTCCATGACGACAGGTCATCAGGGGTATAAAACATGCAGCCGATGCCATTACATCAGTTTTTCTTGCCCCAGATGTCAGGTGCCCCCCTAATGGGGAGCAAATAAACACAAAAACACAAAAGTATACCTCCAACCAAAAGCAAATACACCAAAATGCTTTTAAGCATAGTAAAGGAAAGTAGAGGTATAGCTAGAAAAAACTAGGGGGCTGGAGGGAGGGTAACCAGGACTGCAACAGTGAATACACTTGAACATCTACATTTATGGTAAGTGTACACAAATGTACTATGTTCTTCGTGTTTCACTATTGCAGTCATTACATTTGGGTAGATTCCCAAAGCTATGGTTGGGAGGTGGAGTTTACACAGCATTAGGGCCAGTTATAAGGCCCTGCAAGACAGCAGTGGCAAAGCCAGCTCTGGATTTAGAGAAAATTGGTAAATGATAGTGCTTGTTGAAAGTATGTACAGAACTTCAGGTAGCAGCTTCTGGGATATCCCTGGTATGAACACCTCTGAGAAAGGCTGCAGAATTAGATGCAGCCCTGGTGGAGTGAGATCTGATCCCCTGGGGGATAGGTTTTCCATGGTGCTTATAGCAGAAATTAATGCAATGGCTTATCTATTTAGAAATGGTTTATTTTGAAATAGCCTTCCCCTCTGCCCCTGCAGCAAATGCTACCAGTAATTGTTCAGATTTTCTTCGAGATTTAGTCCTGTCCAAGTAGAATCTTAGCTGTCTGTGCACATCCAAGGAATGCAGAATCCGTTCCCCTTTGTTCTGTGGATTGGGGAAGAAGGTTGGCAAATGAATGGACTGATTAAGAGCCCACTGGAAACCACCTTGGGCATGAAGGATGGATTGGTCCTGAGAGATACCCTGTCCGCATGAAAGATGATGAAAGGCTCCATTGCCATAAGGGCCTGTAATTCAGAGATCCTTCTAGTTGAAGTTATTGCTGAAAGGAAGGCTGTTTTCCAAGAAAGAAATTTTAAGTCTTCAGTAGCAGCTGGCTCGAAACGAGGTAGAGTGAGTTTCTCCAAAACAAAGATAAGGTCCCAGGCAGGGGTAGGAGCTCTCCTGGGTGGTCTCAAGTTTTTGCCCCTCTGAGATACTGCTTGAGCAGAGGGTGAGAGAAGAGGGGTGGTTCTGTGTTATAGTGAGCTGAAGTGTGGATTTCAATGGAGGAAAAAGACAGGCCTTTGTGAAACATCTCAGTTAAGTATTGCACAATCTGAGGTAAATTGGGCGCTGCTGTGCTCATTCCTAAAGACTGGTTCCAGGCACAGAATCTTTTCCATTTGACAGCATAAGATTTTCTAGTACTAGGTCCCCTCACCTCCAAGATGACATCCATCACAGGTTTGCTGAGGGATGATAAGGGTGAATTTAAGTGATTAGCCAGGCTGCATGGTCCAATGTTGGAAGCTGAGGGTGCAGAATTTGGTTCTCCTGCTGAGACAGCAGGGAAAGGTCCTGAGGCAGGTGCCACGGAGATATCTGCGACACACTGCGCAGGAGGGGGTACCGGTGTTGGCGCGGCCAGTCTGGAGCAATCAAAATCATCCTTGGTTTGTCCTGTTTGACTTTTAGTAGAACTTTGGAGAGCAGAGGGGGAAAGGCGTAGACTGATAGGTATTTCCAGCTGAAGGACAGAGCATCCACTTTCCAGGCTTGTTTGTGGGGAGTCCTTGTGCAAAATTGTCCAACTGGTACTTCTGGGGGGAGGCAAATAGATCTATGTCTGGGTTCCCCCATTCGCTAGTCAACCTGTTGAAAATCTGTGGTTCCAGTTTCCACCCGTGTGGGTCCATGAGGTTTCTGCTTAGTCCGTCTGCCACTGTATTCAATTTTCCTGGCAGGAATTGAGCTTGTAGATGCACTTGGTAGCTCAAGGCTATGTTCCACAATGCCATGGCTAGTCTGCAGAGGGGGGTAGGAATGTGTACCCCCCCTGCATGTTTATGTACCACATAACCGTGGTGTTGTCCATCTTTACCATTAGTTGTCCTGGAAGAATGTAGTCCTTGAAGGCTGTCAGAGCATTCTGTACAGCTAACATTTCTTTTTGATTGATATGTAGGTGCATTTGATTTGGGTTCTATTTGCCCTGAATGCACTGCCCTGCCAGGTGAGCCCCCCCATGCATAGTCTGATGCATCTGTAGTTAGGGTCTGGGTGGCAAGGGGTAGTGTGAATGGTAGTCCCTTGTTTTGGTGGCAGGCTTCTGCCCACCATAGGAACTCTAGGCGTAGGCACGGTATGATAGGAATCATTGTTTCCAGGCTGTGACAATGTTGACTCCATAGACTTTTTAGATACCACTGTAGTTTCCTCATATGCAGTCTTGCATATGGAATTAAAAGAATGCAGGAGGCCATGAATCCCAAGGCTTGCAGTATTTGTCTTGCAAATAGCAGAGTTTTTGTGGCCACTTGTTTGAAGTAAGTTACCAAATGTATTTGCTTCTTTGGCGTGAGGAAAGCCATCTGGTCAGCTGTATTCAAGCTTGCACCCAGGAATGTAATCTGTTGACAGGGTGCCAGTTGTGATTTCTTTTCATTTATGGTGTACCCCAGACAAGATAGAACCCTTTTTACACACGCCAGATGATTTAGAAGTATGCCCTGGTTTTCTGCCTGAAATAGACAATCGTCCAGATATGGGTATTATTTCTTTGCCTGCAAAATGCAATAACTGGAGCCAGGCACTTTGTGAATACCCTGGGCGCAGTAGGCTAGCTAAAGGGCAGTGCAGAGAACTGATAATGCAAGTAGCCTGCTTTGAAGAGTAGGTATCTTCTGTAAGATTCCCTGATTGGGATGTGCAGGTATGCTTCTTTTATATCTAGAGTTGCCAACCAGGTGTCTTTGCCTAGCACAGGAAGCAAGTAGCCTGCTTTGAAGAGTAGGTATCTTCTGTAAGATTCCCTGATTGGGATGTGCAGGTATGCTTCTTTTATATCTAGAGTTGCCAACCAGGTGTCTTTGCCTAGCACAGGAAGTAACTAGTGAAGAGTCAGCATCTTGAATTTTGGAATCTCCAGAAAGGTGTTTAGAGTAGACAGGTCCAGGATTGGATGCCATGATTTATCTTTTCTGGGTACCAGAAAAAACCTGGAATAGAAACCTTGTCCCTTTTCCTCTTCTGGTACCAGTTGAATAGCCCCCATGCTTAAAAGGGAAAGTACTTGTTTTTGAGCCTCTACCCACTGATTTGGGGGTAGGTCTGGCCACCCGTTTGGTGTTGGCAACGTGTGGAAATGAAATCTGTATCCCTGGGACACTGTATTTAAAACCCATTTGTCCTGGGTTATGAGTTCCCAGTTCTTTGCATGAAGAGCAATCTTTCCCCCCAAAGGGGCAGTTAAAAGATAAGTGCTTGGTAATTTTAAAAGGAAGTCATTGAGACTGTTTACTGTAGGGAGGTGTCTTATTATTTCCAGATTTGGAAGTGGAGGTCCCCCACTGCTTAGTTTTGAGAGTCCCCTGGGACAGAAACCTGTGTCTGGGTTTGGCTTGAGAGGATCTGGAAGGGGCTGGAAAGGACCAATTCTTAGTAGGCCAGTGCCTACTAAATCTTGGAGGTTGCATTTGTAAGAAATCTTTAACAGTTTGCATAGATTTAGCTTTATCTTCCATCTTTTTTAGAACTTCTTCAGCCTTATTGCTAAACAGGCAGTACTGATTTAAAAGAGCATCCAACAATTTTGCTTTAACATGATCAGGCAAAGATTGCTCCTTAAGCACATACCCAGTAACAGGAGGACTCTAAAGAATCAAAACCACATTGCAAAGTATGTTTTCCAACTTGTTCAGCAGAATGCATTAAATCCTGTAAATCTTTATTTTCCACACAGTCAGGAATCAACATCATTTTCTGTTTAAGCAGTCCAATGATATGCTGTTGATATTTTAACATATGAAATTGACAGTTTAAAGCTCTGATTGCCAAGGTTACAGAAGTATAAACCTTTTTACCCCATCTATCCAGTGCCCTGGAGTCTCTAACAAAAAGGGTAGGATTTTTAGCAGAAGAAGCCTTAATGCCCTTGGGTCCCTGAGAAATGGTTTCTGGATCTGCAACAGGATTTTTGAAAAGGAACTTGTGGGACTCAGGAACTCTGTAGTACCTGTCAGGTTTACTAGGAGCCAGAGGCAGGGAATCAGGGCCAAAACGGATTCCAAGAACACATCATCAACAATGTATCGTACAGGAGGTATAGCCAAAGGCCTATGCTGAGGTAGAAGAAGGAAATCCCTAAGCCTCTTTTCTGAATCAGAAAATTCCTGGCTTTCCCAGTGGAAATGCTCCCTTAAAGTATGTAAAGTTTCCCCCAAAAGAAAAATCCTCAGGAGGGGAAGCAGAGGGAATGGAATCCTCTGCATCAGAATCCTCATAAGTAGGTATGGACAAATCCAAGTCATTAGAAGAGTTAGAAGAAACAGAATACTGATCAGAAGATTCATAAGTAAGCTCAGCCCTAGGCCTCTTGGGGGGGGGGGGGGGGGGTGACTGCCCCTGATTAGAATTATTAGATCTTCAGCCGTTTTTATCATTTGTTTTTTAGGCATAGGGGCCTGAGCATGTGGCCTGGACGTCGATTTTTTAGACATGGATCGAGATTTATGCCTTAGTAATGAAGGAGGTATTGTTTTAATATGCAAGTCTGTAGGCCTGAATACACCCTCAGAAGCTGGTGCATCCACAGCGTCTCCGGACCCATCCAAGGTAGAGACATTCGTGGGTTCCACAGTTGAATCATCTCGCGGCATACCGGACTCCGAATGGGTCTCAGTAGAGGCCTGCGAATCAGAAGTAGCGAGCATCAGGGGCTGCGAAAGCACCTTACTGAGTACCGGCAAACTGGCGACTAGCTTAGGAGAAGCGTCATCGGCAGTTTTGGACCTCGATGGCCTGTCTTTATCTTTGCATTTTTTTGGAATCCCGGTAGTCGGATGGATAATCGACGACATTTCTGGATAATTAAACCGAGAACCAAAATAATGAGAGGCAAAAATATAACGAAGACGGATAGTGCGCTGATTAAATAAAGCACAAAACCGACAGTAAGGTACGTCGTAGTCAGGGCCTAGGCAAGGAATACAGTACAAATGAAAATCTTTATGAGATATTTGCTTTCCACAAGTAATGCAATTATTAACTTTTACTGATATCGGTAAGGAGCAAGAAAAGTTTCCCCAATGGGGTACTTAGCTTTAAGTTGAAGACTTCGGAGCTGAAAATTTCAGGAGTGGGCCGACCAGCACTTGCAAACTGCTTCTGCTTCGGGCACCGCACGGCAAGAAAGACTGATGTAATGGCGTTGATTGCATGTTTTATACCCCTAATGACCTGACGTCATGGAAGAAGGGACAGCAACTGACACGGGACCCAAGACTTTGTTAATCAGGCTGACTGAGGGCAACCTGCCAGCAGATTACCCAAATGTAATGACTGCAACAGTGAAACACGAAGAACATCTAGGGTGTTTATAGAGAGACATATTCTGTTTACTTATGCATTGTGTACAATATATACACATATATATTGATATGCATTATGATGTGAGCACAAACAACAGTGCACATGAATATTTAGTTTTGTCACATATATAAACCACTCTGCTCCAGCACACAATCAACATGCATACAATACAGATACAGTTACATAACACTAAATCAAGTGCTTTTACTCACCCTGGGCTTCTGCCAGTCTGGATCTCTGAATTTGGGTACTGATCTCCTGTTCTCTGCTGTCTTGCCCTCATGTGTAATCAGAATACAAATATCATGAAGTATATGTTACACAATAGACAAAAATGAGTGACACACACATGGCAGTACTAATCCATGTATGCGTCCCAATCTCTCGGAGAATTTACAGTCACCAGGGGCTCTCAAGGGATGTACAACCGACAGGATCCATCTGGGAGCATACAGTCACCAAGGTGCCTTGGGTAAGGAACCACTACCAGGGTCCTTCAGCAGATATACAGTCATCTGAGTCTCTCAGGGGATGTAAAAATCACATATTTATTTATTTTTATTATTTTACATTTGTTGACCGGGCTAGTCTAACTGGATACATGTCCATTTTCAGTAGAGGCCCGGGGTGATAAGCTCCAAGATAGAACAATGAAATTAACAAGATAACAAATAAGGAAATATTAAACAAAAATCATATTTGCAATGCATATTACAGGTTATCACAGTAAATTCAGCAGTGCAGAATGCAGGCATAACATAGCATGCTAGTACAATCAAGATGTTCTAGAGGGAGATAGTATTATGGTTAATAAGGAAGGAATCGCAGTTAATGAGTAGAAAGAGTAGGAAGAACAAAGTATTGAGAGACACATAACTAGTCAGGCTTAGTACAGGGGCATAACCAGTGTGTTCTGAGGAACACATTCAATTTGTTTTTGAAGCATGATAGCGAGGAAAGTGAGTTGAGTTCACTGAGGAGGAGATTCCAGGCTTTTCCAACAATATTACAGAAGAGGGAGTCGCCAGCCTTGTTGTTTGGCTTAGAGGTATTTACTAGAAGTCTCTGAGAAGACCTTAAGGATTTCAGGTTTTTATAGGGAGTGATGAGTGTGGATAGAATAGGAGTTTTGGAAGGTTTGTAAAGAGTGTTGTGGGCTATAGATAGTTGATGGAATTTAATCAGATTTTGTAGTTCAAGCCATCCCAGCTGCTTTAAATTGATGCAATGGTGGGTTCTAAATGGGTTGCCTGTAGCAAATCTGGCAATGTTATTGTAGGACATTTCCATTTTGCTAAGATTGTTTTTAGATAGATTAGTAAAAATGGGTGAGGCATAAAGAAGTGAAGAGATTAGATGAGTGTGTGCTACAGTGGTTTTAGCTGTAGGTAAGAGGAAGGATTTTATCGTACAGAGAGAGCCAAGTTTTTTGTTGACAGTTTTTATAGTATTGTTAATATGGATGTCAAAGTTCAGATTGTTGTCAATGGTGACACCCAATAGCTTGGTGGTTGGTTCAGGGGATATAATAGTTTTATTGGTAGAGATAACTGAGAAATCAAGAGGAGAGGACTTATTGGTGGGAGAGAAGAGGAGGAGTTTAGTCTTTTTGGGATCTATGTGTGAACCATTGCTCAACTGTGTTAAAATACTTGTTGGGTAAGAGAGTGAAGTTCAGAAGAGGAAGTGGCTGAGCATATCAGTGTGGAGTCGTCAGCATATTGTATGCATGTGGCTTGGGGATGGCAAGGTGAAGGTCATTAATAAATATGGAAAAAAGTAGAGGTCCTAGGATGGACCCTTGAGGGCCACCAAGGTTGACGGGCAGGTGAGTGGAGAGAGACTTGTGCCATAGTACGGCCTGTTGTCTTTTATCAAGGTAGGACTGGAACCACTTTATAGAAGATGTATCTAGTGACAGGCATTTAAGTATTTTGATGAGAATTTGGTGATTTACCATGTCAAAAGCTTTAGACAGGTCAATAAATAGTGCTGAAGAAAGCTTGTTAAGGTTGGGGTTTTTATTGATACAATCTATGAAGGAAAGAAGGGCAGTGGTAGTGCTATGTGAAGGTCTAAATCCATGTTGACAGTTGGAAAGTAAATTATTTTGGGTTAGATGGTCAAGTAATTGTCTGTGAATGCATTTCTCCATGATTTTTGCCAAAGGCAAGAGAAGGGCAATGGGGCGGTAGTTGGAGAGTTCAGTGGAGTGTCCACCTTTATGGAGGGGGATAATATGGGAAATTTTCCATAAACTGGGGATATGACTTTCGGTAATAGTTCTATTGATCAGAGTAGAAATGGGATAAGCAATAGCTTTAGCGGAATGTTGTAGGAATTCAGCAGGTAGTTGGTCTGCTGAGGGTGAGCATGGTTTTAGTTTCTGTAGAAGGGTTAGAATATATGTTGTTGGGACAGGTTGAATATGAAACATAGGGGGTAAGGTTGATTTATAGGAAGGTAGAGTGAAGTTATTAGGTGATAGTTGACTAGCTAGTGTTTGTATAGCATTAGTAAAAAAGGTACTGAAAGCATTAGCTGTATTCATTGGATTTTTGTGGTTAGTATTTTGAGGGTTTGGAGTAGTGGATTGACCTGGATGGAATAGTTGGTTAATGCTAGCCCAAAACTTTTGTGAGTTATTTTGATTAGCTTGTTGGGATTGTAGGTATAGTTTCTTTTATCAGATATTATAGCTTTCTTGGTTTCATTTCTTAGCTGTCTAAATGTTAGTTGGTCTACAGGGTTTTTAGTCTTTCTCTATTTTGCCCAAAGTTTGTTTTAAGATTTATTTTGTGTTTGGTTTCTTTTGACAGCCATGGAGCAGATTTGGTTTTAATTCTAATTAATCTGGTTGGAGCATGGTGGTTGAGAATGGCAAGGAAGTTGGAGTTAAAGTAACTAACGGCTTCATCTAAAGGATGTGTTGTAAGGGAGACCAGTTGCAAGCTCTTAGTTCCATTTGGAATAGTTCAGGGTTAAAGTACTTTTTAGATCTGATGTTTTTGACAGATGTTGGAATGGGAGAGTTGATTTTATGTCTGATGATGTAGGTAAGAAAGTGGTCACTTAAATCATCAGGAAGGTTCCTGAATGATAAATGTGAGGATGATGGTTTATGAGAATCCATTCTAATAAGCTTGATTTCTTGTTAGATTTATTTATCCTGGTGGGGGAGGTAATGGTTTGGGAATACCCATACAGGTTAATATAGTTTGTGGGGAGGCTGCTGCAGTCGCAGCTCCAGTCAATGTTTGTGTCACCTAGGATTATGGTTTCTTGGGGCAGGTATTGGGAAAGCCAGCAAAGTATATTCTCCATGGTGGCAGTGTTGTTACTAGGTGGTAGATATATACAGATAATATAGATGGATATGGCATTGTTAAGATGAAGTTTGGAGATAAGAATTTCTGTATTGGAGTCTATAGGTGGTTTACAGTCGTGAGTGGTTAATAGTAAGCTAGATTTATATAGAATAGCAACCCCACCACCTTTCTTGGACTCAGTCTAGTCTCAGGATATTATATCCAAGTGGGATGATTTCATTGTCTTTGGTTACAGGTTTTAACCAAGTTTCTGTTAAGCAGAGAATATCAAAGGAGTAGATTTCAGTTAGTGCTTGGAGTTGAGTTACTTTATTGTTTATGCTACGTATATTAAGATGAGCAATTAAAATGGGAGTTCGATGGTTTACAGAGGGCATGAGTAGGTGATTCTTTGTGGTTGAGGAGAAAGATAGGAGTTGTTGTTGGGCCTGGGTTAGGGTGGATGTCACCATCCTTTAAAGAGAGTAGTGGACTTAGATAGTTTGTGTTGGGGAATCTGCTGTATAGAGGTAGGACTTTCCTGGGATTTTGATTGTTCTATTTTATGTGTAGTGTTCTATGGTACTTAGGAAGTATGTAGTTAGATGATGATGTTATATTAGCATGAATAAAAAGGAAAGGAGAGGTTGGAGAGTTGGTTTCCTTATTGGGGTAGTTTAGGTATGGGCCTAGTGGGTGAGGATTAAAGAAGGTAGTAGTGAGAGTGTGAATAAGAGTGGGACATAAGATGGGATGGGTTGTTTATACATTGAATGAATAAATATAGATTGTTTGTAGGTTGATAAAAGAAATTCACTGGGTGGAGATGAAAGAAGGGAGTAGGATGTGGTGAGATAAAAGGAGAGTGGTGAGAGGTTAATAATAGTGCAGCTGGGTAACTGGAGAGTGTTTAGAAAGTAAAGGTAGGAGGAAGAGTGTTTTTAAAGAGTAATGGTAAGAGCAAGAGGTATGTAATGAGAGTAATGGTAAGAGGAATAGGTGTGGTTAGAGAGTAATGGGAAGAGGTGTGGTTAGAGAGTAATGGGAAGAGGAAGAGGTGTGGTTAGAGAGTAATGGGAAGAGGTGTGGTTAGAGAGTAATGGGAAGAGGAAGAGGTGTGGTTAGTAAGTATAAGGGTAAGATCCCTGGGGGTGGGTGGGGATTTGTGGGTAGGGAGGGGAGCGGATGGAGCGGGTAGAAACAGATACTGAAGGAGTTAGTGAAAAAAAATTAGCTAGGCTAATTCCGGTGGTAGGTTGGAATAGAATAGGGGCTAGAAAGGTGTCTGTGGTCTGTAGATATGGAGGGGGGGGGAGAGAGGACTAGAAAGGTGTCTGTGGACAGTAGAAATGAAGGAAAAACAAAAGAGAGGGCTAAATAGCACTTCTGGGACTACTGAAATTAAAGAAATTCAGGTTAAGTAGTTGATCATGAGAAAAGGGTAAGAGGAGATTTTGGCTGCAATAAGGGTGCCATCTAGTGGACGGTTCAAGTATTGCAGGCTTGTTTGAGAGGGAGTAAGTTGGTAGACTGCAGAGTAATGTGTGAAAAGACAAGGGGGTTATCTATGCAGGTAGGAGGAGTGAGGTAGTGAAGTTACAGAAGTAGGGGGAGTAGAGGCTGCTGGCTGTCCTAGCTCAGGACTGGCTTTAACACTTATGCTAGTGGTACAATAAATAGAAAGTCTTTCTTGTAGGAATTATTCAGCAGACATACTTTACTGGTTTCCTTGAAAGAGGGATTGTAGGATTGTTATGCAATGGGGTGACCCGCCGATATTTGGAGAGGGTTCTTTAGCTTCCTGCTGACTAGCACTGGAAGCACAGGATGAGTAGAGTAATTTACTGGTTTCCTTGAAAGAGGGATTGTAGGATTGTTATGCAATGAGGTGACCCGCCGATATTTGGAGAGGGTTCTTTAGCTTCCTGCTGACTAGCACTGAAAGCACAGGATGAGTAGAGTAATTTACTGGTTTCCTTGAAAGAGGGATTGTAGGACTGTTATGCAATGAGGTGACCCGCCAATATTTGGAGAGGGTTCTTCAGCTTCTTGCTGTCTAGCACTGGAAGCACAGGATGAGTAGAGTAATTTACTGGTTTCCTTGAAAGAGGGATTGTAGGATTGTTATGCAATGAGGTGACCCGCCGATATCTGGATAGGGTTCTTTAGCTTCCTGCTGACTAGCACTGGAAGCACAGGATAAGTAGAGTAATTTACTGGTTTCCTTGAAAGAGGGATTGTAGGATTGTTATGCAATGAGGTTACCCGCCGATATTTGGAGAGGGTTCTTTAGCTTCCTGCTGACTAGCTCTGGAAGCAGAGGATGAGTAGAGTAACACAGAGGCAGACGCTGGGTGAGGAGCAATCAGCAGCCAGGGCTTATCCCAAGTCCTAACATATCTCTCAGAGGATGCACTTTCTCCCTCATATGGTATTAATGCAGGACCACTTTCTACATTACTGTTTCACTGACTGTTATCTGAACAAGGACTGCCTGTTTTGATCACATATTTCTGCATTGCTACTCAAGATCAGCTCCCTTCCAAAAAGGTACAAAATATAAAGAAGATACCTCCTCACAACATCCTTAACTCTTGTCTGCCCTACACAGGTACTCATGCAGTTCATGACCTTCTAGCCATTTCTTGCAATTTTGTCAGTCTCCCATAGAAGGTTTTACAACAAACATCCAATATAGTCAGGTTTTGGTTTCAAAATGGCATTGTAAGAACATGTGTGACCTTAAACCATGACACTGCATTAATTGCCACAGTTGTTAATCACAGTAGAGTACCTCAAAAAGTGACACAAAGCTATCATGGAGTGTAATATGCCAAGGTTGCAGTCTATGTCACAGTTTCAAAAGGGTGTTACTCACATACTCTGAATCATGTCAGCATACAACAGACTTACATAAAGTAGTCATAACATACTACATACAGAACATTTTGACTTAACTTTGGCATTACAAACCTGACTTACCTGTATGTACTCCTGTTTTTGTTGCATGTCACCATTGCTTTGCATACTGTTGCATACACACTTGTTAAGAGTAGTCAATCAATCATGTATGCAAGGAAGATTTTAATAGACTGAGATAATGTTACCTGCCCTTTAAAAGGAAACTAGCTGTGTCAGATCTGTCTCATATAGCTCTCTAATTTAATTCTAAGACCTGCAATTGGAAGTCCCAGAACAAGAAAAAAACATCAAAATTGTAAAACAGTTGTTGTTCTTCTTTCGGCTTTTCCCGGTTAGGGGTCGCCACAGCAGAACTCCGGTCCGCTAATGATTGGCAGTTGATTTTTTTACAGGTGCCGAGGTGCCAGCTCAACGCCCAACATTCAACGAAGGCATTCCCACTCTACGCATGTCTTTCGAATGCCACTCGACCGTAGGGAGGACATGCAGACTCCACACAGAAGGCGCTCCAGCCGAGAATCAACCGGGAAAACCTCTTGCTGTGAGGCAACAACGCTACTGCTGCACCAAAAACAGTACATGTTGAAAATTGCTCTTATTCAAAGTTTTACTTGCATAACTCCAAAATCACTTTGGAAAAAAATGAACACTCAGACACAGCAATCTCAATTAGATCCGAGTCCCCAATTTACTTTTTATTTTATATTACCTATTTGTTAACCAGTTAAGCCCACTGGACAAAGTGTCCCTTTTTAGGGACAATGCAGCAGCAATGTCTGGTTAAGTGACTTGTTTGGAGTCACACAGTAGGCAAATGGAAATGAAAAGAGTCAAACCATGTGTCCTTGTCTACAGGAAGCAGCTTTAACAACTCAGATCCTTAATCCTGTCAAATGCTTTTACACATTCTGACTCCTGTTCAAAGATTCAAATTTGCCAGTCTCAGAACTTAAAACTGTTATAGTTTCAAAATGAACAAACTGATCAAGCGCAATGGGTGAGGTTTTCAAGTTCTCTGTTCATGGATATGCTGTGTCCAGAAATGTCAGATGTGCATTGTTTAAACCAACATTAGTTCATTAATGCTGACAGCTCTAATCATGCTCTGCTGTTAATCACATCTGAAGCTCTTTTTCTCTAGACTGTCTTATCTCACTCAAGCTGACAGTGCTTGAAAGGCAGACCACAAACAAAACTTTTCTTTCTTTCTTTCTGTTAACTTAATCATGGTAGTGAATTTGCAGTATTCAGTGCCAAGATTAAGCTCATTAAACATGACAAAATGTTTTGGCTTAACAAGAAATGCAAAAATCTGTTTTTCTTGTACACCTGAAAAGATTTTCTAACTTTTAACTTGCTTTGTGACTTCAGGCAGTTGTGAACCAGCCCTCTTGTGAGAGCTGTCATACCTAATTAACTGTTTCCTTCTGATGTTAAGTTAAACACTGTTTACTTGGATGTTCTAATCAAGCTCTCCCAAAGATTAAATAAATTACTTTTAACTTGCTTTGTGACTTCAGGAAGTTGTGAACCAGCCTGCTGTGGGAGCTGTCATACCTAATTAACTGCTTCCTTCTGATGTTAACAAGTTAAACACTGTTTACTTGGATGTTCTAATCAAGCTCTCCCAAAGATTAAATAAATTCAATCAGTATAAATCAATTCATGTTTGTAAAGCTTTTCTAGCCATTTTAACTCTTTGTTTGAAAGGTATGAAAAGCACAGAACAACCACAAACTGATATAAAAATCCAGATAGAAGCCAATAAGATCCACAACTGATTTACTGATTGAGCGCTTTCGTCTCACAATAGAAACTTCATCAGAATCTGCTGAAAGTGCTCAATCAATAAATCGTTGTGGATCTTACTGGCTTCTATCTGGCTTTTTATATTTGTTTGAAAGGTATTAACTGGAAATTTTCTCCATTGTTAAGCATCTGTTTCTTCTGATTTTCCTGCCAAGGAGTGTATCATTCAACTGATTTGTTTGCAGTTAAAAACACTCTTTAGAGTCTCCTTGCTCTTTTTTTTTGTTTAAAACTCTTATTTAGGATCTCACTGTTGTTTTTCTGCTGTGGTAAACATTTCTGCAGTGTTTTCTGCCTAAAATAGTGTAGCTAGTAGCTGTAGCATAGTCCTGACTAAGGGTTGCCATTTCTGGGTCTGGTTGTTTGTTCTGAGCACAGTTTTCCAGGCCATCTTGGATTAGAAAGGGCTCTTCTGCACTCTAGTGAGAGGATTGTGCTGACTGGTCCCTGGCTGGTAAAATTTGGCTGGTCTAGGGCTTGGAGTAAGCACCTCATTGGTTCTTTTGAGCTTTTTTAAAAGTTGTTTTAGGTTTTAACCTTCTGGTATTTAACCCCCACCACTGACTGGGTTTCTGCTTGCTTGCTCATCATGCAGCACCATGGACAGCCGCGCAATTGTGCTCCATAGCCAGATAGATAATTTCAAAAAATTTTCCCTTAGACATAGTTGTATCCCAACAGTGTAGTTCCTCATCTTTTGCAGATTTCTGGGAAAAGAGGCAGTACTAGTGAAGCTGTGTAAGCACCTCATTGTAATAACAGCCTCAAGATTTTTTCTGAGGCCCCACTCTATCTACTAAGGTAGCATTAAGCCTAGCCTCTGAGGTATTAATATAACTTGCCCACTAGTTATTCCTACATGTGACCCCTTTCACACTATATTCCTTTTTCTGACCATATAAATTCACCTAGCACTATGAATGGGCAATTTGCCACAGTTTCTCCAGCCAGATTGGTTGACATGGGCATCCTGAGGCAGTGCAGCAAGTGTCTCATGTATATAGACAGCCCTCTACTTCTAGTCCACACAAACTCAACATGTGAGAGATGCAACTATATTAAAAACCTTGAATCAATATTTTCTCTCTCACAAGCCAGTTAATACATCTGACACTGAGCGGGTTGTCAGCATGCGCACCTCACTACTTACTCCACCCAAACCCACATCACACATTCCTACATATGTGATGGTCCCCGACACAAACGTACCTAAACACCACAGACCTCCCAAACACAAAGACAAGCATGGTACACATATTATTTCCTCTGCAGAACACAATACACACAAAAGCTCATGCACCAGTTTCTCACCTGTCAAGTCCATAAAGCTAAACACTAAACCTAACATGTTAGTCACAGGAGACTCCACTCTGAGACACACAGATGTCCCTCGCACCAGGCCAGATAAGGAGAAGGTCACGGTCAGCTGTCTGTCAGGTGCCAGGATCCACCAAATCACACATGCACTCAAGTCTCTCAACAACAGGTACCATTATGACTCTGTCATAGACCATGTTTGTGTGAATGACTTGAGACTTATCTCTCTGGACTATATGAAGAGAGACATGACTGAGCTCTCAGACTATGTTTCTCAGGCAGGTATGTTCTTAGCCTTAAGCAGCATTTTACCTTCACTCAGAATGATGCCTCAATACAAACAGAAAATGACTGACTTCAATAACTGGCTTAGTTTTTGGGCATCATTCTAAGGGGATCCAGTATCTGTCAGCCTGGGATGACATGATCGACAGACCTCGATGCTTTGCCAGAGATGGTCTTCATCTGTCACCCCTGGGATTTTGGCTACTGCCTAAGGCTCTTGCCACCCCCATAGTCCCTTTTTAAGCAGTGTCACAAGGATAAAAATCCTGATGTAAAAAGACCACCCAAAAACAACCTTAAGGTCATGTTGCTAAATGCTAAGTATCTTAGCATGAAACTGCACTCACTGGAAGCAGTCCTCACCCTGTTGGACGCAGACATTTGTGCAGTCACAGAGACCTGGTTCAAGGCTGTGGAGAACATCCCAGCTACACTGGGTTAAACCACCTTCCACACGTTCAGACAACAAACTGAAGGCAAGAAATCTAAGGGAGGTGATGTATCAATATTAATCAAGGATAAATACACCTCCAGATTGATCACACAGTATGACACCCTAGGGATACTTCTGATGTAGTTAACTGTTGGTAGGACACCTATTGAAGTCATTGCCAGCTGCAGAACCCCCTACATAAATCATGACACCCACTCTGCCTATTTGGATCAACTTCAGTCTATCAAGATACATCCTAACACCATAGTTTTGGATGACTTTACATACCCCAGCATTGACTGGTTGAATTACTCATGCTGCAACTCACCTACCCAAAGGTTCCTCGACTTTGTCAACTCCAATGCCCTAGACCAGCTGGTTGACACCCTCACCAGGGGCACCAACATCCTGGACCTCGTGCTTACAAATATGGGATACCACTGTAGCTCCCCCACTGTGAGTTCATCCCTGGTGAGATCTGACCAGAAATCAGTCTCATTTGAGGTATGTATCACACCTGACCCTCCCCTACCAGCAACTAGACTAAAAACGTCTCCAAAACAGATTAGAACCTGTTACGGGATGGCATAAATAGCTAGCTTCATTGCATCTCTCCCGTCAGACGGAGCCAGTAACTATGCCAAGCTCTACAATACAAGCTATACAAGCACCTGTTAGAACCAAAACAAGCTCTTCAAACAAAAGCAAATCTGCCTGGTGGATAACCAGCATTAACAAGCTTTACAATAAAAGGAAGAAACTGCTGTCCAAGAGTAAGAAGGAGTAGGCAGCAAAATGGAGACACTCCCTCCTCAGCTTAAATAAGCAAATACGACTTCTTGTGAAATACTCCAAGGCAAACAACGTATCCAAGTTAACATCCTCCACCAAGGAAAACCATAAGGTGCTCTTTAGTTACATCCGTAACCTAAAAGGTAAGGCTCAGATTTGCACCAAACTGGTAGTTAATGGTAACACATACACTGCGCCGGTGGGCATAGATAACCTGCTAGCCAACAGGTTCAGTGAAAACTTCACTTCCCCATCACCACCACACGTACTTCATGACATCCCTACTACCTGTCCCCTACCTTTTATCTCTAAAGAGCAGGTTGTAAACTCCCTCTCTAACCCTAAAACACAGCATCATTGGGACCCAAATAATATCCCAGGCTGTATCCTACGTGAGCTCAAACAAGAATTAGCATCACCATTGGCTAATCTTTTCAATCACAGTCTAAGCCCTGGCTTCATCCCAGCTGAATGAAAAATAGCCACTGTTATCCCCTGCACAAAGGTGGTGCTCCTACTGACCCTGGGAACTAGAGACCTATTAGCCTGACTAGCCTTATCTGCAAGACCATGGAGAGAATCATGTGGAGATCATGCTTGTTAAACCTGGTGGACTTCTTACAGATAGTCACAAGGGTCTGGACGAGGGGAAATCTGTGCATACAGCCTACCTAGACCTGGTCAAGGAATTTGATAATATCCTTCATTCAGGCATCACTGACAAACTCTCCCAGCTAGACATTAACCATTATATCATAAGGTGAGTTGCAAACTGGCTCTCAGATAGAACCCATACAGTCAAAATAGGGGAATCCACCTCCAACAGCAGACCCATTACCAGTGGTGTTTCACAGAGATCAGTCCTGGGACCACTACTGTTTGCAATCTATTTCTCTGAAGTACAAGCTAAAACCAAGGGACTATGGCTGACAAAGTTTGCTGAAGACTGCAGACTGCAAACTGGATGCAGTCATAGAATCTCTAAATGATGTCAACATCCTTCAAGAAGGACTTATGCAAACAAATGATTGGTGCCAAACTCATGGCCTCAAACTCAATGCAAAAAAATGTATTATCATCCTTTTCGGCAGGAGTGATGCTGCTGCAAATTATCACATCATTAGCAATACCCTAAGTATGCACTCAGTGGTGAGAGATCTGCACACTCAGGTTGACAGCATCCTTGCCTTTGATCACCATGTATTCAGAGTGGTAAGAAGGGCATTCTATATGGCTCACCTCATAAGTAAGGGCATTGCCTAGAGAAAAAGTGAAGTTATCACCTCCTTGTACTCTTGACTCATTAGATCAATAATTGAGTACAACGCCCCTTTTGGCATGTACCTTTCAAAGCACGTGCAGCAATGTGAGAGACCACAAAGGTTCCTCGCAAAGAAAATTTGAGGTCTTCAGCAGCTATCCTATACGGATCAGCTGAAATCACTGTCACTTTATTCTGTTTCATACAGGCTATTCAGAGGCAATCTTCCTTGCATATAAGGCAATCTCTGACCTCGCTTTTTTGGAAATGCTGCACATCCACAAGTCAAATGGCACATGGGTTACTAGCTCTAAAGACCTAAACGTGGTATGTGACATCAGTAGAACCTGCTGGAGGGACAGATTTGTCTCCCAGAGGTTACCACACCTTTGGAATAGACTCCCACTTCATTCACATCAAACAGAGCACTTCATTGGCCCGCTTCAAACACAATCTGGACGATTGGATGGGTAACTGTAAATTCACTCCAGGGTTTCCACCTGTGTCCCTCTTGGACAGGGGCAGTAGGTGCTGATCATGGTAAGAAGGGTAAAATTTGGCTAGGCTTATAAGGGCCCTAAGGCCATTAGCCTAGCAACTTCCTATGATCCGATGATAAAAAAAAAAGGTAGATGATAATATGAATGACTATACTACAGAAATAAGCATTTTTTCATTGGTGGGTGTGGATGTCAAGTCAACATTTGAAATGTTTGTGGAGACCTTAGGAAATGGGAGCAAGCTCTCTGTAACTTCCCTGAGGACAAGATAATCCTGTTAGACATTTGGGAATGTAACACTGCTGAAGAGGGGATGATGAACTCTAGCTAGCCAACTGGGCAAAACTGCATTAAAAGGGTGTATTCAGCACCATGCCTCCATATCAGGAAACTCATAGGGGTAGTATAAATCTTCATAGCTAGTTACACATGCAAAAACTTGTACACCTAGGGCAGGTACATGACAGGGTCTTGGAATAAAATGTTTCTAGTGAAACCAGAAGGGACATGTAAGGTCAAAATGTCAATACTGATAGACGGTGGGACAAAAACACTTGGCAGATGACAGATAAATTGGCTAGAAAGGCAAGCTCCCCAGACTACCATAATGGTTTCAAAATTTTCTTGACAGACTGTAGGTAAAACACTGCTAAGAGGGATAATGCATCAACTATAACTGTTGTTAAGCCTGCAGTTGTCAGAGTTAAACATGAATGCAAGACTTCATCTACAATAATGAGGAATTTGATCGGAATTAGGAAAAAATATAGACTCTGGGGAACTTCTAAAACAATAACCACGCATGGAACTATCAAAGAGAACCCTCAGTGTTAGATCTGAATTCATTTAATAGCATCCCCAGTTTATGAATCTGGATGAAGCAATAAATCATGTTATGCTGCGTTCCACAGACTGACTTCAGCCTCATTTTATATTTAACCACATGCTGATGACTTTGGTTCCTACAGAAAATGCTACAGTGGATTTAATCCATTACTGTAACATTCCAACTGCTCACAAACTCGTGTTTACATTCTGTCAATAAACAAAGAGTTGTTTCCATTAACGTCCTTACAACAAAAGACTGATCAGCTCCTTTGCTATTTAAGTAATATAAGTCTATGAAGACAATTCCACTGTAAGTGGCCCAGGATTCTTCTAGGATACAAGAATCTATAATACAACAGGAAGCTCTGATTCTACCCATGCAAGCAGACAACTACATTTTTCCCTGCCTCATATATACACCTACATGTCCCACCCTCACCTGAATTCTGGGTATTGACTGAAAGGATGAAATCATGCATATAAGCTGCAAAAATTAGGTTCCATCAAAGGATTCCTGGGTCGACTGTCCATTATAGAGGCATGATCATGGTAACACAGGAGCATTTTAAGAGTACAGCCAGTACCCCTCAGAACTAAGGAGTGAAGTAAGATAGTTGGCAGTAAGTGAATACCTCCCTAGGTGCCTCTTATGGAGTTGTACAAGGCACAGCACCCTGGGAGGAGGTCCTGGGGCAGACCTAGGACATGGTGGACAGACTGCATTTTTCAAATGGCTTGAGAAATCTTTGGCATCCACCTGTTGGAGCTGGAGACTGTTGTTGGGAATAGAAAGTCTGTTCTAGTCTGTCTGGGTCAACTTGCTGTCACAATAAAATTAATCGAAACAGTTTAGACAAGGAATGAATGAAAGTCAGAACAATATCAAAAAATATCTTATAAAGAAGATAAACAAGCTATAAAGTGGTGGCACATTATATACTGTATGTATTCAACCAGATGACAAAGACAACTCCTTAAAAGAGTCAGTCATTCACAAATTGATAAGCTGCCTTTCTGTGACTTACTTTCATGGGGAGGAGGGTCTGCCACACCCCCAAGTAGAAGGCATGGCCACCTGCACCTCTTTATTTAATATAATCATCTCCAAGGCTAGACATAAGAAAAGGGGCAAACCCTAAATGCAACAGGGTCAGCTTTACTTTGCACACAGATGAAGGTCTTATTGTGATCCACATCACCTGGGATCATCTAGCAACCCGAGGGGCTGAATGGCTCAATAAGGTAAGATGGGTGTTCATGCAGCCAGTTCTGCCTCACCTAAATGGGGAGGGAGGCAGCCTGGACCTCTGCAACAGTGACACCTACGAACCAGGGACATGCTTGGTTCTACCAAACCACATCTCTGCAATAATATGTACACTTATTGGAAGGCAAAGCAGGCCTTCACATCACTGCACATGTGTGTCAGTTACAAGGGAAGGGTTAGTACCAAAAACAAAACTCTCATGGCTGCTTTAATGATGGCTTTGACATAACCAGCTCTGGATCCAGTAATGGGTGATAAATGTGCATGGTTGTGGCTAGGATGTGTTGAAGGGGGTGATCACCCAGGTGTAAGGTGCTAGTGGGTACTATCTGCACATGCAGATCAAATGGCAGAGAAACATTTTATTTATTTATATTACATTTGTTAACTGGAAATAATCCAACTGGACCAGGTCCATTTTCAGTGGATGCCCGGTGAGAAATGCTCCACAATTAACATATTGTAAGTAGTGAAAAGAAAGTTATTACAAACGACAGATTAATTACAGGTGGAGACATACAAAAATTACTTATCTATAATTCAACAACATTGCAGAAATCTACTACTTTTGATAATCATTTACATGTATAGTACAACTGACATAACAGAAAAATGCTATTATTAGATAGCAGTTACATGCAGTTTAACATTTTAAGTTTGCTGCTATTAAGGACAGTGAATCAAATAATATAAACTGTGCATAAGAAACAAATATGTAGATCTATGACAATAGTAAAACTTGGAATTAGAGTTGTATAGAGAAGGAGAAGAAAAGTAAACAGAGATTGTTATGTAAACTGTCATTTATTTTTCGTACTTGCATTTCAGAATGCCTGTACAGAAAGGAATGTCAATACTGCTTCTGTGCAGACTAGACCTTTGTTTTTTGTTTTTGTTTTAGTCCTCAAATATGACAGGACCTTTCTTTGAGGGAGTGCCAGCTTGCTCGGGGTCCAGCTCAGGTTACAGCTAGTTACAACCCTGCTTATGGCAGCGGCTACAAGACTGCAGGCACAGGAAAACCATGAATGAACCAACTTTATAAGGATTCACATTTATTCAAATGCTATTAGTTAAGTACATGGTCAACATGTAGCTAGTACAATGCCATGTTTTACCATCAAGATGTTTACGTTTTCACAAAAACTTAGCATGCTGTAAAACCCGTTGTCATGAAGAAGCAGTTATGTCTCATTTAAACTTTTTTTCAATATAACCAAAACTTATTTTAACGTGCTCAGAAGTGTCTTGCATCAATGTCAAATGTGTGAACTTTATTTGACCACCATGGTAATGTGTGTATCATAAACCTGTTCCCCTTTCACTGGTATTTTTACATTATTGAATCTTGGCTGACCTGGATATAAATCTGGATGAAGCAACAGCTCAGGTTACAGTCTGTCCTATTGAGGTTTCACTATGTATTTAACAAAGTACCATGACAAGGAAGCCTTAGAATCACCTCATCCACACTTCTTGCAACAATCACCTCTCTAACTACAAACTCGTACACACTTCCTACAAAGAGTACTCACAGCAGACATGCTGAACAGGAAGCTGCTTGTTACAACATCCTGAAAAACTCACTAGTAATGTTGTCTCCTTTGAAAACGCATCTCCACAACCTTTTGCTTACCCCATTATATATATACTATATATATATATATATATAGTATATATATATATATATATATATATATATATATATATATATATATAGTGGAGGGGGTGCAGACCCCCACTTGGATGAGTTTGATTTGGTGCAGTGTATGTTCTGTTGTGGTAGGGCAACTGTTACATTGCCCGGGGAAAAATTCTGTGATTCGCGGAAGTGAATTTCGATGGTTTCATGTCGATGGAGAAGTATTCGGCGTAAAGGTCTTTCAACATAGTAATATAGACACAAAAAACCAAGTACCACATTGGGAACTTCCTGGACAGCCCTTCTTTCCATCAAGAGACCCCAAAGTCAAGGTTTGAGCAGTCAAAACACAGCAGAATCACAGGGATGGATAGAACATCATCATCATCTTCTTTCGGCTGTTCCCGTTAGGGGTCGCCACAGCGGATCATCTGTTTCGATTTCTTCCTGTCGTCTGCTTCTTGCTCTGTCACACCAACCACCTTCATGTCCTCTCTCATCACATCCATAAACCTTATCTTAGGCCTTCCTCTTTTCCTGTTACCTGGTAGCTTCATCCTTAGCATCTTTTTCCCAATATACTCAGCATCCCTCCTCAGCACATGTCCAAACCAATGTAATTTTGCCTCTCTGATTTTGTCTCCAAACTTTCCAACCTGGGCTGACCCTCTAATATACTTTTATTCCTAATCCTGTCCACCTTCGTCACACCCAATGCAAATCTTAACATCTTTAACTCTGCCACATCCAGCTCTAACTCCTGCCTTTTTGTCAATGCCACTGTCTCCAACCCATATAACATAGCTGGTCTCACTACCCTCTTGTAGACCTTCCCTTTCACTCTTACTGGTACCCGTCTGTCACAAATCACTCCTCCACCCACTCCATCTTGCCTGTACTCTCTTCTTCACCTCTCTTCCACACTCACCATTACTCTGAACTATTGATCCCAAGTATTTAAACAGGGATGGCTAGAACAATGGAGAAAAATCAAGGAAACAGCAAAGAACCTGGCTCATTAATTTTTGAAAGGATTTTAGAAGCATTGGGAAATATTTTGGAAGAACTGGCAAGAAGCAATGAGACAAGCAGCACAGATGCTGGTGGCATATGGCCTGGAATCCAACTGCTTAAAGTAAGGTAAATCATGTTTAATTAACTCTTAGAATCATTAATTAAAAAATGGCAGACCACTTACTTGAAATTTAAAGTACACAATTTTTGGTATGAGAACTTAAGCTACATCTTATTTAAGACAAAAATAATTACTGAAATATGCAGGCAGTTCAATATGATAGATGAACAAATTGTATTACTGTACAGAAATGTTTAACAAAATCATGAGAAGACACTCAATGTCTTTACAGAATTTCTCTGGACACTTCCATTGATCAGTAACACATAGCAGGCACAGGTAAGGAGGAGATCAGCTAACAGTCCCCACAATCCTACACAGACAAAGGGGCATCTCCTTCAGCGGTCCATAAGATGTCCATGTCGATTCCATCATATGAATCAAAGGAAATACAAGGATGCCTGACCACAGGTCATTCACGCACAGCCAAAAATCACTCTCAGGCTCTGCCACACTTTTCAAGGATGGCAAAGTGTAGTGTATTTTAGGTTGCCCATCCACTTGCCTAGGCTGTGTTAAAAGGCCAATGTGGAATCACACTGCTTGATATGCAAGAGGATTCTATTCCACAACAACAGGAAGCACAACTGTTTGAAAAACATGTCCCTCCTTTACTTTTGGTAACCAACTGGTGGTATAACTTGACTAAAGAGGGACCAACTAGGGGTAGGGAACATGCGAGGGCCACGTTTGTGAGAACTAGGTTCAGAACATATATTTTCCTGATGGGATTATGGTCAATTTAATCAAAGGAATTTTCATTTACCCAATCCAGGAATTATTATGCATTCCCAACATTTGAAGTATAAGTACTCTGGTACATGCAGGGATATTTTCAAAGACTTTCAGAAAATCTTCATTACCTGACTTACCTAGTGTGAACTGGAGCTCTGTTAGCTCCCTGGGGGAGTCTCTGGGTATCACTTTGGAAAGGATACTATCTCTGATGAAAACGGACTCCTCCACAGTCACCAGCAGGATTAAAAGCTCTAGGCACACATCCCTGGCATGGATGTAGTGCTCTTATTACACATCAACAATGTCTCGAGGACACAAACCTGGAGGTGTTCAAGATGATTCCAGATCAGGCAGTTTATTCTTAAAACTCCTGTTACTGAGAAGGACCACCTTGATGATGTCCAACTTATGATCTGATTTTTTTGATTAGGTTGAGATGTAAATTGATGAAATCTGTGTAAAAAAAAAAGGCACACTGGGGGTAAGCAAAGGCTCTGATCAGTATGCAAAACCCCTTGAATGAGAGGTACAAGACCATCCTTTGCAAAGCAAGCTGAGTGTTGATCATCTCATCTCAGGGAGATGCATACAGGACCCACTGAAAAGATACCAGTGATGTATCCAATTCCCTTTTCTTTGAATATTTATTTATTTATTATTTATTTTACATTTGTTTACCGGGATGGTCCAACTGGACACACGTCCTTTTTCAGTGGAGGCCCAGGGAGAAAAGCTCCAGTTACATACAAATCAATACAAGATTTAAATGTGATTACATACAAATCAATACAAGAAGAAGAAAAGCTCCAGTTAGTAAGTAGACAAACCAAATAAGAATAAAGAAGAACATGGTCATAAACGGAGTAATACAAAGCATCAAAGGTCAAAACTTAAATGTGATGACATATAAATCAGTGCAAGGCATGTAACATTAGTATATAGAATCAGAATAAAATAAGCAGAAACAGACTGTAACACCAAAACTGTAATCCAAAAGAAACGGTTGTACCAGCGAACAGGAGTGAACGTCCAAAACTGTTTATTTACCAAATATCACAAGCGCTTTCACCCTAACTCAATTGTAGGGCTTTTTCTTGAAAAAGCCCTACAATTGAGTTAGGGTGAAAGCGCTTGTGATATTTGGTAAATAAACAGTTTTGGACATTCACTCCTGTTCGCTGGTACGACTGTTTCTTTTGGAATAGTATATAGAATGTTATAAAATGTGTTATGGCAGCTAGTAGTGAATGTTCCATTAGTAAATTAGAGGAATTTTTTGCAGAGACGTGGAATATAGAGAGCCAAGATGAGAATATTATTGTGACATGTGTGAGATATCACAGTGTATGTATATACTTATCTATTTGTTATATTTGATCACTGGGAAAGTCAACTGGTCATAATATCTCTTTTCAGCAGAAGTCAGGTGAGAAAAACTCCAAAAGAACAGTAATAATTTTAATAAATGCAATACAATACTGAAACAACAACTACAAATCACTGTGTTTGCCCATACCTTACTTGGATAGAAGGAAGTTTCCCTGTTTGCCTGTGAGAGAAGGGAGCTTTGAGCAGCCTATCTGTCCTTGGAGGAGTGGTTTCAGCCCAGAAATTAATAGTTTATTGGCCATTTTGAGCCAATTTCTATCTCCTTCATTTCCTTGCTATAAATACCGCATTTGCCCGGTGTTGCGCACTGGACAGCGCCAGTTAGCTAGGGTAAAACTATACCCGGCTCCACAAAGTCTCCTCTTCAATTTTTCCGTTGGAACTAGACAAACTTTCAACTTAAGCACTCAAGCCATTCATTTCTCAGCCCGGCACTTACTCAAAACTTATAGCAAGCACTTATAAACCCTAGCACTAGACCCTCCTGTACTGTACAGAAGGAAAAGGCTCTCTATTCAACCTTACCAGCCATCCAGTAAAACAGTTCACTGTACCTATCCAGGCATGTCCAAAGGGCAGTTTCAGGTGCACTCTCCAGTCAAACTGGTGAATCTGGCCATTTTGAGGCAATGTTACAAATACTTCATGTACACAGACAACCCTCTCCTCCTACCACCAAACACTAATACATGCAAGAGATGCAATTATATAGCCAAACTGGAGGCTAAGCTCTCTCAACCCAAGACTGGATCAGACAGTCAAGAGGAGAAGGGAAATATTGCATCACACCATCAGTCTCACATAGACCCATTAAACCAGCACCGGCAAAAAACACACATAAATACATGAAAACATACTCGGGGGATCCAAATAAAAATCTGCAAAACCAACAGAGATCTCCAAAGCAAACATCCAAGCAACCTGCACCCCCCCCCAACACAAACCATGAAACACATACTTCACAAAACCAGTGTGCCATGCAATCACATCCCTTAAGGCAAAATAACATCCCCAACATACCAGTAATAGGTGACTCTACAGACGTCCCACCCACAAGGCTGAATAAGGAGAAGGTTACTGTTAGCTGCCTGTCGGGTGCCAGGATCCGCCACATAACACAAGCACTCAGGTCACTCCAGAACAAGTACAAATATGACTCTGTCATTGTCCATGTTGGTGTGAATGACCTGAGCCGTACCTCCCTAGACTACATGAAAAGAGACATGGAAGAGGTCTCTGATCATGTAGCTCAGGCCGGTATGACCCTGACACTGAGTAGCATCCTACCCTCACCAAGAATGATACCACGGTATAAAGAAAAAATTCTCGATTTCAACACTTGGCTAAGTTTCTGGTGTCATTCAAATGGGATCCAGTGTCTGTCTGCCTGGGATAACATGCTCAACAAGCCACGCTGCTTTGCTAGAGACAGCTTGCACCTGTCACCCTTAAGCTTTCGAATACTGGCCAAGGCTCTTGCCACCCCCATAGTGCCTTTTTTAGGCAAGGCTCAAAAGACAAACCCACTGCCATAAATAGCACAAGTAACAAAAAACTGAGGGTAATGCTACTCAGTGCCAGAAGTCTAATCCTCAAAATGCACACACTCGAGGCACTCCTCAGTATGGAGAAAATCGATATATGTGCAATAACAAAAACCTGGTTGAAGGCTCCAGAGAGCACCCCAGCACTACCAGGCTACAACTCGTACCATACATTTCGGCCACAGAACCCAAACCGAAATACAAAAGGTGGGGGCGTATCCATATTCACAAGGATACCCACACCTCCAGGTTAGTGGCACAGCACGATACTTCAGAGATCATCCACGTGCAACTAACAACGGGCAAAACTGCAATTCAAATTGTAGCTTGCTACAGATCACCCACCATGTCCCAGGACCCCCATTCCGCATTTCTGGAAACACTGGGAAACATAAAGGTCCTACCAAACACCCTAATACTGGGTGATTTCAATTACCCAAACATTAACTGGGAGAACTACTCAAGCACTAACTCCCTTGCCCAACATTTCCTAGAATTTATAAACTCAAACGCCCTAGTTCAACTGGTCAACACTCCCACCAGAGGTGACAATATATTGGACTTGGTTTTCACCAACATTGGCGACTGGTGTTCCACACCGGAGGTCAACCCCTCGCTGGTTAGATCTGGCCATAAACAAATCACTTTGGATATCCACATTCCGCCCCCACCCCCGGACAAAGAAACCACCGTGAAAAACTTTTCAAAAGCAAACTTCACGTTACTTAAGACTGAGGTGGAAAGTTTCAAAGCCCCCATGCTGAAGGCTAATGCTGTCCAAGCTGCAAAATCCTTTACTAATGCATTCTACAGGCACCTACAAGAATGCATGGATCGTGCCATCCCAAGCAAAACAAAGGCTCACTCCTCCAAGAAAAGGAAACCAGTCTGGTGGACTTCTGCCATAAACAAGCTATACAATAGAAGGAAGAAACTAGTACAGAAAAGAGTAAAATCCCAAGAAGGGAAGACATCCCTGATCAGTATCAGCAAGAAACTACAATCCCTCATAAAATCATCCAAGGCGAACTTTGAAAGAAAAATTGCCAAGGACTCCAAAGATAACCACAAGGCATTCTTTAGCTATTTCAAGAATCTAAGTGGTAATGCTCAGATCTGCATGAAGTTAGTGCAGAATGGCACAAAATACACTGAACCAACCGATATCCCCAACATCCTGGCAGACAGGTTCAGCACAAACTTCACTCCCCTCTCACCCCCAAAAGGGCCCATAACCATACCAGAAGAATGCAGAGTCCCTGAAATCACAGACACTCAGGTTAACAAAGCCCTCTCCAAAGCCAAAAACACATCATCAATGGGACCGGACTGTGTCCCAGGCTGCGTCCTATACGAGCTCAAAGATGAACTAACCCCTCAACACACTGTTCAAACTCATCCTCTCCACAGGCTACATACCCATAGAGTGACGCACAGCAACAGTCATTCCACTCCACAAACGTAGAGCCACAACAGACCCCGGGAACTATCGCCTTATAAGCCTGACTAGCTTGGTCTGCAAGGCTATGGAGCACGTCATCATGGAACTCATTAACAGAGACATTGGGAGCCTCCAAAGACTGGACCCTACCCAGTTCGGCTTTGTTATGGGCAGATCATGCCTCCTAAACCTGGTGGACTTCTTTGAGACAGTTACCAAGGCTAGAGACGAAGGAAAGGTGGTACACACAGCCTACCTAGACCTCGCTAAGGCCTTCGACACCATTCCCCATTTTGGTATTATAGACAAGCTCACCAGCCTAACCATAAACCCCTACGTCACAAGATGGGTTGCCAACTGGCTCACGGACAGAACCCACATGGTAGGAGTTGCGGGAGCTAGGTCCGACTCTAAACCGGTTACAAGTGGCATTCCCCAGGGCTCAGTCCTAGGACCCCTCCTGTTCGGCATATACTTCTCAGAGGTACAGGCATGCACAGGAGGACTATGGCTGACCAAGTTCGCAGACGACTGCAAACTAGGGGCTATAATTGACTCTCTGGCTGACACAGACATCCTCCAAAAGGGTCTCACTGAGACGGATACCTGGTGTCAAAATCATGGCCTCAAGCTAAATGCCAAAAAGTGCAGAGTCAAAAACAAAGTACCCACAAACTACCACATAGTTGGTAGTCCCCTAAATACGGAAGACGTAATAAGGGATCTGGGGACCCATGTCGATAGTAATCTCACCTTTGATAATCACATTGCCAAAGTGGTTATAAAATCTTTCTATGTGGCCCACCTAATCACAAAAGGGTTCACATCCAGATCAAAAGAGGTCAGTGTGCCCTTCTATTCATTACTCATCAAACCCATCATAGAGTACAACGCCCCCATTTGGGATGTACCTTACAAGACACCTGCAACAGCTGGAAAGACCACATATGTACCTCACCAAGAGGATCACTGGCCTCAAACAGATGCCCTATGCAGCTCGACTGAAGAAACTCCAGCTGTACTCGGTTGCATACCGCCTACTCAGAGGTGATCTCTGCCTGACATACAAGGCCATGTCCAACCCAGAATTGATGGACATGCTCCACCTAAAGAAACCCTTATCCCCTTGAGCCATACGCTCTAGGGATCTAAACCTCACCACAACAATTAATAGGACGTGCTGGAGGGATAGATTCCTGTCCCAGAGACTTCCCATGCTTTGGAATAAGATTCCAATCTATATTAGGCAGAGCTCCTCACTAACACTTTTCAAAAGAAACCTTGACGAGTGGATGGGAAATAGAAAACTTACCTCGGGGATCACTTCAGTGGCTCTGCTGGACAGAGGCACAGGGAACTAATCTAAGGGGGTGGCGAAAGCCAACACATTCTGGCTAGGCTTATAAATGCCTTCGGGCAGATAGCCTAGTACCTACCTATGAACAAACAAAAAGCAAGTCCTCACCTGTTATACTGTACTGTTGTACATCTGTAAATAAGGTACAGTATCCATTATGCAAATGTCAGAGTAAATCAAGCCGATCTCATACACACATAGTGTTAGAAAGAAAAACAAAAACTGAGCAGAAGAATACCTTGGATATTGATGTGTAATATTTGCTGTTTTTTTAATCTAAGATTAACTGAAGGTTATATTGGACATTGTAACTGGGTGAAAATTAATAATTTATTTTCAGGGGTAGCCCGGGTATTATTCAGGGGTTCAGCTAACATTTGGATATAATCAAGGAACGGAAGACATTGAAAGAACAGGTAATGAAAAGACTGTGGTGGGGGACCTTTTCAGTTTGCGTCTAAAAGTGCTTAGTAGTTAGAATGTATATGCTGTTATGTGCAGGCACAGCACAAATGCAGGAGTAATGGTGATAGTTAGGAGACATACTCAGAGCAGGAAGGGACAATATCATAAGCTTAGTTGGAGGACCAGCTGAGATACAGGAAAAGAACCAGGCATGTGCAAGACATCACTTCAGTTCATTTTTAAATGATTGTAATTCTCAATTTTCTTTAAGGAATTTGGGATAAAGATCCATTGTTTAGAGAGGGAGTTAGAATACAAACAGCGTCCTGCTGTGTTCTTGGATTTGGTTATGGTAGCTAGATTATTTGTCTGCAGAACACAAGGTAAAATTCTGGGAGTAGCAATGGATGAGATGGCTTAGACTTGGCATTGTCCTGGTCTTTGGATTATTTTATGGGCTATTAGTATTTGTGAGTATGTAAGGGTAAATGAGAGTTCTAGACAATTTATTTCTTTGTAAATCAAGCAGTAGTGGGGTCACGTTTGGTTGATTTGAGGCAAATTTATTGATTTTATTATAATGTTGCAGAATGAGTACAGGTGAAGCTGTTAGGTTTGTTAGTACAGGAGATGCATGTAGGAGGGCTGGGAGAAAGTAGGCTGAACCAATGGTGACTCTGGCAGAGGCTGTGAATAATAACTTAGCTCTGTATAGCCTACCCAGTTTTTCGTGTGACTTTTTTATAATTTGTAGCAAGTGCTGATCATGTTTCCTTTGGTCATCTGTGATGACTCCAAGCAGTTTGCTGTTGAGATACTAGGTCTATTTTTGTACTGTCCATATAGACAAAGCGATTTGTCAGGGACTTGTATTGTTTTGGTGTAAATAATACCAGTTTGTTTTTAGAGGGGAGGGGCTAAGGAATAGATTTCAGTTGTTTAGCTAGTTTTCTATGGAGGAGAATAATTTTTGGGTAACCTGTCATAATGTTGATAGCCTTTTGTATAAACAAATATTTGTAGAGTAGTTGGCACATTAGAAAATTGAGACATCCATGGATATAGAATGCAGGTCAGTGATCAACAGAATGAGCAGTAGCAGATCTATATGCCTCATTCGTGCAAAGGAAGGATACTATTCAAAACCAGAGACTCACTCTTGACTGTAGCTTGTGTAGCAAGTCCTTCTGCATATCCATTATTGGTTTTCATGTCAGATCGCTCACACCCACATGTATTACAATCTTGTTATATCCATACTTGCTGTTGGAGAGGGTCCTTGGGGTTCTGAATATATTGGCATTCCTGGTTCCTTAGAGGAAGCCATCTGCAACTCTGTCCTTTTTCAGTGTTGTAAGCAGAGTCAGTTAAATCTACCAGTGGAGTCACCAATTACAAGGATGTTCCAGAAGTTGATTTATTCTTACTAGACACTATAATATTATGTTGTTGGTGACATGTTAGAGAATTGTAACTTTGTCTCTTCTTGATAGTAAAGTGACTGCATGGAGAAAGTATGTCTGGACGGGGTTCACTGATGCTTACTCTTTAAAGTTCTCTAATGATTTAGATTTTTCCACAGCATCAGCTTTGACAGTTTAGTGTTGTCAGAACTTATTATTTCATTACCCATTTATCTAGTTACAAAAAAATTCTGGTTGGTAGTTCAGAGGCAGATTTTTTCAGCCTTGTGGCTAGACGGTTGAATAATGTGCTTGTTCTTACAGCCCTGTAAATCTGATTCTTCTTTATACTAAAGGGAATGCTGGTTGGTGTTTTTTATTGTGAAGTTTTCTCATTTTAATGGCTAAATTGATCAGTAAGTAATATGTGAGAGCTATAAAAAAAAAAGAGGTGGGGAGCCTAATGCAAACTAGCATTATGATCTTAGCCTAAGAACTTGTTTTAATTTAACCTGGAATTCAGCTGCAAACAGTTGGCTATTAAAATGTTGTCATCGTGTATGTATAATTTTGAGAGCTATCTACCTTATTGCTATGTAAATGCTATCTGCTAACTGTGCTTTGATAATGGGCACTGCACAGTACTGTGTTACTGTACAGACATCGATGTGGTGTTCTTTAAGGAGCAGGGGGCATGGCAGAAAATATTTTGCTGAACAACCACCTACTCAGCTGACAACTGGTTTAGTAAATAAATAGCTAGGTTGTAGATGGATATATGAATAAACATCTATCTGTCTGATACAACACAGCACTAGTCTAAAAAGTAATATGCCCACTGGCATCTTTTACTTGCTGGGACCATACAAAAGTATAAAAATGCATCTAGAAGTCTGTCAGACATTTAGCAAGAACTTGAAAAAATAGCAATTTGGCGAAAGGCATACAAGGAAGAAAAGGCAGAAATATATACAGATACATTAGTTGTAGACTTTATGTTGGCTGTTTTATATAATACATAGCCAAGGAAGGTTAGTAAAATTGAACGTGGCAATATAAGAGTTAGACTTTTCCTCACATTGCTTGCTTTAGAATTGGGAGGACAGTAAATGACAATCTGGGTAGTCAGTTTAAGGTTAAAATGTTTGGGTAAACAGCCAACAAGGAAGTACTAGGGCGATGGACACTTGGATGAAATATTTCAGGTAAAGAACTTGGAAAGGAATGTAAAAGTCAGAACACGTAATGTGCAAGGTTTAGATAATTCAATTGCCAATTCTCTTTCGCATTCACAATGGATCAGGTTCAAGCAGTTTGGCACCATAAGCGTTAACAGTGAAAAAGCATTAAAAAACATAAAAAAAATAAATTAATTCACAATTGTGATATCACAATAGTAAATAATTATGAATTATGTATACCTTTCTGACAGACTCTAAAGAAAAGAAATTAATGTTTTTTTTAAGCAATATTTTAGTGAAGTATGTCTCCTTAAAACATAATGACTTGAGTTAACTGTTGTGAAATAATACCATACTAGACTTTAAATTTGTAGTTTGGTTTTATTTCTTTGCTCTGAAGAAGTCTTAATTATTTCATATGGAAAAAATAGCTTAGCTGTTTTAATTTTTAATAATAAAACATGTTGTGTAAACAGTTTACATCATCTATGGTTTCCTTTTAGTCCTTTGCTTTCTGTACGTCATCCTAAAACTAAAAAAATTCTGTCCCATACGCTGACAACCTGCCATGAAGCTACCGCATACCCAGTATCTATACTTATAAACCAATCCATTGTAGAAATGTATGTCCCTTTCATCTGGACAGAATTCCACATTATACCTATACATAAAAGTGGAACATCTCCTCTCCATTTACTGGTGTACAGCTAGTATATCTCTTCCAAAATACTGGAAAAATGCAATCATTCCCAACTTCACAGTAACAATCTCCTCTCCGGTACTCAAAATAGTTTCCAACCTCACTACTGCTTTACTCACTTTTACTAAAATCAAACTACAAGAGAAACAACGGCAGCCTGGTATCCTCCCTCTTCTTAGTTATGTCAAAAGCACTGGGTACAGTTTACACAGTTTCACATCAATGCATCCTCCATGAACTATCCTCCCCAAGATTCTCCTATTTATCCTTTAGCTGATTTTCACAGCTGTCTCACCAATACATTCCAAGCTATAAAGTGAAACAAGATCTCTCCCCCTTTCTGTCTGTCCTGGTTGATGTGCTTAATGGAGTTTTACTATGCCCTTTACTATTCAACATATTCTCTAATAAACCCTCACAAAACTACCACTCTCATATGCCTTGCATCAAGTCTACTGCTATGCTACATGATGACCCAGGACTCTTTTTCCTCTACTGAGGCCTGGCTACATGACTGAGAGCTATTTTTAAGTACTTAAAAATAATGATGATTTTACACAAATCTCTTCAGCATAAAAACAATCCAACATACCATCAGCAAATAATACCACAAATGAAATAGTTTCCAGTACAAAGTTTCTTGGACTCATAATTGATAACTTAAAAGATGATTGACACATCACTTGAGCCATCAAGAAAACTTGGTAAAAGCTGGGTTTCCTCTTCCAAAACCAACTTTATCTTACCGACTCCTCTAGGAATTCTTTAGCAACATCTTACCTTCAATTCTCTGTGCAGCAGCCATCCTGACTAATCTTCCTTTCACCTTAAAAATATACTACAGGTTTACTACAACAGAATAAGTTTGCATCCCAGTTATCAAACTTAGTCTTGCACTAAAGCACCTTACATTGGCTCAAACTACCTATTTACCTTACCTACTCCCAAATGCTTACTGACTACAAAATAATTCACACACTCAACACCTACCCATCACTACTAAACATCTTCAAAAACTACTCCCCTCCCAGGAATCTCCACTCACACAACAACTATCTCCTAACCGGGACCAAGTCTCATAACAGTGAAGGTGGATGACTTTATCCAACCAATGGTGATAATCAGTGGAGCTCCACCCACCCACCCACCCACCCAAAAATAAGACATCAAGTTTCAAGTCCAACCTAAAGCACCACACAAACTTCCTCAGGCTATGCTTACGCTCCCTTCCTGAGTAAACCAATTATTTTTTGTTTCTCTTCCATTACCAGTCTTGACTCTCTCACCATTCTTATCCCTGTATTTTTTTCCCTCACTCTCAGACCCACTACTGCTCCTCCAGCTAATATATATCCTTAATCCTCTCCTACTAATATCCCTTCTTACCCAACGTAATTTATCTGTCTGTTATCTTAACTTGTCCACTATCAGATTTTTATTTATGTTTTTTAAAAATGTCTACTTATACCTTTTCACTTCCTCCTTTATTGTCTGTCCCTGCTGTAATGACATTCAGTCATTTATGTGTCAGTATACATAATGATCCATGTTCATTATCATTACTCTCTTATCTCCAGCTACTACATATTAACATGGCTATGATTTATGTATAACAACTACCAATGTATCTGATAAACAGTTTAAGTACTTATGCTTCAATGTTACCTGCAAATAAATTCTTAAAATGTTTAATTTGTTAGTGTGGTTCATTGGAACTTTCCTCCCTAGGCCTCAGTTGAAAACTGCAGTTGTGACCAATTAGACTTCACATTTATAAGAAATTAAGATGGACAGAAAGTCCTATGCCTTCAAGTAGTGCATTTCTGTATTCCTACACAGGCAGCATCAATTTGCCAGTACTACTAAATTTTATTTGTGATTCTTTACTGTTTCCAGCATCCTCTCATCCTGACTCCTGCGCTGGGGATATCTTGGACTTTATGTATCATACCTGCATTCGGATAGAGTGATGTTTATGAAGCTGGAAATTGATGTTGTAATGATAAATGTTGTTAGTGCATATGCTCCACAAGTTGGGTGTGCAATGGATGAGAAAGAAAAATTTTGGAGTGAATTGGATGAAGTGGTGATGACTGTACCTAAGGGTGAGAGAGTGGTGATTGGAGCAAATTTCAATGGGCATGTTGGTGAAGGGAACAAGAGGAGTGGATGATGAAGTGATGGGTAGGTATGGTGTTAAACAAAGGAATGCAGAAGGTCAGATGGTAGTGGATTTTGCTAGAAGGATGGACATGGCTGTGGTGGATACGTATTTTAACAAGAGGGAGGAGCATAGGGTGACATACAAGAGTGGAGGAAGATGCACACAGGTGGATTATATTTTATATAGGAGGGCCAGTTTGAAGGAGATTGGAGACTGTACAGTGGTGACCGGAGAAAGCGTAGTTAGGCAGCATAGGATGGTGGTTTGTAGGATGACGTTGGTGATCAAGAAGAGGAGGAGGAGTGTGAGGGCAGCACCAAGGATCAAATGGTGGAAATTTAAAAAGGGTAATTGTGAGATGGAGTTCAGGGATGAGTTAAGACAGGCACTGGGTGGCAGTGAAGAGTTACCAAATAGCTGGGTAACTACAGCAGAGCTAGTAAGGGAGACGGCTAGAAAGGTGCTTGGTATCACATCGGGACAGAGGAAGGACGACAAGGAAACATGGTGGTGGAATGAGGACGTACAGAAGAGTATACAGGCAAAGAGGTTGGCAAAGAAGTGGGATTGTCAGAGAGATGAAGAAAGTAGACAGGAGTATAAGGAGATGAGGTGCATGGCAAAGAGAGAGGTGGCGAAGGCTAAGGATAAGGCATATGAAGAGTTGTATGAAAGGTTGGTCACTAAGGAGGGAGAAAAGGACCTGTACCGATTGGCTAGACAGAGGGACCGAGCTAGGAAAGATGTGCAGCAGGTAAACGTGATAACGAATAATGAGGGAAACATACTCACAAGCAAGGAGAGTGTGTTGAGGAGATGGAAAGAGTACTTTGAGGGGTTGATGAATGAAGAGAATGAGAGAGAGAGAAGGTTGGATGATGTAGGGATAGGGAATCATGAAGTACAATGGATTAGCAAGGAGGAAGTAAGGATAGCTATGAAGAGAATGAAGAATGGAAAGGCTGTTGGCCCAGATGACATACCTATGGAAGCATGGAGGTGTTTAGGTGAAATGGCAGTGGAGTTTTTAACCAGATTGTTTAATGAAATCTTAGAAAGTGAGAGGATGCCTGAGGAATGGAGAAAAAGTGTTTTGGTACCTATTTTTAAGTATAAGGGTGATGCGCAGAGCTGTAGTAACTACAGAGGGATTAAATTGATCAGTCACAGCATGATGTTATAGGAAAGAGTAGTGGAAGCTAGGTTAAGAAGGGACGTGATGATTAGTGAACAGCAGTATGGTTTCATGCCGGGAAAGAGCACTACAGATGCAATGTTTGCTCTGAGAGTGTTGATGGAGAAGTACAGAGAATGTCAGAAGGAGTTGCATTGTGTTTTTGTAGACTTAGAGAAAGCATATGACAGGGTGCTTAGAGAGGAGTTGTGGTATTGTATGAGGAAGTCAGGAGTGTCAGAGAAGTATGTAAGAGTGGTACAGGACATGTACGGGGGTAGTGTGACAGCAGTGAGGTTTGCGGTGGGAGTGACAGATGCATTTAAGGTGGAGGTGGGGTTACATCAAGGATCAGCTCTGAGCCCTTTCTTATTTGCAATGGTGATGGACAGGTTGACAGACGAGGTCAGACATGAGTCCCCATGGACTATGATGTTTGCAGATGACATTGTGATCTGTAGTGAGAGTAGGGAACAGGTGAAGGACACCCTGGAGAGATGGAGATATGCTCTAGAGAGAAGAGGAATGAAGGTCAGCAGGACTAAGACAGAATATATGTGTATGAATGAGAGGTAGGATAGAGGAATGGTGAGGATGCAAGGAGTAGAGGTGGCGAAGGTGGATGTGTTTAAATACTTGGGGTCAATAGCTCAGAGTAACGGTGAGTGTGGAAGAGAGGTAAAGAAGACAGTACATGCAGGATGGAGTGGGTGGAAAAGAGGGTCAGGAGTGATTTGTGACAGACAAGTACCTGTAAGAGTGAAAGGGAAGGTCTAGAAGAGGGTAGTGAGACCAGCTATGTTATATGTGTTGCAGTCAGTGGCATTGACAAAAAGGCAGGGGTTTGAGCTGGATGTGGCAGAGTTAAAGATGTTAAGATTTGCACTGGGTGTGACAAGGGTGGACAGGATTAGGAATAAGTATATTAGAGAGTCAGCCCAGGTTGGAAGGTTTGGAGACAAAGCCAGAGAGGCAAGATTACATTGGTCTGGACATGTGCTGAGGAGGGATGCTGAGTATATTGGGAAAAAGATGCTAAGGATGAAGCTACCAGGTAATGGAAAAAGAGGAAGTCCTAAAATAAGGTTTATGGATGTGGTGAGAGAGGACATGCAGGTGATTGGTGTGACAGAGCAAGATGCAGAGGACAAGAAGAAATGGAAACAAATGATCTGCTGTGGCGACCCCTAACGGGAACAGCCGAAGGAAGATGATGACCTGCATTCCTATTTTTATTTTTTGCTTATTTTTGGAACTCCTGTCTACTAAATGAAGCCCACTGTCTGAAATTACTGTTTCTAGAATTCCATTTGTCGCAAATTTCTCTTTGCTACATGAATTACATGTGCGCTCATTTTATCTTTTAATTTGACTACCTCAGAAAATGTGATGTAATGGTCAACTTACATAAAATCCACTGGTCATCACTGAAGTAAACTAATTCAGTTGTAATCCTGTTCTACCTTAGTTCTAGAATATTTATATTTATTTATTGACATTTGCTAACCAGGAAAGTCCAGGGTTGGGAACCCATTTTCAGTGGAGGCCCGAGGAGAAAAGCTCCACAATTATCAGTAAGATATAGACAGATGACAACATTTAAATAGCAGAAGTAAGCAAAAGTTAAAAAATGATAAAAGTAAAAAAAATATATATATATATATATATATATATATATATATATATATAGGCAATATAAAACTTATCAGTATGTATCAGAACTTATGTAAATTTAGATAACAGTCGGTGTACTTAGTTACATATCATGTAATAGCCCTTCTTTAAAATTCTGACAGACTTCACAACTTTGCATGACCAGTTCTGCTTTGATATTTTTTACCAATACAGGATATCCTGAGTTCTTTCCTTACCCTTCACAATGCTCAAGCATGCTGCCACCATGACAGAGGTGAATGTCTAATGTTCCTGTCACAAAACAAAATTAGAGTATGCCATCCATCTACCTCCAGCACTCCCTCCACTTACCGGCTTCCAGGACCTCTGGATATTTCATATTAGGTATTAGGAATATATGCTATTATACAATGACCCCCCCCCCCCATTAATATTCCAAAACATGCACGCTGACTGGTCAGCATGCATGTTGTAAATCAAAGACTTATACTAATGGAAAAAGGTCCGGTCGCCCGGACTTTTTCCATTAGTATAAGTCTTTTTTTTTTTTTTACAGCAATGGAGAACACAAGATCTCTGTTGCTTTTTAGAAACTGTCTCGCTATGTTAATGGAGTTTAGCATAGCGAGACAGCTTTAAAAAAAGTAACGAAGATCTTCCTTTCTCCATTGCTTTTTTAAAAGCTGTATCACTATGTTAAATGGGTTTAACATAGCGAGACAGCTTTAAAAAAAGCAACGAAGATTCTCCGTTGCTTTTTTAAAAGCTTTCTCGCTATGTTAAAACTCCTTTAACATAGTGAGACACTTTGTAAAAAGCAAAAGAGACCTTGGCTTTCTCCGATGCTTCCACCCACAGCCCTGATGTACTGCGTAAGCATACGCATGCGCTCTACATCAGAACTGCCGCAGAATACCAGACAGCTGCGGAAGGGCAGTACGGTGGCATTATACAATGCCATTATTTAAGAAAAGTAAGTTTTTTTTTTCTTAAATAATGTCATTGTATAATAGCAATAATCCACTTCTGGGTGTGGGTAATGCTGGATTTACCCACGGTTGTCTTTGTTTGTCCACTTGGGCTTCGCCCTCCTGACCAAACCACACCAACCGTGGGTAAATCCAGCATTATCCACACCCAGGCGTGGGTTATTGCTTAATTAATGTGCACTAAAAATAAAACAAAATATTTATTTCTTAGCTTATACTTTGTCATAAGAGATGTTAAAAAACAGAGGTAAAGTATTAGATTCCTAGATTACCTCCAGATACAACATATCTTGTAGTTCCTCTCTCAAGGTCTGCTCAGCTCACTGAGGCTCACTATAAGGAGCATGTTTGATGCGCCACTGAAGTTCTATGTCTACATTATGCTTCATCTGGTGGGTGCATACTGGCCTACCAGTAAACATGTCCTCAAACTCCTGCAGTACTGCCTGGATATCCTAAGCTTGGGTAAGATATAGCTGCAAACTTTCACTTTTCCTTTCCCCCCACTACACTTTTTTTCCTCACTTTCCTGTCTTCCTTCTTTCCTTTCTTCTCCTTGTTTGACTTCTGCTTTAACCTCCGTCACATTGCATGCCCAACAGTTATACATAATGGGGGCTTCCAAGATGGCTGCACATTGAGTAACAGCTTAATTCCAGCTCTCCCAGTGTGAAAACAGAAACTCAGAAGAGAGAGCCAGTGAACTCATTTTTTTTTTGAAAAATTTCAGTAACTGGCTAGTAAGTGCACTGCCTAGATGCCAGCAAAAAATAATTCAGAAAACCAGAAAGAACATCAACCACAAAAGGTGAGGAAAAAACACTGACTGGGAAGAATTCTGCAGCTGTTCAGCAAAAAGCTCCAGCGCTGGTGCAAGACATGACTTCCAGTAACCTAGAGGAAAAAATACGTCAAATGTACTCAGAGCTGATTATAATAAATGAAACACTGATGGAGTACATCAACTCAAATAACAAAAGTCTGGATAAAATGGAAGAAGCTTTAAACAGACATTCAGATGAGGTGATAAAACTGCAAAAATTGGAGGTCGAAATGAAGATAAGGCTGGCTGCTCAAGAAGAGATGTTTCAAAAAATAATTGAATTACAGGACAGAGCATGCAGGGAAAATCAGATATTTTCTGCTGTGCCAGAGAAGCTGGAAGGAACAGACTGTAATAATTTTATGAAAGCACAAATAAGCAACTGCACTAGTATTCCACAGCAGCTGTTAATTGAAAGGGCACATAGTGTATATTGCTCCAAACATGACCGTGAGAAAGCAACCTATACCTTTAATAGTAAAAATGCAATCCTACCAGCAGAAGGAGTTGATTCTGACAAAAATGTAGCAGAATGACAAAATACTACCAGTGGGAGATAGTAGAGTGGTTGTGGAAAATGATTACTCACTGTACACCAGGCAGAACAAGAGTAAATGCATTCCATTCTAAAGAAATCCCAATCCCTCCGCACCACACACTCCAGAGACCTCAACCTCATTATCACAATCAACAGAATGTGCTGGAGGGACAGGTTCATAACCCAGAGACTGCCCATGCTATGGAATAGACTTCCCATACATGTCTTAAAGAGCATCTCACTGGCCCTCTTCAAGTGAAATCTTGATGAGTAGATGGGAAATAGAAAATTCACACAGGGATCACTCCAGTGGCTCTACTTGATAGAGGCACTGGGAACTAAGATCAGGTGGCACGATGCCAGGGTAATCCCATGGGCTGGGCTTGTAAAGGTTCCAGGGCCATTAGCCTAGTACACACTACTGAACTAAATCAGGGAATGTCAAGAAGTAGGAGTGAGATTCAAACTTCTTTATCCAGCTATCTTCAGAATATTCTTTCATGGAGGGACAAAATCATTTTTTGATGCAGAACATGCTAAGAAGGAAATACACAAGTCTGTCCAACAAAAAGTGAGCTGTGAAACAGAAGGAGATTCTGATTCTTGTTCTTCTGGTAATAAAAACCACAGAGAGATTGTGCCAATGAAACCTATTCCAGTGTTTCAACAGAAAATGCTTGAGAGACAGAAAAAAGCAGAAGAGTTGACTAGAAGAACTGAAAGTACATTGGAAAGGAAGCAGGGACTGGGTTTCAGAGAGGGAGATAAACAGGAATGAAACCAGCAACTTGGAAATTGACAAATAAATAAGGGATTATAAAGCATTATATATTTGTAAAACATGACACAACAAGAAAACCTGGAAATATTGGACTTTTTTGACTTTTTTAAACTTGTAGAGGACTTTAATATGCCCTACCTCATGCCATTAATGTCTGGAAGAACACTTAGGAGAGAGGAAGAGGAGGAAAAGAGTTAACCATAAGTAAAACAAACTTTTGTTCTTAACAGTAATATTTGCATAGTGCATGATATCTGCATGCTATAACATTTTCTCAATTATTTTCAAGTGTAATGGGGATACTAAAATAAACAGGTACCCTGTTTTTCCCCTTTTCTTTTTCTCTATGTTCTGTTTTAAGAAATGTTGGCACGGCAATATTAAAACAAAGAAGAAAAGTCTGTTCTAAAGAGTATGATACAAGAAAAAATGATGCACTTTTTCTTACTCTTGCATAGAGATATGACTGGATTAATGCTCTTAGCTTTAGCTAGTAACACGTTTTAAGAGGAAGCAAATAAATAAGAATATAATAATGCTCTCCTCTAGCAAGTAAATAAATACCTGTAGAAGCAACCCTGCATGTTGTAATCATGTCTCCGCGGAGGTAATCTGATAAAGAGCAATAAAAACAGAATACTTCTTTCTTTTAATGGCTTTCTGTCAATGGCTAGGTGATAATGTTTTCTGAAAGCATGCAAGTGTTTTCTCATTCTCGGACGGCAATAAAGATAAGATAAAACCAGTCAGCACTCAGTAGAAGCACACTAAACAAACACTTCTAAGCAAATATCCTAAATCTTCTAGACTATGTTGCATATTTGGGAGACATACATATATGCCCCATTATTTTTGAACTGCTTATCCAATCTCTCTTCCCAATCCTTTCTAACCTCCTCTGATTGATTCTTTTTATTCCTTTTTTAACAGCAGTTTTTTTCTAGAGTCTAATAAAAACTCTACCAATATTGGTCTTTCGCTTAGCGTCCCCTATTTCTTTCTCTTTGCCTATACTTTGATATCGGTCCTTGATAGGGAAGGCAATATCTATCCTGCAGTCCAAATAAATTCTTGACCTCCTCCCATTCTATTACCTTTGCCTCTCTAATTATGAGCTCCCAATATCCTTGTTTCTTTTACCAGTTTTCTCAAATAAATTCCAGCCCCCCTCTTACCTACTGTCTGTATCCCTGATTGCAGTCATCCCTATAGCCAACATTTCCTTTCTCCATTCCCATGTTGGCTTAGTTCTTAGAATACTTTCTGCTACTTCATAAATGGATAGATTATAAGTGATGTATAATGTTTGCAACTAAATTATATCAGTATTGTTTGCTTTCATTTATACAAATGACTGCATATACCACACGTGATAATTTAATAAAGATGTTTCTTGTTTAAAAAAAAAAAAAAAACAGTCGCACATAATGTAAATCCTTTGTTATTTTCACCAAAGAAAGTGTACTATATGATGTCATAACAGTATACAGGCACTCTTCTTACGGATGTTACTGACATGAATCCTTGAATAACATCTACTTGTGAGAATAACATCTACTTGTGACTGTTGTGCAAATGTGTACTGCATGTTATCGTGATTTATGCAACTAAGAATGATGCTCTTACATTACCATTCTTGTGATGATATTGTTTAAAGTTTACTGTTTCATTGCTTGCAGTTCTGCTGTGCTGAGCCTGAAAATGGTATAGGCGGAGCAATGCTGAACCTTGGTTAACTAACTTTAAAATTAATAAGAAATAAACTACCTTTGTAAGTTAAGCATTCTACACATTCCAGTGTCTTTGGGAGGTGCCACAGAAAACACCAATCAGACTATGTTTCAAAGAAGTAGGTTAATTTTGAAAAATAAAACCTGGTAAAATCTTTGATACATCACAATCCCAGTCTCTCACTTTCCATGCCCAATGTCTTCCGATGCCAGAAGTACAAATGAGTCAGCAAGACTGCACTTAATTGTTATGGGAAGACTAGTGGACCCAAAACGATTACAAACAATTTCTAACCTTCATTATGCATTCTCATTCATATCACCCCATTCTTCCTTCATGGCCTAGTCACCTCCTGCACCTGTTCTGAAAGGTTGTAGTTCCATACCCAGTTAATTCTCATTCCTCTGTACAAATAGTGTTTCCACAAAATCATATAAAACTATTGAATTTCCTCAGAATCCTCAATAGTCATAGCCTCAGACCTATCCTTAGGAACAGCACTGTTCGCACCCCACCCCACTTATAATTATTTCTGATTACTTAAATTTGGTAAGTGGACTAGTACCTGCAGACCTTTTCCAGCTATATCCCAGGTCACAACAGCAAGAATAAGGACTACATGTTGAGCTAATTTAGAGAAGTCACTAAGCATCATGTGCTGCCAGGTGGGAGGAAATTGGGATGCCTTAAGTAAATGCCTATGGATACAGAAACAGCATATAAAACTCCAAATGTAATTTAGCTTTCTATAATACACTTCACCCTCAAAGTCCACCCCAATACAGTCCATCCATTTTCTACATGTCAGCTACTTCTTGCCCGCCTAATTTGTATGTAACCCTGGAACTGTGATACCCTGCAATACATTATGACTCAAAATGTTTCTGTTCTTCCACATTCAGCGAAGTAAATTGTTTGTTCTGTCCAATTCTATCTCCCACCAGTCAGTACATACACCTTGTTTTTCACTTCTCTGGAATTGGTTTTCTCCTATATGCGATTGCAGCAAGCATTTCTCTAACATACTGTTGAACTGGTAGCATTCTGCCACAAGTCTTAGTAAACAGAAGTTACCTTACTTGACAGTATCTGCTATACTTTTATTATTCTTACTAATGTTTTCTTTCCTAATCTATGGTTGTTTGTTATTTCTTGCAATGGCATTCATTAACAACCAACCATAAACCCCATGTCAACAAGAGAGGCAAAAGAAACCATAATACCTCATGGTCAGTTTTCAAATTAAGCTTGGTCTTATTATCTTCTGAGATAGTAAGTGGAGCAGTACTCAGATAGTTAATCTGGCCACATTTAGGTTGAATCCCATATTGAGGAATTTGCAACAACTACTATGGGCACATGAGCAGCAAACAGTGTGAGCCATACAAGACGTTTAAAGCTACATTTACTTATAATATGGCAAACCACTAGGTGCAGTGCATGATGGGAATCATCTACTCCACTAACAAGACTTGTAACTAATACAGGTGCAAGACTACCACTACGAAAATGCATTATACTTTGCTGTAATGTCTCTAGGGCAAACCTCTGGGCTATGTAAGGCATAATGAGACTGTCACAGCCTAGTGCAGGGCTCTATTGGGCCAAACAGGTCCAAAAAGCCCAAGGTTGGCCCTGCAGTCTGTACGTGTACAATGGATGTAAAGGCATCTGAAATGTTACTTACTTGGAGCACTATCTACTGAGATGTGTGTGTGTGTGTGTTTGGGGGGGGGGGGGTTGATCCATTCTGATGCCAGTGTCCAATCTTCCTGAAGTAATCCAGTACCACTGCCTTCATGCAGAGCGATCAAAACCACCTCCAGCTCTGTTATGTCCCTCTGTGGCTGACCTCTCAGCTGCTATAGAATGGACCTTTCCTTTTGCTACACTGCATCGTGTTTGTCACGTTTATAACACTGGTAGGGAGTACAAGTGTGCCTACCCACAACACTGGCATTCTGGACTAGTGTTTGAGACATCTGGTCTTGTAAATGTTGGTCTGCGCCCCCTCTCCCATACAGGTACTACCTGAGGGCCCTGATTGCCTTTGGCAATACTTATTTTCAGCAAGGCTGAGACTATCTAGCTCTGCTGTTCACCTCATTTTCCATATAAGTAAACATCTGTGAACACAAAAAACATGGTTAAGACTCTATTCTGTTGTGGCTGGCACGTTGACAGCAGTAGACACAGGTTAAAGTACAGCTGAGTAAGAAGTCATCATAACAGTAGGTGCCCTACTTATTATTACTGTGGCAGTATTCCTTACTATAGGAATACCCTTACTATACGGATATCCTGCCAAGGATAGCTGTTCATCTGGTCAGCATATCAAAGCCTGAGCCTTTCCATCTGCCATACATCAAACATATGTCCTAGATACAATACATAAGGTACATAAGTGATGGACGATCACAAACAATAAAAGAATGCGGTACATGTACATTCAGAAAAAAGGAAAAGAAGTCCCATTAACAAAAAAAAAAAAAAAAAAGAGAGAGAGAGAAACAGCAGGGGGTAGGAGGGAGGAAGAGAATACTGCCACAATGATAAGTAGGACATCTACTGTTATTGTAAATCATAAAACTGTACTATGTCCTTCCTTAATCACTGATGCAGTATTCCTTACTATAGGGACAGGACTAAAGCTACTGTAAAGAATGGGAAGAAGGAGGAGCAAATGAGGAACTCTCCAAAAACTATGGAGGATGCACCTACCAAAATCTGCTCTGGCCCTTGAAAACACATCCAACTTATGGTGCTTAGTAAACGTATGCACAGAAGGCCAAGTAGCAACTTCCAGAATGGATCTAGCATAGAGACCCTTAAAAAAGCTTCCTCAACTGCCTAATTGAATGAGCTTGACCAGAAATAGGAAGTGTTTTATCAAATGAAAAGAGTAACAAAAAGAAATGGATTTAGAAATTCACGAATAAATGGTTTGCTTGGAAACTGGCAACTTATTGTCCAGCAAAGAAACAAAAAATTGCTTAGATATTCTACTATGTTTAGTCTTACCTTGGTAGAATCTGAGTTGTCTATGTAACTCTAAAGAATGAAGAATCCTCTGACTTTTAATTTGTGGAGAACGAAAGGAGGAGGGAAGATAGCCTGATTCAAAGGCACATCATTGACGACCTTAGACATGAATGTAGGATTGGTTCTAACAGTCATCCTGTCACTGTGAAACACTAGAAAATAAGGAATGGCCATAACAGCCTGAAGTTCAGAGACCCTTTCAGCAGAACTCACAGCCACCAACAAGACAGTTTTCCAGGTACACAATTTCAAAGTGTAAGTCGCTGCTGGTTCAAGAGGTGACTGGGTCAGCTTTTCAAGAACATAGCTCAGGATTCAAAGAGGAAGAATGAGTTTTTCTGGAGGCCTAATGTGAAGGACATTGTTTAGAAACTATTTGGTAGAAGTGGTGTATTCAGTTGACAGACAAGTAGAGATGGCTGATAAATGAGCTTTAACAAAAGAATATACCAAAACAGAACTGAGCAACTCACACAGACAGGAAAGAACAGGTCCAACTCATTAATGTGACACCAAGATGAAAATCTCTTACACTTTGCTACAGAAGACTTTCTAGTATTGGATCGTCTTGTCTCCTGTAAAACCCAAAGCATGCCCTCAGAAAGGTGGTGCTGGAAAAGAATCAAAACCCTACCACCCAGTCAGTCAGTTGTATGATGAGAAGATCAGGGTAAATGAAAGAGCCATTTTCCTGTGTTAGGATGTCCATCCTGTGGATAACTTGTGATGTCTGCCCCTGGCCAGGTGAAAAAGAAGAGGAACCCAATGCTGTCCTGAACAAAAGGGAGTCACCAAGAAGATTATGGCCTTTGTCTAACATAATGTTGTGAAAGACCTTTGGCAAAAGAGGAAGAGGGGAAAATGCATACAGGAGCATCCCTCTCCAAGAGAAATACTTTGCATCCACTTTCCAAGCCACAGGACATGGCATTCAGAAACAGAACTTGCTGAGTTGTCTGTACTGAAGGGAAGCAAAAAGATCCTCCTGAGGAGTATCCCACTAATGAACAATGTCGGGGAAAACCTCTCTCTGCAACATCCACTCAAGAGGATCTACATTGGATATGCTTAAAGTGCCTGCAACTACATTCTTTTGTGTTGGAATATGGACTGCTGGTTGCAAATGGCAAGGTCCCATGCTATGAGGTCTAGTCTGCAAAGGTGGCAAGACTCTGTCCCCTTGTGCTTATTCATGTACCACATAACAGAGGCATTGCTGGTAAAGAGTGTACCGTATCATTAGCACAGTGGGTACCACACTTGCCTTTGGAGCAGCAGGCTGTTGGTTCTATTCCCACACCAGGCAGATCAATTGCTAACACTGTAGTGCAGCATAAGGCGGGTGTTGCACTACTGAATGTGCAATTTGTCAAATGAAATGTTAAGCTGAGGCCGTTCTCTCTTTTTTAATTTCTCCAAATCTTTTGCGTTTCTAATACCTTGACAGGAATGGACCCCATTCCCAAGTCAAACTACGATTAAAGTTCATGAAATTAGTATTGTTTCACTCTTTAATGTCAGCCAGAAGTACTCTTCGCAGCACGCGCAATGTGCCCAGTAATGACTTCTGTAATTCGCATGGAGTTACTTGTATTGGTAGCATATCTAAATACAACTGAAGACTTTTTTATAAGATCCATTGCTCCTACTACTATTGGATCTATCTGGGTATCTTTCTTCCACATTACCCTCATTTCTGCTTGCAAATTCTGATATTTTATGACTTTGTGTCTCTCTGGGTGTGGCAATTTCAATAATCAATACTACTTTTGTCTTCTTTTCTTGGACCGCTATATCTGGTTTTCTAGCATCTGTCTTTTGAACTGTTGGTAATGGATGATCCTAAGTGAGGTAGACCATAATTTTCTATGATGCTTTGTGGCTCATGTTTCCAGTGTTTTTCAGTCACTTCAATAACATAATGTTTGCACAATCACCAATGTAACAGTCTCGCCACATTCTTATGCCTTTCAGTATACAGTCCTTCTACCAGTAGTGTGTTGCAACCAGCAACGAGGTATGCAACTGTTTCCAATTCGGTTTTACAAAACCTACATTTGTCTGTTTCTTCCACATGTTCAGTGGACTTTGTAAACAAACATGTATGTGGCCCACTATCTTGGGCCGCCAATATTAACATTTCATCTCTTGGTTTGAATTTGCCTCTCCTTAACCATTCCTGCATTCGTTCCTGAACAACGTGAGGTTCTTCCAGAAGTTTTCTATACTTGCAACTATTACGAATTTTCCACATTTCTTGCCTTCTCATCTGGTCCTTCACCTTATATTCTTTCTTTTGTTTTTTGGCACATTCAGTTGCTGCCTGGTTTTTATCCACTTGTGGTTTGATTTCCATTCCTGGTTGATGCTGATATGCTTCTGCTAGATTAAGCAGGGAAGACATCTTAAATTTATTTTCTCATGTTTCAAAACTTTCACTACTCTTGGGTGTTGTGAGGTCAGCAGATATGTGTGGAGTCCCATGATTGCAAATCTATACATGTAATCAATTTCATGGAAGCTCATCCCTCCTTCGGAACGGGGAATATATAATCTTGGTATGCACTGATTTTTATAAATCATTTGGTGAGCATGAAGCACCCTTCTTGTTTTCCTATCTAATCTATCCAACATGTTTTGGGGCCAGTCAATCATTCAAAAACTGTAAGTTAGGACAGGAAGAGCAAACTAGTTTATAGCTTGGATTTTGTTCTTAGATGTCAATGCTGTTTTCAGGATTAATTTAAGTCTTCAAAAGTATTCCTAAGTTTTATTTGCATTTGTTCATGTTTTATTGTTCATCCTTCATCAATTCCCAAATATTTATAAACTCCCTCTTGCTCAAGTTCTTTTATATCAGATTCTTGTCCCAAACTGATATTTTCCTGGTGCTGCAGTTTTCCTGCTTTAAAGTTTTTTTTCTTATATCATCTGAAAAAGTTTTGACAACTTGCAGTTGTACTTTCAGTTCCCCAACTGATGAGCTATACAGTTTCAAATCATCAACAAACAGATGCTAAGTAGGAGCCAAATTATAGCCATGGCATAACCTGTACAAAGCTTAATGGGTTAAGGGCAAAGCAGAATAGCAGCAGTGACAGAGAGTCACCCTGGAATATCTCCCTTTGAATTTATATCCCAGTAATAATAATTTGTCCTTTATCATGGCTTAATTGCAAAGTGGTCTGCCATTGTTTCATGGTGACTGCAATGTAGTCGGTCTATGTGGGGTGTAAATTACACATTTTTAAACACTCTTTTATCCATGAATGTGGGATACTATCAAATGCTTTTTTGTAGTAAATCCCTGCCATACTTAAATTCTTCCCCTTTTTACAGTTCTCCACTATGACTTCAACAGTAAATGATCCTTTGTTCCATATGACTTTCTTTTATTGCCCTTTTGTTCTATTGCCATAATTGAGTTTTCGTCTAAATGACTATAGACTCTGCATCAATTCCAGTGTATAGTTTATACATTATCGGAAGGCAAGTTACTGGTGTATAATTTTTAGGGTAGCTTGCAGGTTCACTCAAGTAGGAAAATTGTTTTTTCTGTTGTTAGCTAGGTTGGTGTTTGTTCGGGGTACTCATATAAATAGTTCTTATTCATGGGTAAATCTTCATGCAAAGATGTTAATACTTTAACCAAAAGTTAGGTACTGCATCTGGGCCTGGGGTTTTCCAATTAGAGGATTTTCTTAACTTAATTTCAATCTCTCTGGCTGTTACTTCATCCCATTTCATATCCTGTACCTTTAAACCTCTTATTCTTTCTTTTACTTCTTCTATTCCTTTAGCATCTTTTTTATGTTCCACAGGATCTTCATAGATCCTTCTCTAAAATGTTTCTATTTCTTCTTTTTTTGGTTGTCTTTCAATTCCTTTTACCTTGTTTCCCAATTCTCTGTAAAACATTTTTGGGTCATCAATAAATTGCTTATTTTGTACTTTTCCTTTATAGTTACCTCCGTATCTTTCGAGTTTTTCTGCCTGTGCAGAAATTTTTAGTTTGCTATTTGAGATAGTGCATGATAGATCCTGGTCTGTTCTCATACTGCGCATTGCTTTTATCACATCTATTTTTCTTAGCATTTTGTTGATCTATTCCCTCTTCAACAGTCCTCTAACAGTGACACTTCTTGTCTTAATTCTTTATAGTTCCCTCTATTCAATACTTCCGTGATGGTATTTGATTTCTCCCCTTCCTTTCGATCACTACCATATGTTCTTGTGGTAGATCTTAATCAGTTATTAATTTAGCTGCATAGTAATAAATCATGTTTACTTCTGTTATATCGCATGGATTTCTATGGACAGTCCTAATTACTGTGTTTATTTGTTTTATCAGACTTCTGACTTTTTGGGTTTTATTGACCTTCTGAAATCTATTTCTTTCATTGATCTTAAAATATCTATGTCTATTAAATCAAGCAACTCTTTTCTTAACTCATTTTCTTCCAAACTGAGGGCACATACCTTGTTTTCCATTTCCTGCGGACATTCTATAGAAAGTTCTATAGCATCTTCCTGTGGTACATTCTCTCCAGTTTCATCCTGTGCCATCCATTGCTCTGTCATATGGGAACTCACTGGTCTGTCACTCCTCAACATTGACTGCATCAGAGTTTCCACAGTTTCTTGTTCCTTCCCCTACCGTCTAGCTTCAAGAGAACGTTTACACTGGTTTCCTGTGGAAGGCTCCAAAATATCTTCATATGTCACCTCACCAACTGCTAACCATTCCACTGATTTCTGCTTAATTTGGAGTTCCATTGCTCTATCCTTTTGCATTGCTTTCTGAATTAGATTTTCTGCACTGAATCCTTCACTTTGGAGATACTCTATAACCTCAGTTTCTATTTCTTTAACTCCTCCGTTACCGATCTCCTTTTCCTCTTCGTTTTCTTATTTTTTGTATTGTAAAGTTTTCCGTGTCTGGATTCTTTTGCCTGTTTCTCTTTCAAATATCTTTGGTGCTGTTCTTTTTGTATTTATTATTTTTGCTTTCTCCTTTGCATAGATATTATACCATATTAACTCTCTTTTTCTTTCACATATCCATATTTCTTCTTCAGACATCTCCTCTTCTTCCTATTTCTCCTTACTTTGGGGACTCGTTCCATCATCCTGTGATGTAACCTGTGTTAGATCTTCTACATCAAATCCTTCACTTCGCAGGCACTGCATAACTTCAACTTCTATTTTTTTACCTTCGACTTTACTACTCTGTTTTTCTACATTCCCTCTGTGATATTTTTTTATTGTAAAATTTTCCATGTCTGAATGCCTTTGCCTGTATTTCTCTTCAAATATCTTTTGGGGCTACCTTCTTTATGTTGATTAATTTGGCTTTCCCCTTTGCATAAGTATTGCACCATATCAAATCGTTCTTTCTTTCTTTCCCATGTCTATTTCTTTTTTATACTTTTCAAAAATATCTAGGTTTTTTTGTTTATATTTTCACACTTCCTCAGATGCTTCGTTTTCTAAAGAAATTAAAGTTTCTTGGTCTATATACTTTTTTTCCAAAATCTGTTGTATTAATGACCACAAATTTTTATTTGAAGCTTCTGACAGTTTTCCTTGGGGAAGTATTTTTCTTTTCTCTAATTTCTCTCTCAATCTTTTTGTATATCTTGTGTCTGGAAGTTCTGGGCTTTTTACATAACAGCATCAATACATAATTTCTTTCTTATCCTCAACAGTCCACTCTATCATCATTCTGGCTCTTCTTTGGCCTATCAGTTTTTGTGATTTTTGTGGACTGCTAACTTCCTTCTACAACAGGGGGCCATCCTCCACAGGGCCTGGCCACATTGTAGGAATGTTTCCATATTTTGAGGATTCTACACAGTCATTTTTTTCCAGTCCTGATACCAGTGTGACTACCAGGATTAGGCACTTTTTTTATCCTGGGTCTTGTGCACCCAACTATCTTTTTTTAATTTTTGACCTACTTCTGTCCATGACACATGCTAAATAAATAGCGTCTATACATCAGTGTCATCTTGGTGAGATTTTGCAGAAAACAGGCTCCAGCTCTTGAAGGTACTCACCAAGACTTGAGAATGAATTCAGTGTCACCACTACTATTCTCCTTTGCCTGCTGACTTTTCATCTCTCTATTCAGACCCCATATGCTTGAGTAGAGGGTAGCTCAGATAGATGTAAAGATCCCACTGCACCTATCAAAAAGAGTAGTGAAAGCCGACACACTCTGGCTAGGCTTATAAATGCCCTCGGGCAGATAGCCTAGTACCTACCTACCTATGAACCTATTAAAAATCTTATGTCTTCTAATATAATTACATCTTTATCACATGTATTACACCATTCCAAAATCCATTGTTTGTTTGTGTCTTTCGGCTTTTCCCGGTTAGGGGTCACCACAGCAGAACTCCCGTCTGCTAATGATTGGCAGTAGATTTTTACGTTCTGGCTTGCCAGGCCTAATGCACAACCTTCAACGAAGGAATGCCCATTCACACATGTCGCCACAAAGAAGACGCTCTAACTGAGAATCGAACGGGCAATGTCTAACTGTGAGGCGACAATGCTACCACAGTATATTCTTACTATATTCCTAATACTATTCAGATTGACAGAAATTTACCAATAGAATTCTTTTTTTCTTTACTACCTCCCAATGTGTCTTCATCACTTATTTCAAAACCTGTTTGTAAGTCCTCATGATGTTTTTCTCATGTAATTTTTCTTCTATTACTTCTAAAACTTCTACGTTCTTCATTTTCTTCTCCATCTTTTTCCTCAATCTTATTTTCATTTTTGCAATCCATCCATAAATGTTCAATTGTGTTGCATTTTATAACATTTCAATTCACAAGTTTTGCATCATGCCCCATTTCTCCACAAATAACATTTTCTTTTATCACAGTTACTTATTAAATTTCCTTCTTTTCCACAAAAAAAAAAAAAAAAAATGTTTCGGGTTGCCCAGGTATTTTATGACACCTTAATTCCCCTCCACATTTATCATTCTTGGTATGTGTGTACTTTTTTCTCTTTCTATTTTAAACACAGTGTTACAGTCCCAGCAACCAATCCATAAACCGTTTTTGTCATAAACTTTTGCAATGTCCAGTATTTCTTTACATAAAGTTTTCAAATGTCCTTTCAAAGTCTCTCTTTCTACCTCTGTTTAAATTGTACAAGACTTTTTTTGTTTCCCCTGTTAAATGTTTTTATTGTACAATGATTCCATGAGTTACAGTCTTTCTTTTTCCATAGCCTCTCAAAAAAAAATTCAATTGTTTCTTTGTTAATAGAATAAAATCTCTTACCACATGTGCTTTTACACCTAAAGGAGCTATTAAATTGTCCCACAATTCATACATGTCCATTTCTTTGTCTTCTTTATTTTGAATCCCTACCATGTACTTTTGTTTTTCATTTTCTTCTGCCTTTTTTCCTGCTACTCCACTTTTGCCTACATATACTTTCTCTGCATACATTTCCTTTTCCATCTCATCATTATTCATCAGGATTGTCTCTGCCTCCTCCTTTTGCATTTTCTCCATAATATCCCCAAGGAAACAACTCCTTCATTTTCTGGCTCACTGTGCTCCACTAATTCTTTAAGTAAATCACTCAGTAACTCTTCCAACTGGAGGGTTGTAATTATACAATGATCATCTGCTGACTCACTTCCAAACAGATTTATTTGAAACATTTCGTCAGAATCCTACACTCATTCCCTAGTCTCAATACTTGCTTTCTCCTACATTTCTTTCACCACTCCATCATCTCCTTCTCGCTCCATCTGCCTCCCTGTTTCTCTAGGCCATCTGTGCCTTGAATGGAAACAGGAAGTGGCTCCTCCAAAAAGGGTCCCACTCACAACAATGATGAGTAGGGGAAGTTCCCCGACACCTTGACCAAATTTCCACTAGTAGTATTAATGGGTCTATATCACACTGTCGCATTGTTAAAATATCAAACAGCTACAATGTTGAAAATGCCATTCAGCGAAATGTTTTTTGTGCGATCGCGGTACAGTGAGGATCAGAAAATTTGCCCTTTCCTCACTGTAGTGTGATCTCGGAGTTGGTATATATAATTAGCAGGGGGCGCAGGAGTTTCGTAAATGGCATTTTCGATATTGTAGCCATTCGACATTATGACAATGCGATAATGTGATATAGACGTGTATTAATACCACCTCAGGTCTCCCCTGAAAAGAGGCTGCTAGGCTAGTGTGATTAACCACTACATGAGAATAAATCTCTTACCTCATGTGCAACAAAGGATAAATAAAATAAATACCCTGAGTGGTCCTAGAGACCAAAGATAATGCAGGGGCCTAAAAAGCCAAGAAGAAAGCCTTCATTTCCTTGACACTTGTGTGTTTGGGTCACCTGAAGAGTAAAACTCCCTGGACCATGACACCGGAAGAAGTCCCCCATGTTAGGTCTGAAGCATCTGTATACAGATCCTGAGTTGGGGGGAGAAACCAGAAAAGGAAGACTTGGATTAAGAGATACCTGGTTTATCCACCACAGAAATTCATTAGGAAAGGCAAGAAAGGAATTTTGAAAGTGCAGAGAATGACAAAGTTGCAGGTCTAAAGGAGGAGGATTGTGAACTCCAAGTTCTGCAGGAGAGCCTGCTGAGCAAAGGTTAAATAAGTTCATCCAGATAAAGAAAACTATGCATGCTATGAAGTCTCCAATGGCTATGCTATAGGCTACAAATTTGGTAAATACCCTCAGGGCTACAGAAAGATGAAATGGCAAAGCACAGAACTGATAATATGAGAAAGATACAGAGAACCATAACAATTTCCTGAAAAGAGGATGGATGTGAATATGGAGATAAGCATCATTCAAGCATAGAGAAACCAGAA